>NW_021940812.1:384019-969018 GCF_001715985.3 Manacus vitellinus | reverse complement strand
TCTAGGACAATCGTTAGGACATCTATCCCCAAGAAGCAGGATGAGATCATGTTAGGAAGGCAACTCCTGACAGAAAAGACTTTCTGAGAATACTAATTTTGTCCCTCTTCGAAACTGCTAGTTTAATGATTGTGGTTTTGGTTTTTTTTTAAATTTTTTTCCCCCTCAGATCCATTGATTCTTCTAATTTGTTGTGTTTACAACACTAAAGGATCCTATAGTTGTTATATGAGTCAGGGCATTGGAGTGTTGTTTACAAGATTATTGGCAAGTAGCTGCCAGACTTTCTTTGCTGTCTGAGTGCTTGGGGGCTACAAAAGCTGGTGTTACTGAACACCAGCCTGATCCTCAGCAGATGTAGCAGGATCTACATCTCTACAGTTCCTACAGAATACATGCAGGAGGCCAGGCTCTGACTGTAATAACTAAAGAATAATGAATGTTTAAAATCTCCCTTTATTAATACAAACGAATTTGTTGGAAAAAAACCCCTCACCTAACAAAATAGACACACGCAAGCATGAGATGTCATCTGAGAAGTGCACATGGATTCTCAAAAAATAAGAGAAGAATTTAGCTATCTGGAAATGGCCAGAGAGGCTCCTCCAGGCCATCTTTACATCATGACACAATGAGCACATTCAACTCTGCAAATCTCACTGGAAAAAGCCACGTAGAGGAGCTGTCCCTCAGGTCTCACATGGACCCTGGGTCTCCATCAGGAGCCGTGAGCAACTCCTCAGGAGGTTTAACAAACCCTCCAGAGCAATCACGGCAGGTAGGTGGGATTACCATATGTTACACACAAAGCCATACTATCCTATTGGCACATCAGTATTTTGGGGCCTGCTTTGCAGTAAAAGCTGTCCTCTTTGGACAAACACACCAGAAAAACATTGAGCTGCCTCCACATCCTCCCTCTGCTCTTTTCAGAAGTTACTTTCTCAGTGCTTCTCACTTTTCCTTCCCTGTGCAGCATCCTTAAGAATCCTTAGCTGTTTGCTTTCAAAAGCATTAATGATTAACACTCACAACAGCTCCTAACAATCAGCAGGTGTCCTGCTTTGGTAGTGTGAGTCAGTCAGTCTCAGTAACAACATCTTGGACCACGCTGGCTAGACTGACACGCAGACATTTCATCAACGGCGCCAAGGCTGTGATCTGTCAGGATGTCCAGATGTAATAATGAAAATGGGGACTGAATTATGAAAGTAGAAATATTAGAGATCATGTCATCAGCTATTCCTGTTTCTTCTCCAAAGAGCAAATGCATCTAGGAAACCCATCTGCAGTGGCAGACTGATGTATGCCCCTAATGAATAATAAGAATGTATTTTTCCATCACCTGGCATAAACACCAACCCACAGCGTGTTGTCAGCTCTCCATTGAAAGCCTGCTAACTAGAGGCACTAACTAGAGGCACTAAATCTGTAGAAACCTTTCCTGGGAAAAGTCTTCTGGGTGATTTGCACTGTAGCTCACTGATGTGGGTAAATGCTCATTTGCAAAGTTGTATTGGGCCTTCTCAATTGCTAAGGACCTCCCCGAGACAGAATTCACATTGCCAAAATGCAGTAGGGGTCCTTATAGTCAAATCTTTTCTTCTTTCTTTATTCCCCACTGCCACTTAACAGGTTGCTACGGTTGGAAATACAATTTGCTTATCTGTGCAATGCAGTGAGACAAATCAAGGCTTTCATTATATGCTGAATATTACTCTATTCAAACCTGCTCAAGTAGCTTCCACTTCACCTTCCCTTTAAATTAGAAGTTACAGGTTCTTCCTAACTAATCTATGGGGTTTATGATAAAAGGAAGATGGACAGCCAACTTTGGCACAGGGGATCCATTTCAACAGCTACAGACATATCAAGAAAGTTAGTGATCACAAAACCCTCTGAATTTGACTATCAAAAATTCATTAGACGATTGCAATAGTTCAAGAACACAAGTGCCCAAAAGCAATCTCTTTTAATGTTTCATAAAGAAATATGAGAGATAAGAAGAACTGAACAGCTTGACATTGCTATTAAAGAACTTGATTCTTCAACCCCGTGGACTTTTATCAGCACTTGCACAAGCTGTCTTTCATGTGAATTGCTTGCATGATTTATTCACCCTGAGCAGCACCTGATAGTCATCCAGCCTGCGTGCTAATAAACGTCAGTTAATATTGCAAAACACAGCCCCGCTTTATGAAACGGGAACTGGAGCACACTAACTGAATTTAGTTTAGCTCCAAATTCCTTACCTGGTTTAAACTGCTACAATCATTGAACAGCCATTAAAAAACCACTTTGAGTATATATTGCCCTGCTATGGCAATATTCCCAGAGGTTTCAACCTGAACAGTGATTCAGGATCTGGCTAACAGAGAGATTTAGCTCAATAATGACTCAGAGGATGAATCTGATTTTACAGCACTGAATAATCAGAGGAATTACTGAGATCAATAGAGTCACCCAGGAATAATAAAAAAAGAGAGCAAGATAAAACCAGAATTCAAATTAGCTTACAGCAATATTTCAGAAAAAATGTTCTTATCAAATAACAGGAACATTTATTATTAATGAAGGTAATGGTATGTAATCAGGTTATGCCACTGATGAATCAGGGGGTTTGACTGTGTTTATCAGAGTGGTGGCACTTGCATGTTGATCAGAATTCTGTTCTTCCTAGGTATGTGTCTTGAAGGTCCTCCACTAGGGACTCAGGAAAGCATAAAGAAAAGACAAGCATTTCTGCAGGATAACATCCACCCAACAAAATCTCTCTTATCCCAACTGCCAGGAAATACCTTTTTTTATTAATATTTTTGAGCTGTGGACTCTTCTGTAGTAAGTTTAAGACTGGGCAGACCTTTATTACAGCCTTCCAATACTTGAAGGGGGCCTATAGGAAAGATGGGGGCAAACGTTTTAGCAGGGCCTGTTGTGAAAGGACGAGGGGTAATGGTTTTAAACTGAAGGAGGATTGGTTTAGATCAGATATACAAAAGAAGTTTTTTACAGTGAGGGTGGTGAAACACTGGCACAGGTTGCCCGGAGAGGTAGTGGATGCCTCATCCCTGGAAACATTCATGGTCAGTTTGAATGGGTCTCTGAGAAACTTAACCTGGTTAAAGATATCCCTGTTCATTGCATGGAGGTTGGACCAGATGAGCTTTAAGTGTCCCTTCCAACCCAAACCATTCTATGATTCTGTGAAATGCTGGCAGAGCACAAATCAATTTGTAGCGAACAACATTTCTGCCATTACAACTTAAAGGCCCCCAATAAGCACACACCCAGACAAGGACAGGCAAACTAGAGAAACACCTCCCCTTCTATTGAGGTGGAAGGAAGCAGAAAGAAAACTACTGTGAGTGTTTCCATTCACATTTGCAGGGCACAAAGGGTTTGAAGGCCTTCAAGGATGCTGAAGGGGCTGTGGGGGATGCAAGGTGGTGTCACCCAGCTCAAGCTCACGAGAGCTTGGTCAGGCACGGGGTGCTCAGTGCCCTGCCCAGCGAAGATCTGGTCCATGGCATGTTTCTCATCACAGGTACTACCCCCACATATGTCTGTACTCACTAACATTTTTATTTTTGAATTTATGGCCCTTTTAAATTCCTTGGAGAGTCCAAAGTTTGTGTCTCTAGTGATTACTGGTTTTACTTTAAAGCCACAACAATTAGTCTTCTAATGAGAGCTTTAATTGGGTAGTGAATTAAATATCAGATGATGTTGACTATTCATAGTGGCAATGGAATTCCAGAGAGTCACAATTCTTTAAAAATTTTGTTGTGTTGATGTGAGTTTTATATTCCCTGTTGTACCTTGTTTCTCACAGTTGTACATTGATTCCGTTATTTTCAACTTCTTGTTTTCAGATGACAAAACCCCCATCCATAAACTAGCATATAAAAATTTCTGAAAAAAATATACCAAAATGTATGGAAATGTACATATAAACAAACACACAGAGCCATGCAGTAGCAGTGAAATGAAATTGCCTGTATAATTGGATCTAAAAGTGGTAGGAAAAAACTTATTAAAAATGAATATCATAGAAAGGCAATTAAGAATTTTAAGGAAAAAAAGCCCTGATTAATTAACTGCAAATTATAAGTATTACTTTGAATTGGGTTGTACAGAACAGGATCAAATTACCAATTATACTTGCCTGCTTTGTTCAAAGATCATGAATGTGCATTTTAATTTGCACTGGAGAAAGTTAAATATACTGAGAACCAGCATGTAGAATTTTGCAGAAATCGCTGGGGATGAGGGGGAACTCCCCCATTACCATATAAATGACATGCACAGACTTATAAATGACATGCAGTAGATCCAGATCGTATTGTTCCTTAGGATGTAGCAGGCAAATACCGGAAATTAAAATAAAGCTTATAACCTACCAGATAATAAATGTAACCCATACCCCACAAATCCCCATCTACCAAAGATAATTTTGTCTGCTGTTTTCTGCTGATTAAGGGTGGCTTTGGAAAAAACCACCCACCTCCTTTCCCTTCTTTATCTGTTGCATTTATTGGCAGGATGGAGATGGTTCCATTTTTATCTACCTAACAGCTCACAATACCTAATGTAGATTAATCTTTATTTCCAAGGTCATCATAGCCTGCTCTACCCTTAAAAACTTCCTATTTAGTATTGAGGACAATTCCTACATAAAAACAAAACCCCCAAAACCAAAAAACCCTGACTCATTACAGCAGCTCCTGTTCTGCCAGTATATTTTTACCATGACATCCATGACATTAGCAGTGCTGCTGTGTCGAGGTCATGGCTCACCAATATTTCATTATTTCCTGCAGTTCTCTGGGAACTGGCTCTGGTTGTGTGGGGTGTTTGTTGAGCACTAGGCACAGCCAGGGCACAGCACATAACAAGCTGTCGAGTACTTTCCCACCACCAGACTATGAAATGCGTGTTTTGAAATGCCTCGAAATGTTCAGATGGCAAACATTATCAAATTGCAAAGAAAATACCATTGCCCTTGCTGAGCAGGACCAGAAATGGTAGGACAAGAAATGGTGAGTTGTACCTTTTGCCATTTACTGTTTATCACTAAAAAAAGTAATTTTCTAAGTCATGTTATTCAGAGAGTATTTGGATGTGGTTTGCACTCAGAGGAGCCGATTTTGATATACATATTGTCCTTTCTTTCTATGACTTCCTTGGATGACTTTCATCTTTTCTTGGTAACTTTTCTCCTGGAAAACCCAGCAGCTCTGGGCTGGCTGAACCAGATGAGGCAGGGCTGTGGCAGTGCCTGAGGTGGGTGTTCTGCCCTGCTCCTGTGGGCACAGAGACTTGTGTGTGGGAAGCTTCATCAGGGAGGGAGGTTGCAAATTACTCTTCTGTCTTCTTCCAAGTGATATTTCTCTGTCATTCTGTCCAACCCCTGAAGATCATGAGCCTGCAGCTATAAATCCCAATTATGTTGCTGGCACCTTGGGTGGGAGGTTTCATCTTCATCAGGCTAAGCAGGATTCCACCAGGATGTGAAAATACTCAAAGCATGGTTACATCATGATTACACATATTTTTATTATTTTTTTCTTAGTATGAAGAGCATTTCTTTAAGGAGGGCTAACAGGATGTCTGGTTTATGTTTTCCTGATCTACATTCCCGAACTGAAAAATGGACCATGATATACTGCTATAAACACAACTACCTGGCTGGGTAATTATCTTTCTGTGTCCTATATACTCAGAGAGATGGTTTAATGCAGTTTTAAGTCCAAATTAATAACTGGAATTAATAATGTATCTAGTTATACAGACTTACTAAGGATCCAGTTCTTGTTTCTCAGTGTGATATTAAGAAATCTAACAGTGTCATGCTTGCCCAATAAGGACTGATGTGTTTGAAGGAGCCAAATCCACTCCTGTGCAGTCAAGCAACTATTTCATGCTTTCTTCCCTTTTTCAAGTGGTCAGCAAAATATGCACTCTTTCCACCAAGCTAAACTAAAAGCTTAAAATGAAGTAAAGTCAGACTGCAGAAGTGACTCTCCATCTTTAGACCCAATTTAGCTGCTGTGTTGAAGGCAAACAGTTGGTTTGTCCTCTAAACAGTATTTCAGCTGTGCTTTTAAATGTGTATTTTCTTCTAGAGGAGAAGAACAGGTCAATCGTGGGACAGTACAGGTCAGGGACCATCTCTGGATGTCCCAGGAAAGTTATTTTGCTGGAACCAAAACCAATGTTTTGTGATCTAGTGTTTACCATCAAGCACTTGGTGGACTTGCATTTGTAATTTCTACAGTCCAAGCAAATAATTCACGCAGTGAGCATCAGTTCTGTGAGGGGAACAGATAGTTTTAATCCTAATACCAGTCAGGGACAGGCCTGGGCTTTGTGCAACATGACTAGATCTATCATGTTGCTGCCTTCCTCCTCTCCCAGGGAAAGAAGCTGTCCATGACTGGATTCTGCAGTGGCCCTTTCACAGACTCAGTGGGACAGAGGAAAACAGACCTCTCGGCTTCTCCACTCTTCCTGCAACTTCCCTTCAGCTGAGGTGCCATTCTGCTGTGCTGTGCTGAGAAATCTGCTCATTAAAGATAATCTTGGGCCTTGGTAATTAGGAGATCACGTACTACAACACTTCCGAATGGCAGCTCACACCAGGAGAAAATTGTTGTTACATCTGCATTTCTGTCTCGCTACTCCCACCTCTCACCTGGCACCACATGCTCTCTGCTAACAGAGCCAGAACAACACCACTGAAATTACCATTTCTTCTTTTTGGGTTTATTATTCTGTCTTGCATAATTTTAAATCCCACAAAAGCGCTGAAACATTCCTGATGTGTGACAAGCTTTCCTGGTTCACTGTTTGCCAGGTCAGCATCCAGTTCAAATTATTCTCACTCACAAGGTCAAAATCAGATGCCTAAAATTCATAGGCCAGCTCTTAAACAAAAGGTGTCCCATAAGCAGCCTTGTGTTGTTCTTACTCCAGCAACATAACATTTTAACTGGGTCACTCCCCAGAGAGTTTTAAAAGGACCCCGAGTTCCTGAGTGGCAGAAGTGAGTTTCTTGTTCATCTCAGTGTGCTCACTGGAGCCATATATAAGCAGGATGACAACTTCTCCCACCGTGGCTCCAGGTCTGGTGTTTATCAGCAGTGCCCATGACCCAGATCCACAGCTCCACTGACAGACCTGCTGAGATGGGGAAATTTATAGGGAAATTCCCAAATCTACTCCCTGCTCCATAGTGCTGGACAACAATCACATCACTTTCCTGAACCTTCTCCTGACCCTCCCATCCCACCACTATTAAATATCCTCAGTAGCTGCTGAGAGATCCACAGTTGTATCAGATGTCAAATACTAGAGAAAAGAGTTGAGAAGCACGAAAGGATTCTAAAATACCTACATTTAGCTGGAAAATTATTTATCCAGGGTGTCGTCACACATGACATAATCTGGGCAAGACGTGCTACATCTTATAGGCTTTTAGACCCTTATCAAGAGCCCCCACACATACAGGCCTCAAGGCAATTCACAGGGTGTTGGGGAGAGAAGGGTAGAGAGGAGGGAGAGGAAAAAAACAAGATAATTTTAAAGCTCCATAATTAATCCTTTCCCTCCTCGTGTATTTATGCAACTTTGTGCTGTGCCTCCAAGGGGCAGCACAGGCTCAGCTATCACATCTGAAATCCTTCAGCTGCTGGGGATACAGCTCTCACCTCCTGTCCTATTCTCACCATTTCTAACCTGCCGGTGATATCCAGAATAATACACAACAGTCTAAGGGTTAGGTTGGGTCAGTTCAATAATCAAGTGAAGTTTAATTTTTAAAATGAGATACTGAATCTTTTAAGTCATCTCCATGCCTACAGTCTGAGGCAGAGACTAGAAAATCAAAATAAATGCAATAAATACAATGATCTCCAGATAATTCCCACCAAGTAAGATTTATTTCTATGTCTGTTTTCAGACTGTTGCCTTCAATTTTAAAAATACAATACCATGAAAACATAATGTTTTGCTTTTAGGAGCTGTTTTTCTTCAGTTCTATTTCTTACCAGTTTCTCGTATCTTTAATCTAGCTATCATGAAAACCTCCTTTAAAAAATTGCTTTTGATGTAGTCTTATGCAGTAGCTACTGGTGGTTATTTTTTTCCCCTGCTATTGTTGTTAAATCAAATACAAGGCAATTATTCAACTTTGAGCAAAAGCAAAACTGATGTAGGAGGCAAATGCTTGTGAGTCATAAGTGCAAAAAGGGAAGGGCTGAAGTGATTTGCTGCTGTTTTCTGGGATTTGCAAGGCAGGTAAGAGTCCATCAGCCCCTTCACAATCCAGAACAGAAGTAACAGTCTGACAGAGCTGGGGCAGCTTTAACAGCAGATGTTTGCCTCCTGCTCATAGGGTGCCCCATGGGTTGGAGGGGCTCCTGCTCCTGTCAAAATCACTCGGGACCAGTCCAGCCTTCCTGTACAGTGACTTGCACAGACACATCTCTCCAGTTGTGCATCCCTCATATCATGTGACACAAAACTGAAGGGGTCTGTGCTGGAGGTGATCCCAGGGATATGATGAAAACAGCCAGATCTGGGGGTTCGCACAATGTTCTGCATTTTATTTGGTTTCTGGGCTCTAAGGTGAGACTCTCACCTCAGTTTTGTGTCCTAGTTTCTCCCATCTCATCTAAAACCAGGTCAATAATTGTGCCTCAGTTTGCCTGTTTCTAAAAAGATGGCAATAATTCCTGTTCTACCAGGACATTATGGGAAATTTTATTAATTGGTGCCTGCAAAAGGCATTAAGATCAAGACAGAATAATTGCTTCAGTGTAGGTCATAATTAGACTTGTACCAAGAGATACATCTGAGCATCATCTGTGAAGCTCATTTAATCTTATTCTTGCATTTTAGCTATGAGTGTGTGGGTGCTAAGGAAGGGGGAGCTGTTCTTACCAAGAAGGGAGCTGTTCTTACAAAGGCAACCACTGTATTTAGTATTTAGCACGAAGTTCAAGCACTTTGTTACACTGACACCCAAACAGCCCCTGCAAGGGATGTTAAACACAGTGGAGAGCAGAGAACAGTTAATGCTGCAGTGAAGACTGGAAACAGACCTTGCAGTGGAGCAGGACAGAGCTGTCTGAAGGGAAAGCCAGTGAGGCCACCAGCAATCCCTGCCCTGGGAGGAGAGGCTCTCCTTGGCTGAGGGTCATCTCAGAGGCCAGCACTAATCTGATCAAAAAGGGGATTGTGAAAGCTTATCCGACTCAGACTGTAAAATCACGCTCTTGAATCCTAATAATTTCTGCAGCAACCAGTTGTCACGTCATGAGGAATTACGAGCTAAAGTTAGGGGGGAAAGAACAAGTTGACACACTTTTGTGAATCCCAAATCCTGCCGCAGGCAGAACTTTAAGACTTTCCTTTTAAAAAAACAGTTATGTTTCCATAGAGCGTGCTCTAAAAAGTACTTTGTGAAAAAGTAAGGCTCGTGTTTCTAAATGTGATAGAAATGGGGATTATCCCAGGAAGTATCCCAGAATTATGAAAAGATTTTGATAAAAATCAAAATTAATGCAGAAACTTCGGAAACAATTTCAAGAAGACATGCAACAGAATGATGACTTTCTGTACTCATAAAATCTTTTAAATGATATAATTTCCAAAAGAGAACCTTTTTTCTTATTCTTTTCTGCAGTCTGCTCACTTTTCCACTGAATATTTTATGTAACAGCATTTTGAATTAAAATTCAAGTCAAAATCAGCACAAACACACCATCAAAGAACCGACCGCACACGCTAATCAAAAGTAAAATAGGATTTCATCTCACATTGCTTCTTTCCAATCAGGATGCTATTTGCATACTATATTTTTTTCCAGCAAATCATGCAGATTTCTGGCTGTTTGCAGCTCTCCTCTCGAATCCTGATGGAGAAAGTAGCTGCTCCAGCTCTACACAGTCTTACCACATGGTGGCAATGTAACCTCCACCTTCCTACTAAGGAGGTGAGCTGTCTCTGATTTCCTCCTTCATTACTTTTTATTCACTCTAATTATCATATTTGTAGGTGGCAATTACAGACTTCTGAGTTTTCTGCTTTCCATTTCCTCTATAAATTTAATAGAGGCTTGTTGGGTTTATTTTTCAAATAAACTCTGCAACATTTCTAAGGCTATTAAACCCTGTAATATAAGAGTTTTTCTTTCAGTTAATGCAATATTGCATGTTTCTCTGATCTCTAATGAAGTTTTGAGGACCACTCTGGAATTATTCCCTTTTGCCAACAAGCATTTGCATGACCTTCTGTTTTAACTCTTTCTTTCCTAGGTAGTACCTCTCCTCTTTAGTCTGTGTTGCTTTTCTTGTCTCATTGGAATTGGGAAAAAAAAAAAGTCTGAATTTATTTAAAACCAGCTTAAAAAGAATGCATGAAACACAAAAAAGAAAAATTAGGGATATATATATAACAACAACAACAGAAAACAGTAAAAGATTCCGCCTGTAAAGGAAATACAGATGCAGAAGAAAAGGTGATCCATGAGAGATCAGGCTTTTGTAAACCACAGTAAGGAATAAAATTGTAGTCTACATTTTAAATTATTGTGCTACAGAGAAAACTAAAAAAGAATAAAATATATTTGTTACTACTTCAATTTGCAATCAGTATGTAGAGATAGTCTGGATCTAAAGTATGATGTAAACCTTTTTTCCTGCATTTTTCAGAAAGTGTTGATATTTCTCAGACTGGAATATAACTATACCAGGTCTCAGTAGAAGGTATTTTTCTCTGTTACCCAGCCCAGGCACCACAGATTTAAGCCTTAATTGGTTATAGGCAAGAATACAGCACTATGTAAGTTAAAGAAAACACTCAAAAGGAAAAAAGTCTTGAAGTAAAACTCAAAAAAGTTTAAGAACATGTACATTTGTTAGGGATATCAACTTCTGCTTAACTCTATAATTTTGATCTGAATCTAACACATAAATCAGGGTATTGTACATGCTAAATGAGATTGTAATTGTGAATTTTACACCTACTTTTATGGTACATTTGTGTGAATTATGGGAAATATTTTTCAGCTAATAGTTTGGAATTGAAGAACTCTGCCCAACAGACCACAGTGGTCACCCTTCCCTGTATAATCAGTGCCAGGTGAGATGAAGAGTAAATCTTTTCTTGGTGTAGCTTACATCCATATACCCAATACAGCTGCAAGGCCATCTAGGGGACTTAGCTACATCCCAGGAAATTTTATGGATAAAAACAGAGTACTTGATAGTTTGCTTTAGTACTATATGATGCTTCCACTCTCATTAAAATCTGAAAAAAAACATTTAAAAGTGAAAAGACATCCCTTAAAAAACCATAACTAAGGAATTCACTAATAAGAAGTATTTAAAATTACTATAAATAAATTACAATATTTAGCTCTTAGCAGCATTTTGTGTTCCTGTCCTGTTTGATGTGACTCAAAACAACAGAATATTTTTTTCCAGTGCAGAGTGACATGTGAGAACTTGGAGAATAGGGCACAACAAACTTTTAGTCATTAAAAATACAATACAAACAAACAAACAAAAACCCCTACAAAACAAAAAAACACACAACAATAAAAAAAAAAAGGAAAGAAGAAAGATATTCTGATCATAATTTTCTTGTATGCAAACAGCAGCTTGTAAAGCTGGGAGCACAAGCTGGCTACAAGTGTGATCATTCAGCACTGGGATGACAGGCTGACACAGGTGAACACAGAAATGACTGTGATTCTTTTAGAAGAAAAGAAATGGGAAGAATGGTAGTAAATCCAGCTCTGCATGGCTTGGCCGTGCTGTGGAAACAATTCTCAAAGTAGGAAACTTGCTTTGCAATGGAAAGAGTGGGAAGCAGGCAAAGAAGCTGGGCAACACATAAGTGGTTAGTGCTGCTCTTGCTGGAGGCTGCAGACCTGAGCAGATATCACCACACAGGTTTATTCCTCACTCTTATCTCTGGTGCAGTATCTGGCTCTGCTCTGGTGGGCAATGAAACCTGGCTCGATACCTATCACCTCATCTGCAGCCTCTCAGAAATCCCAGTGGATGCGGGAAAAGGCTGCAGGGAGGCAGAGCAGGGTGAAGGTCAGAGCAACACCTGCTGTTATTTGCCAGGGATTTGAAGGAAAACATCTCCTACACGTTACAGTGTTGCTTGGGCGCTGCGGTCCTCATCCCGGGGCCGACTGAAGGTTTCTGCCATCCTCCTGGATTCACTCCCTGCTGTGTCACGCTGGCTGCTGTGCACACGTGTGGGGGGTTTGCAGGCACCTGGCATCCCCAGGCTGGCACACAGCAGCCAGCACATCCCTGGCCACCTAAATTTTACTACTTAACCATCCAAAAGCTTAAATATCATCTTTAAAATACGCTATTTCCCCCCACTTTTCTAATTACCATTAACTCCGTGGCATAGTTTCCCCTTAGACCCGTACCCACTGAAGACTGGAAAGCAGCTGGTGCAGGAGCTACACCATATGGTAGTTACTTATAGCAACAACTAATTGAGTGTTGAGGGTGATACAGTCCCTGGATGCTTCATCTTCTAGAAAATGCTAGTATATCAACCTGATCACTTTAACGATCTGCTCTGGTTCTCCAGTTTTCCTGATCCAGAGCAAAATCCAGGGAGAATCACATCCCTGTCCTGGTTGTTATCAACACTGCAGTCACCACTGGACTTCTTTGCCCCAGTTTGAAAAATACCACGTGCTGCAACACCCAGATCCCTTATGTTCCAAAGATCTGAGGTCCAGTGGAAAGCTGGTACCTCAAAACACTGGTGGAAAAACAAGACTTGTACTCCCAATACCAAGATCTGAGCATGTTGGTTACTATGCCTCATGCAAGGCCAAGCACATGCAGCACAGATAGGAATGTTGAAGGTCTTTTTTCACATACAGAGTTTTAACCTCTTGCCTGTTCTGTTGAAACAGTGAACTTGAGCTCTGTGGGGGCATCCCTGGTCCCCAGTCAGCCCTTGGCAGTGATTCACCCTTTGTATTTCCCATATCATAACTCCTCTGTCCTCCTAATCACAAGCCCACTTTGACCTCTGACTCCCTACAGCTGGCACAAGGATTTTAAGATGGTAGTTTTTTAACTGCACTTCAACTTGGTTCTTTGTTTTTTTTCAACTTGGTTCCTTGGGTTTTTTTGTTTGAGTTTTTTGTTTGTTTTTTGTTTTTCTATTTTATTTTATTTTTTTAATTACAGGAGCTGAAGTACACAAATCATAAGCTGACTTGTGTCATCATTTTGGATATTCTTTTGATTTCCCTGCTATTATACAACAATGGACAGGCCAACTGTGAGACTCACATACCTCAGCAGAATTTTCATCCCTTTCATGTAGCTTCTAATTCGGACAGAGTACATTCATTTTTTTCTTTTTTTTTTTATTTCTTAAGGCAGATACTCTTTATTCAGGCCAGGAAGCAGTGAGACAAAGAGGACAGCTATTTAAACAGCCTGTAGCTTTTCCACTGGCCCCTGAATTTCCACAAGCAAGGCTGTACCAAGGAAGAACTGCGCATCGAGGAAAAAAACTACAGAAAATGACTTTTTAGGTCAAATTGATGGGATTATGCACTAACATAAAATTTCTATGGCTATCTTTCAATTTCATTATTTCTTTCTGTCCTTTTAATCACTTCTTGATTGCAGCACTTTAAAAACATGAAGCTTGCTTGTTTTCTTTAAAACATGTTTTTCAAATAAAAGTACTTGGACACTCCCAGAAAAAGAAAATGAGCAGTTTTCCTCAGGGGAATAATGAGGCACATATAAATGCATCATAATAGAGAGCTCCATTCCCTACACCCATCTTGTCCAAGCAGTTTATGTGTATTCACCCTGTTATATATAAAAACAGGTATTCTGTAAATTCTGCAGGGATATTCCAAGAGCTCTTACAATGACTTTGTAATATCAGAGCCAAGATGTCTAACTGCAAAGATATCAGAAAAAGCCATCAAAACTGTATATATAATCATAAAACCTCAGATCTAGAAGCCCAAAGAAATTGTCTAATCCCTCCTTTGCACTGAAATAAGATTGATGTTTATCTCAACAAGCCATGACAAAAATCTGTCTAATTCACTCTCAAAAATCCCCCAGGACAAAGGTGCCTACAGCATCCCTGGGAAACATGGCCTAACAGCTATATTTCCACCCAATAATATTGTACATAGATTTGTACAACTTAATTCAATTCTTTTAATCTCTTACAACATTCTACATCTTGGAAGACTCTTATGTATATCACGGGCCACAGGCTCAATTCTACCAACATGGAAATGACGCATTTTTGTTTTACCCACAGTGAATCTGATCACCTGAATACATTCTCTGTGTTTTATCCTATCAAACCACAGATATGATTCTATAGAGGAAAAGCACAGCTCTCAAATTTGACTGAATTGGAAAATAACATTCCTCTCTTAATTTTCTGGGAATAATATCAGTTTAAGATGTTTCCTTTGAAACTCTGACAGTGGATATAAAGCATGAATATTACAGCAAGACCCTATCATTCAGCATCCTGGTGTGGATCCAGAGCATCACTATTAGCTTTCATGGAGTTATTCCAGACTTCAACTTAGCATGGCATAGGTCAAAATCTGTTCTGCAATATTTAAAGTGCTAGTACACTAATTGGTTATTAAAAATACCAGCATAATCAGAAAATGAGGACACAGATCTCCAATAGACAATTTAATCCAAGGCCACTGTAATGAAATTGGTGCAGAGAAATAGAACTCCTGTACAAGCAGAAAACCATAATAGCTCTGTTATACAACTTATAAAACACCATTTTTTGGGAAATATTTGACTCAAGTGATACAATACCTATTTTGTGATACCTACCAGGCCTTCAGGGCAAACAAACCCAACTACACTCACTGAACACTTCTTAAGGGGCTGGCAGCTACTGGCTGACCAGTGACATCAGGACTGACAACTGGTTTCCTTCCACTGCCCCAAGGAGATCACTGACCACAGTAAACAATATTCTGTTTTCCTTCCAAAAGCCATCCTGAAAACTGAATGATGGTGATCCAAAAATTAGAGGATGACAGGTGTTGGTTTTGGCCAGCAGCCTCCTTCCAAACAACCTTCTGCAGAAAGGGAAGGTTAAAGACTGGGCTAGAGCTGGCAAGGTTTCTCATGGTGCAGTGCTCAATTTTGAAGCCAGTCCAGGTAAGAGCACATTTTGAAGTTTTCAGGAGCTTGCTGATTTCTAGGCAGGCATTCACAATGGGTATTGCAAATGGTTCAATTTTCCCTGACCTTTGCCTACTGAGAAGGGCCAGAAGCCTGTTCTGGTGATGCAATCTGTAATGTGAGCTTCCCTGGGACAGGGGAACCTCCACCAAAGCAGGAAGGTGAGGGAGCTTCTACCAAACCTTTCATGACATTATCTGGTGAAATTTAAGACTCTCTTTTCCTCTGCTTTTACATGGAGAAGGCACAACAATGTTGCATCTATCTCATCTTCCTTGAAACAGAATTATGTACGGTGGAAATATCCACTTCAAACATATGGCTGAGGTGAAGAGCTGCTCTTCAGTCTTTCTTTAACTGCAACTAAACTGGGCAGATTTTATGCCCATTTGGTATAAATCAGCATGCACACAAGGTGCACAAAAATATAGTCACCTTCAACAGGCAGCTAAATAATGGCTAACTGGGACTTGTATAGCCCCAGGAGCCACACGGGAGCTGCACATGCTGAATGGGCAACAGTGAACGATGTCCAATATGCAAAACAGAGAAAAACTTGCTATTTTAATATGGTGACAATGTCACCCAAGCACCACACTGCTTTTGCTACCTCGCCTGAACAAGCACACAAATGAGAGAACAAATTCCATGCAGCTTCCCCAAAAACCCTGAAAAACATCAGCATGCACTTGAGGGCAAACTAAGGGCTGTTAGCTTTGAAGTGCATTTGTGGCCCTATCTGATGCCATTTCCCAGTTCCAAATGTTTCCCATATTCCCTTCACCCCATAGCAGCTGTGTAGAATTGCAAAATTATCCATGTCTATGAAATATTTTCTTTGTGACTCATAATGTGAAAGTTCTTAAAAGCAAATTAAAATCTATAATCTCTGTCCCAATGATTCTTCACATATCTTGCCAAAAAGGAATCTTTCATAGTCCCATTAGGGTTGGTGCCTTTAGCTGTCTGGAGCACTGGCTTTTGCATGGAAAGAGATTTATTTATCCAGAGTATCTTAAAAAATGCAGTGATGACTCAGTCTAATTCTTCATCTCAACCTCCCCCAACAGGTCTTGGAGCTACTAATTATTGGGAAAGGTTAACCCTGACTGTGAAATATTAGGATATGTCTCCTCCCTCTCTGGTGGCACTGAACAGGAACTTGAGGACATACTTGCTTTCAGACTAATTATGAATGTCCCTTTTCAAATTCAGGCATAATTTGATCATCAAAGTTCCTGTTTCCAAGCAGAAACAGCATTCTCATATTATACAATGAAAAATTGAGCACACCACCAAATTAGTTAAGGCATTGCTGCAGCAGAATTACTGAGCATTTTCCCAGCACTGAGACTTCTTCCAGAGTCCCAGAATTAATATTTCTAAACTTAAGACATATGTCTACTTAACTTGCATGAAATACTATAAGCATAAAAGGTACTGCTCAAAATAACTGATATTTGATTTGGCAGCTCCTACCAGGCGCTGCTCTTCTGAGACCAGTCATACATGCTCTAAATATACCCTCTGATATTTTTTGTGAGATGCTGATTAAATTATGGAAAAGATTTTTCTTTATTACTGTGTTCTCTTTCCTCTCTTTATAAAGTCTAGAAAAGGAACAGAAGCACTATTAGCATGAATCAGCCAGGAGCTTTGGATGTGTAGTTCCCATAAGCTCAGAGAGGGTTTCAGGGAAACTTACGTGAGGGGAAATTGGGGCCCTTTACTACATCTTGCAGCAAAAAATTCTGCAGTTTCATTGTCTTGATGACGATGACATCCTGGCCTCCCCCACCAGGTGTCACTGCGAAGTCACGTTAGAGGATCTGTTGGTGATCAGGCAAGACGCAGGCAAAACGAAGATTAATAAGGCACAGGAATTATCTCTGAAAAAAAAGTCTTTTTCCCCCTCCTCCTCTTGATTCCTAGCCAAAAATAAAGCACAGCAATGCCAATGTGCATTAAGCTCAACAAAGCAGATATCAGTTTTAAGTGATGGCTGCGTGTAGCTCATCTTGTGTAAGAGTTTTAAACGTGTGCCATGACAGCCGGGGCTGAGGTTTCATTGCCAGATGTTGTTCCCTCTGACATGAGGATTAGGAGATGTGCAAATGAGACGTCACAGCCATGGTGTCAGGACTAAGTCTGGAATGGGGATGCTCTCTTTGAGATGATCTTTAGATTTAGAGACTTCCAGGACAAACCCTTCTGATCCTCTGACGGTGACATGAGATGAGGGGGTAACTCACATGCAATTCTTACTTTTGCAACCAAAGTCCCTGAAACCCAAAAATGTGTCCCACAGACCCAACTGCAAAATAGTTTCTAAGTTTTTCTAGTTTCTACTCCTACAACTGTGGGCACATGCAGCAAAACACAGGGAAACCCCTCAGTTTCACACTATATGGGTGGAATAGGACCACCTATAGGTGAAAATCCTTCCTTCCCCTCCCACCAGTGGCAGCAGCACACACCACTGTGCCACATGCTGCTCCTCCATAATTTCCAAGCACACACTTAGCAGTAGAGCATAATTCCAGAAGTTATCTCTCTATATTTGTGAACACACACTGGCTCAAAGGAGACCACACTGGGACTTTAAAGCAGTGCATCCCACAGAAGGTCCCTGTCCTGCTAACAGGACACTGAATTGCTCTGCTGGGGTATTCCTGGCCTGGAAGTAACGTGCCAGTATGGAGGGAAGTCCTCCTGCCCCATTCCCCAGGATTCAGCATCACACAATCCTAAGCTTAATGAGCTTCCAAACTGCAACACAGGGACATCTCAACCTTCTCTTTGTCACTTAACGGGATCACAAAGGTGACTTCTGTCAGACTACCTTGCTGTCACCCTTCCTCACAATATTTGAACAGCCTCTCTAAGTGCTTGGTGGCAAATGAAGACACTTTAATTATTACACTAGATCAGAATTGATTCCTGTGGAAGAGTGCCCCAATTAAGTGTTTAAATGAAATGAGTTTTACCTGCGCTTTACTTTTTAAATGTACACTAGTTTTAAAAAAATACTATTTATATAAAGAACATATAAATACTCTTATCCTATTGCTTTGGAAGTACTTTGTGCTATACCAGCACCTGTTTTAAAATTATCTTTAAGATTCATTTTTGCTGAAACGTATTCTCAAACCAACAATGATCATACAGCAAACTGAAATATAAACCACTCTTTGCTGCTGCTATGCATTTAAATGTGTAGCTGATTTCAGCTGCAGAACTTTAAACTCTCTTTTATAGGATATTACTCCATTTTAGTGTAAGCATCTATCAGGCACAGCTCTGAAAATGTTCAGTCAGACTGTGAAAACATTGTCAATGCTTATTTTAGTAATAAAACCCATGTTTAATCTATGCTTTCATGTTACAGTAATCTATGTATCAATCTATAACCTTCCAGCTAAATGCACTAAGTAGATTAAGCTCTGATTGATTTGAAATGTTTTTCACTATATTATCAAAAGTCTACAGATCAGCATAAATACCTCGAAGAAATTTTTTCCCCTTTGGCAGACTTACAAAAGTAGAGTTTAACTTGAATTGAAATGAACTTCAGCATTTTTCCAGGGCAGAAAGTCTGTCACTTCTACTCTAGATCTGCTCTGCTTCTGGACTTAGTAAAAACCTGTGATCAGTAGTACAGTGCATCTATTCTGCTGTGACAAAAGCAATGACAAAAGCAAAAGTTATGAAGAAAAGTGTCCCCTCCAGGTCTACCTTTCATATGAAGTGTAGAACGAGTAGAAGGAGGAGAAGGAGGAGAAGGAGTCACCCCAAAGGGTGTCACTGCTGGGATTGCCATTTGCAGAGTGTGATATGAAGACAGCTCACAGAAAGGGGAGGGAGGATTGTTGTTGATGTGCTCCTGCTACGTACAACAAAAGACATTCAAAATCAGCTTCTCCAAACAGAAAACACCGAGTTTTGTTATTTTCTGTGCTGCATTCAGGGAAAGCGAGAAGCAGGCTGTGAGCTGTCACAGTAACCAGGCGGGTGCTGCGAGCAGGCTCGGCTGTCGCTGCCAGGGGCCACCAACTTCAGCAGCAAAAAGAGCACGTGAGGAAGAGGAGTGCGCTGAACTCTCTGCGATCCCGCTTCTCGCAGCTCCTTAGCAGCCTATCTGCTGTAGATGCCTGCACAGATGGAACGAGATTTCCACATATGCTCAGCATCCATCCCGGTGGCTCGCTGAGACGACAGCAGTGCAAACAAACACGGGCCTGAGCATCCCACCCAGCTCCGTCAGGGAGGTGGGGAAGGCACGTCTACAAACGGCAGCGTGAGAAGAGGAAAAAGAGCCCTGAGGTGGCAAATTCAAGTCTTTGCCCAGTTTTCAAGCATTTCGAGTCAGGTAGGTATGGATTTAAAATGTTGCTCCAGTTTATCCCGGTGAAGAGGTGGTGCCCAAGAAAAGAAGAAAATTTGGAAAAACAAAGGCACTGATAAGAGTGTATTGGCAGAGTGTCCCAGCTTCTGCCAGGGCAAAGCTTCAGCCTCACTGACAACGACACCTGAATTCCCATGGACTCCGATGGGGAGGTGTCCCTCATCTCTCAGTGCTCCTTATCCATTTACCACCATGCAATACCCAACTTCTTCTGGGATCCTGCTCCATCCATCCATGCGTGTAGACAGCTGGCATCTGAACGTGGTAGATCCATCTGAACATGGTAGATCCATCTGAACATGGTAGATCCATCTGAACGTGGTAGATCCCTCTAAACATGGTAGACACTGTTGCCCCTCAGCTTTTTTCAAGCATCGGCCACAAGTCCTCAGCCCCGATGCTGGTCCCAGCTTTATCTCCAAGAAGTTTGCACAAGTGACGTGGTGCATGAGAAGGAGCTCAGCTCACACTGTTCAGCTCTGGATTTGATTTTGGATTCTGCACCTCACTACTTGGGAACGTTTATATGTCGGGTTTTCCTGTAGGACCTTCTACGCCTTGCTTGTGAAGTAAGAGAATTATTTAGTTCAATATAAACTGTATTTGGACACAAACTGATATTTCCAAAGGGATGGTATCTCTTAATTCCTTCAAAACATACTCCCAGTGAATAGCAGGCTCAGTGGTTCTAATCTGCTCGTGCCTCACAGAGAGGTTACAGAACCTGGCTTGGGATAATCAGACTCTATTTGATCATACATTCATTTCTTACCCTGGTACATTAACATAAAGTTTACAAGCAAGTTCATTATAAAGGACAAACGTGAAAGTCAATGTCAGCCAAGAAATTGCCTGAGCAATCCTATAATTGAATAAAAATGTGTGTCAGCAAAACAAGTGCCATCATGGGCTTGCTGGTGTGCTTGGAGTTCACGGGCTTGACAAACTCCTCTCAGCGTGGTGCTGTGTGTGAGACTCTACAAGAAATCCTTATGTACTAAATGATGTTTATCAGCAAGATGTGGGTGGTATTAGTAGGTACATTTGACCTACAGAGTGAAACAGGCCTGCCCACAACTGCTGCAGCAAATTAATACATAAAGAAAAAAGTGAAAGAAAATTAGCATTTTGTAACTTCTTAGCCACTCCTCTGGTGTCCTTCACAAGGAAGAAATTTACTTGCAAATATTCTGTGGTACAGTGTAAAGACACATTTAAATATCAAATGTAATAAACTGCTATCAGATTTTTCCACTGATGTGTTTGATGAATTTGTACACTGATTTATGGAAACAGCTTCTTAGAGAGTGGCAAATAAAGTAATTTATTTTAATTCCATAATTTTTGAGTTAGATGTTCTCAGCTTAGCTGGGATACAGAGTAATTTAAGGAGTGATTCATATTCTTGCACCAATTAATGGCAACTGGCATCTTGCAACCTATTCTGTTCTATTAAGCCTCAAGAAAACTGGGAGCAGTCAACAGGACAGACTTAATAGATGTGTCTGGAAACTTTCTCTCTGTAGAGGTAAAAAAACCTTGGAACTATGATGGGAGCTGTAGGAGAAAGTGTGACTTTAGAGGGAAACTCACAGGAAAGAGACACTGCCAGGTCCAAAAACCAGGATCCTTGTGAGAAGGAACTGCTCTCAGCATTAGATAGCAACAGAGAGGGATGCACGTTGTCTGCCTGTTATATTTATATGTATATATTAAAATTTTAATTCTGATACAGTATTAGCTTAAAAGCCCAGAAGAACTGGGGATAGCATGGATCCTTTCCTAAGCCGGGGAGCAGATGAGATCACTTTGCAAGCAGCTGCTCACAGACACCTAAATGGCCATTTGCCAGCTGAAAGGATCAAAGCAGTGCTTCAGAGATGACCCTCTACCCTGTCAGGCTCATTTTCAAGGGAAAGAAGCCAATTACTGGGAGAACCTGTTTGATTTTAGAAATCTTTTTTTTTTTAGGTAGCAAGATCTGGGCAGCTTCCAGGGCCCACCTAGCACTGTGGAAAACAGATAATCAAGTACAATTGTTTCCTCGCTTCTTCCTTTAAAATAAAACCCCTTCCCCTCTCCATTTCTGTCCTTTTTGTGATTTGAAAACTGTCACATCTATAAGTGATTGCAGGGGCCATTAAATAATGAAGCAGTTCTGTTCATTAAAGCTCAGTCATTTATTACCTTTGGATTAAGGGAAAGAAAACAGCCTGAAAACAGAATTCTGACATCATTTCACATTATTTCCAGTCCAGCACATCAGAATAGCAGATTTTCAGCTCCGTGCTCCACCAGTCCCCAGAAATGCAATGCTGGATGTCTAATCCAGCCAATTCTGTAAATCTAGAGTGTAACTCAAACTCATGACTAACTACTACCCTAAATGTTGTGTCCTACCTTCGTACAGCCAGTCGCTGAGCCCATTGAAAATAACACCTTCCTTTCCTGTGGAGACCACTCGGATGGCTTGTTTCCCCACATGAGCACAGTAATAGATGTTATTCTCAAAGATAAATATCTGATTTGAAGGGAAAAAAGAAAAAGAGAACAGCATTAAGCAGTGGCTCCATTATAAAATGTTGCATTTTGCTTTTACAATAATTGGCAGCACAAAATCACATTTCACATTTTTAGAGTGTCTTTTGTCCGAAAAAAAGGATTTCCACAACTTGCTTCCAATGCCATCAGGTAATAGAAAGATGCTATTTTACAACAAACTGAAGCCTTGATGCTTTGGTACAAGCTTTATGTTCCTCACTCCTGTCTTTGTTTCAGAAATTGAACAGTGCAGTTAGAGGGCATGACATGAAGAATGCCGGCACTCAGGATTTTGAAAAAGTGGTCTAGGACACAGTAGCAGTTTGCAGAGCTGATGCTGATGCTACGTGTTGACTGAACTGGTTACTGAAAATGGCTTCTTGCTTTTTTCCAACTGCTCCTGCTTCCTTAAAACACAGTTGGCAATCTTTTAGATAAATCTGAATCTTGTTTTTAATGCAGATCCAAGGAGATAACATTTGCTATTGAATAGGGATAGTCTATGTGACTGTACCATGTTGGGCAACCAAGTATGAAGAGGTTGGTGTTTCATCTGGGGAGCAGGAGTTTATGCTCCAAGGACACAAAGGGGTGTGCTAGACCTCCCACCCTTCCCCAGTTCCCAGGTCCCCTTCCTCCAGGAGCCAGGGTAGGTGGGACTAAGGCCATGGGGTCTCACCTCCCTGCCAGCATGGATGCAGCTGCCAATAACCTCCACCCCATATTTGGAAACCTCCTCCCTCATGTTGCAAGACTCTAGTGGATTCGGGTTGCTGAAAGATTACATGACCAAAATGTCATGGGATCTCACAGCTCCCTGGGAAGCCAAGGGCAGGCTCACACTAAGGACTGCCATTGGTTACCTCTGCCTGCCTCTGCAAACACCTTCTCACAAAGCTGGTGCTGTCTGAGGGAAAGCAAATACATCTTGGAGAAGAATTGAGAAATATAAAATTCTTATCAATCATAAAAATTTCAATTCAAGATCGTCAGGAAGGCAATCTAACATAAGACTCCTAAATAACCCCCCCATTCTCTTTTAAAGAAAATTTTTTCAATCATTAGATCTACTGCTCTAAGAATGCTCCCATGAGTCAGGCTCTTCATTTAGGTGTTTAAATGCTGATCAGTGCTTTAGCCAGCCATTATATAAAAATATTTTTCTGTGGCATCAGTCTTTATAACGTGGTTAAATGCTTTGGTCAGTGTTTCGCTGTCACCAATGACACAGTTCCTGTCCCCTCACTCCAAAGTCAACTGCATCCTGCTCTTGGTAGAATCATAGAATCACAGAATCATTTAGGTTGGAAAAGACCATTAAGGTCTTTAAGGTCCCTTCCAACATAAACCATTTTATGATTTCGCAATTCTATGATCATTGAGTCCAACTGCTAACCCAGCACTGCCAAGCCCACCACTAAACCATGTCCCTCAGTGCCACATCTACACGCACTTTAAATAACTCCAGGGGTGGTGACTCCACCACTGCCACAGGCAACCTGTTCCAATGCTTGAAAACCCTTTCAGTGAAGGAATTCTTCCTAATATTCAATATAAACCACCCCTGTACAACTTGAGGCCATGTACCCTTGTCTTATCACATGTTACTTGAGAGAAAACACTGACCCCCACCTGGCTGCAGCCTCCTTTCAGGCAGTTGAGGAAAAGTTTCTCTTCAGCTTCCTTTTCTCCAGGGTAAACAATACCAGCTCCCTCTGCCATTCCTCATAAGATTTGAGCTCCAGACCCTTCACCAGCTCTGTTGCCCTTCTCTGGACACGCCCCAGCACCTCAATGTCTTTCTTGTAGTGAGGGGCCCAAAACTGAACACAAGATTTGAGGTGCAGCCTCACCAGTGCTGAGTACAGAGGGACAATCATTTCCCTTGTCCTGCTGACCACACTATTTTTTGATCCAGGATGCCATTGGCCTTCTTGGCCACTTGGGCACACACTCGCTCATGTTCAGCCAACATCAACCAGCTCCCCCAGGTCCTTTCCCACCAGGTAGCTTTCCAGCTACTCTTCCCCCAGCCTGTAGTGCTTCAGGGGGTTGTTGTGACCCAAGTGCAAGACTCGGTATTTCACCTTGCTGACCCTCATACAGCTCTTCTTTCAGATGGGCATCACATTTGCTGACCTCCAGTCAACTGGGACCTTGCCAGTTAGCCATGACTAATGGTAAATGATGGAAAGTTGGCTCAGTGATCACTTCTGCCGGCTCCCTCAGTACCCTTGCGTGGATCCCCGCAGACTTGTGTGTGTCTAAGAGGTGTAGCAGGTCACCAACCATTTCCCCTTGGATTATGGGGGCTTCATTCTGCTCCCCATCCCTGTCTTTAAAATATTTTTAAACTCTACTCAGACTGCAAAGATGTACTGAACAGGGTATCAGAAAGCTACTTAGACTGAAAGACAAACTGTTACCATAATTTAGTAGACATTTACAGATGTGTTTTTATACACTTGAAGATATTGGAATAAATATTATGTATCCTTACCATGACACTAGAATGCAATTTCTCATGTTATGAAAAGACAGAACTGTGAAAAATACTTGCTTTCAGTTTCTGTTTCACATCCTTTTACAGTTTATGTTTCACCTAAAGATGAGCTGGAAAGATTCCAGAAGAAAGTATACATCCTAATTTAATTCTGGCAGCAGTTATAGTGAGTTTGCCTAAGGGTAAAACTTATGACTGAAACTGTAGCTTGCTCTTCTTCCTTTTAAGCTAAGA
Source organism: Manacus vitellinus (assembly GCF_001715985.3). Taxonomy (NCBI): domain Eukaryota; kingdom Metazoa; phylum Chordata; class Aves; order Passeriformes; family Pipridae; genus Manacus; species Manacus vitellinus. Next base: position 944,084 of record NW_021940812.1, on the reverse strand, counting down.
AGAGCTGCACTCAATTCATAGGTTTTGAAAGTAGAAAATACTTTGTGGAAGATACTACTTTCTCCTTGAATTTTAGTAAACAGAGGAGCCAGATAAGGGATTCCAAGTAAAGAATTTTATGTGTTAGCTAGTCTGCATATGGGAGGGTTGTTGAAGCTTAAATATGCATAACAATCAGGAAGGTTAAGCAGAATAAGATACTTTGGACTCAAATAAATCCAAATCTCTGTGTCTGAGCCCTAAATGTGCTGAGTCTGCTTGGGTGGGAGCTGTTCTGTGACAGGCACACAAGCAAGTGAAGTTATTCAAGTGGTGCAACCCTTCCCTTGCCCAGATTCTTCCAGCAAAATAAGGTTTAACAATATTTTGTACTGTATCAAATTTTATATGAGTTTACAGGAAAAACAAAGAAGTTGGATTGACAACCTGTGCCTGCCCTTCCCCTTGTAAAGCATTGGAATGTTTTCTGTCTTCACTGTTTTGTCTTTCAAAGCCTCATTGCACTAATCAGGCTGTATGAGGTATCTGGTAGCTGCAATGGAAAAATAATATAGTGCTCTGACTTCAGACTGTCTCCCATATAATTCAGAGCCAAACTGCAGCACCTCATAGAGAATTTAAAATTATCCTCCTAACTACAGTGCCTTGTACCCTAAAAATGTCAACCATAATCAAGATAAAAGATAACTGAAGCAGCACAAGGAAGATTTCTGTGTAATGTATCTTATAAATTAAGAAAAAGCTTTTGAACTTCACGTTATTCATCAAGAAAGAAATGTCTTTGGATTACTTCACATTCTGGGTTTGAAAGATATTTGGTGATCTTATGAAATACCTATATAGTATTTTTTACTGTTTTGGTTTTATGACATCAAAGCAGTGCTTTCTATCAAATGATCAATCCTGTCAGCTAATTAGAGGATAAGAAAATTTAGTAAAGAAAAATAATAAAAAATATGTACAGACACTACTTTCACATTCTTTTATGCTTGTTTTACATAGCATTTCTAGTCAAACGTAAAATGATGACAGGAGGGGTAAAGTTCAGTTTTATGATTCTCTGTACAGGAGACAAAGACCAGAGTCAAAATTTCTGGTGTCTTCTCTTTTGGTGTGCATACCTGAGCAAGACTTTACCCCAGATGTTCTTGCAATATATATGCCTTAAAATCCAAAACTGAGCACAACTAATGGCATGGAAAGTCAACCTGTGCTAAGTCAGGCAGATCCCCATGTTGGATACCATGTCTGATTTCATGGTGACACATTCAACACAGAGGAAAGAGAGGATATTCTGAGAGAAGTAAGAGGAATGGAAACACCCATATATAGATTGAAAAAACAGAAATTGCTGACTCTATAGAATAAACCGGGACTTAATTTGTACAAGATAATGGACAGGACATAAAAAAAAGGAAAATTCTCACCATTTTATTTCTCCAATCAATAGAAAAATGAAAGAAACCTAGAATACTTTTCCTATATGAAATCGGAATTAACACGTAGAACTCCTTGCCACTGGGTCTAACAAAAGACAAGCAATTCCTTCTCTTTCTGCTGGATGTCATAACAGATGCTCAAAAGATTATACACTTAACAAAAATAACTAGAACATCTGAGGGGATTAAGATAAAGTTTTGGGGTTTTTAAATGCATTCACTTAATCCCAGGGTAATAAAAATCAATGGGGATTTTGCTGTTGGCTTTATGTGGCTCAGGATGCCACCTGAAACTTTCAGATACAACTACTTTAGCCTCAGGTATCAACACACCACTAATTCCTGTGGTCTGGGAAGAAATCTCTCTCTGTTTGCAATTTGTGTTAGAACTGATGACTTCAAACCATTTGACATCCTTGTGTGACACAACTATTGGAGAAAGAAATACTAGACAGATTGGACCACAAGCCTGAGATGGGAAGAGAAGTCAAAGATTAAGCATCCAGTAAAAGAAATTTATACAGTAAGGAAAATATTTGAACTGACAACAAATTAAACTTTATTCACTTCAAACACACAAGAGCCTTAACGACACTGATTGATTTAAGGAGGATTTCTTTAAAATGTTTTTGCAACTGCTTAAGGGCTTCTAAAGCAGTGCTCTCTACCAAACTGACCCAGAGTGGTATTAAGTAATTATGCTGTGGTAATTAAAGTACCGGTACTTTTAAATGGATTAATTTATGGACCTTTTCAGGAATGCAATGACAATAATCTCTTTAAGAACACTTCAAAAGTCACAGTGACCAATTATTTTGAGCAAGTGAATACTACATCTCCTTTTACAGTTGTTCAACCCACCTTCCTTCCAGCCAAAGAGGTGCGTGAAATTCCTATTTCTTCAGAGACCAAAGGAAAATAAATTCATGTGCACTAATCTGCATTTTTACTGCTCCTATTTATTTTCCAGCTGTAAGGTGGCAGTTTAAGTTTATGTTCTCTTTACCCCCCCCATTTCTAACACGTATAACTTGTCAACTGAATGAGCTGCATCACTCAAATTTAGCATCTCCAAGCATAAAGTTAATGCCTAGGTGCTTATTACTTTAAATTATTAGCACATTGAGAAGTGTGAATGTTTCCTACACATTAAAAGACAGCTTTCCACACTGCAAGGTGAGCCCACAGGATTTATCTATGAGAATAGATAACATGGAAAGGTTGGCCATTTAACACGGAGAGTTTGATCAACAAGAACTGGCCTTCATGTATAGATAGGCACAAAGTCTTGGCTTGACACTGTTTTAAATCCAGAATCTCTTCAAGTTTCCTCTGAGGCTTAAAAAGATCAGACACCAAATGGAAGACACAGTGAGTGGAGAAATAGAACTACAAATGAACATGCTAGTCTCTCCCTATCCCACATAATGTACTTCATTGTTTTCTGGTTTTAATGTTAAAGCCCTCTTTTATTTTTCTCTCTTTCTGCTCTTTTGTTGAAGAACCAGTTTACCTGTGAGTGCATTCTGAAGAGTTAAAAAAAATTACATGATAATTTCAAAATTTTGTGCATCTCTCATAAATGCTTATATTTATTTTGCATAATTAGTAAAAAAAAAAATCCGTGTAAAGTGACTGACCTGCCTTTGGTCAAAGCTGAGCCCATCAGGGATGCTGGTAATGCCCCTGTGACAATGTATTTATCAAAGGGAATAATGCTGGGTTTAGATATGTGAGAGAAGAGTGAGGAAATGTGAGAAAAACAACCCTGCAGACACCACAGTCAGTGGAGAAGGTTCTCTGCAGGAGCCCCATGGTGGATCAGCCTGTTCCTGAAGGACTGCAACCCGTGGGAAGGACCCAGGTTGGAGAAGTTCGTGGAGGACTGTCTGCCATGGGAAGGACCCCACGCAGGAGCAGGGGAAGAGTCTGAAGAGGGAGGAGCAGCAGAGAGGAAGTGATTTGAACTGACTGCTACTCCCATTCTCCCTCCTCCTGCACCACTCAGGGGGAGGAGGCAGGAGATTCAGCAGTGAAGTTGAGCCCAGGAGCAGGAAAGAGTGGTGGGGAGGGGAGGTGTGTTTATTTCTGTTTCATTTCTCACTGTCCCTCTCTGTTACAACTAATTGGTAAATTATTAAATTAATTTCCCCAAGTCGAGTCTGTTTTGCCCATGATGGTGACTGGTGAGTGATCTCCCTGTCCCATGAACTTTTCATAGTATTTTCTTCCCCAGGCTCATTGAGGAGGGGGTGTGATAGAGCAGCTTGGTGGGCATCTGGTTGCCAGCCAAGGTCAACCCACTACAACAATACCACAGTTTAATCAAGGACATTTTTTTTAACTTTTCAGCATAGGACAACTTCCTTAAAATATCTTAATTCCTATTCATTTTCTTTTGTGTGTCAATGATAGGAACATCTTGTGCTGAACTGTATATTAACTATTTACATATTTATATGGTGCTATCCATCACATTGATCTGAAAGACTCAGGAAAATACACAGATTTGCTTTTCCAATATGTCTAGGAAGCAGAAAAGTATTATGCCTTTATTTATATGCTAAATAGCTGGTTGAAGTCTGTAACAGAGTCATGGCATGTAAATGGGGTTTGGAAGTGTCAGACCATGAACACAAGTAATTTTGATTACAATCAAGCTTTTCCTGGAAACGCACATGGAGAAAGACCTCTCCCTTCTCCTCTCCATTTCTAGCGCCCTCTAATTCCATCTAGATATTTTGGAGACATCCCTTCTCATGACAGTTTTGCTTTTCCAGTGCCATATGAAACCTGGAAGTTGAGGACTGTGAAAATGAAAAGCTGCAGAGAGAAAGATTCCCTGCTGTTTGTCCAAGTTAAAACTTGTCTGTACTACACAGAATTAGCATGCCCATCCTCAGCCATGTAGCACCTTGAAGCAGATACAGTAATTGTGTTTTCATTTTGTAATATCAAGGAAATCTGATGAGCATTGTACCAGAAAGGTCTTGGCATTTTTCTGTTATTGCTCTTACATCAACATTAGCAGAAAAATGTGTGATCAATTCAAAATCAGTTCTAAAGCTTGTTGCTGATTGACTATGCATTATTTAATGAATATTCTGCCAATTTCTTCTTTTGAACTTCATAATATGCAAACTCTGATGTTCAAATAGCTTCCATTAATGCATTCTGTCATTAGTGTTGTTCTTAATGCATATGACATGATTACGCCAACTCCTATCAGTTCTTCAAAAAAGGGTAATAAAACCATAAACTGCTCCTCACCAGTGAGCTTACATAATAAGATCTAGTATTTTAATTAGGCTTTTCTTCTTGCCATTTAAATATAGCTTGATAACAGGTGGTAAAAAAGATGTTAAGACAAAAAACTTCAAAATATTTTCATTCTCTCCATCAATCAGTTCATGTTCACAATTTAAGAAAGAGGCAGATAGCAATTATGATGGAGGAGTCAGATAAAGAATTTTTAAATCAAATCTTTTTCTTTACAAAATGAAAATGTTATTATTAAGACCAGTGATGAAACAATGAAACTCTTCCACACAATCAGCACATCGCAGAGAATCACATCTTGATAAATAATTGACAGAAAAGGCTACAGTTTCAGCTTTTCATACCAGGGCTTTAATTCAAAGTAAGAAGCTAACTCCTTAAGACAGCAAGGATTTAGAGGGCATAGCAGTTTCTGAAGGTATGCCACAAACAGATAAAACTTAGTTTAATTCAACTTTAACCTGCCCAGAGGTGGGCAAAGGTGATGTTTAGACCAAAATGAGGACTACATCAGTTTAAAATGATTCTGCAGGAAAGCTTTTAGGACAGAAAGCTGAAATAACCCCAGGGGACCACTAAAGCCAGAGAATACAGTAGTATGGACTGATGCATATAAGTATTGTGCTGATCCACAAACACATCAAAAACAGTCATGGCTTCTCATTGGGGATTGAAGTCTTGGACACATCAGTGGTGTAACAGCTCAAGTGCATGGAAATCAATTCAGTGAAAGGAAATGCAACTGTTTCTGCAAAGATGCCATCAGATTTACTATAAAAGACAAACAAAAAATCTGCTACCTTCAGTGGCCTTGATTACACATCTAGGAAAGGAAATGCAGCAGAATCACCACTTTTAAATTGTCCAGATCTCCTGATTTTAGCCACATGTACTTGGAAATTACCTATATCCCTTGTGAAATAAACATTAAGAGCTTCATTTTGCTTTCATCACATGTGATCAACAGAGACTAAGTCAGAGAAAATGAAAAAGCATTCCTACATGTCTTCAAATAAAGAAACGTTTTCTATATCTATGAACAGTGTCTAGAGCTCCATGAACAGCATCTTAAGAACTGCCAAGGCAGGATGTGGGTCTCAAGATCTGGAGGAGAATTCTCTCTAGGGCTGGGGGAGATGGTCACCTTGCCTGCAGGAGGTGGGTAGGGGTGAAGGAAGTGAAGAAGCAGTGGGAGACTGTCAGAGGACTCTGCAACACCAGAGATGTCAAAAAGGCTGTTAAAGGACCTTCTCTGAAACCCTGTGTGAAAGGAGGGGCAGGCAGAGTCTGAGATGACTGTGCTGGTAAATGGAGACTCCTGAGAAGGGGAAGGCTGGAAAGTGGTGACTTCAGGCTCTGTGAGGAAGGGTCCTGATCTGCTGACAGAGCTGGAGCTACAGACCAAGTTCAGTGCCCCAGTTCTGGAAGTGGTAGATCATGCTAAAAAGAAAAGGTAGATGTGGATAAGAGACACTCTGGTGAACAGGGCTCAAGGAGGCTTACCTCAAACAATGCACAAAAAGAAGGAGAAGATGAGCACACAAGTCCATGAAGAAAGTTTTCATATTTTTCCAAGGAAACTGTCACAGCTGGATACCTCTACATGCCTGAATCCTAATGCTTGCAGCATGGGGAATAAACAGGAGGAATTACAGAATAACAAAATATTCTGAGTTGGAAGCAATCCAGTTTCTGAAGGTATGGACAGGGATCATCAACTCCAACTCATAAGTGAACGGCCTCTATAGGGATCAGACTCACAACCCTGGCATTATTAGCACTGTGCTCCTACCAACTGAGCTAATCTCATTAAGGCTTGTGTACAGCTGTAGAGCTACAATCCCAATAGGATCACAGAGACGTGATGGCACAGCTCACACTGCAGGATTGTGATGGATGGATAAAGGCTCTTTGGGAAGGACAGGCCAAGATACCAAGGAGGAGTAGCTTCCCTTTATGCAACAGAGCAGCAAAGGTGCCTGGAGCTCTGCCTGGTGATGCATGAAGGGCCAAATGAGAGCTTACAGGTCAGGATTAGCAGGCAGACAGGTGTGGGTGATGTTGTGGTGAGCATCTGCTGCCAGCTGACTGGCCAAGATCTTCAGTTACTTCTTCATGTAACTGCAAGAACTCTCACATTCTAGTGCCCTGGTCCTCATGGGGGACCTTAACCATTATCTGCTGAAGGGTCAACAACATGGGCATAATAACCCAGGAGGTCTGTGGGGGGCATAGATGACATTGTCCTGACACAACTGATCAAGGAGTTGATGAAGGGAGATGCTCTGCTGGTCCTCACACTTTCAAACAAGGATAAACTACAGAGGAAGGTGAAAGCTGGGAGCAGCTGAGGCTGCACAGACCATGAAGTGGTGAAGTTCAGGGTCACAAGGGGAAATATCATGGCAAAAAAAAGCATTAAGCTCCGGAATTCAGGAGTGTAGACTTTGGCCTGTTCAGAAACTTTATTGGAAGAATCCCACTTGGATTCTCTCTTTGGAAATCAGTAGAGTTTGTAAGATCTTGTAGGTTTAAAGGTCTTCAGAGACAATCCCAAACTGGCAAAACTAGTACTTGAGATAAAGTCCCATATAATGGACTAGAGGAGTAATGACATTTCTGTGATATAGAGACACATTTCCAAAATTTTTCCTTTTAAATTGGGTACAGAAAAGATTTTTTTTCCTCTTGATTTTCCCATCTTAAGTCCTTCAGTGCATTAATATTCTTCTCAGGTTTCTACAAACATCCTTACAATGTGCTCTGTGCATTTCCATTTGTATTCTGTGAGCAGGTGAGTCCACAACACACACTGATTCTAATCACACCTAGAATCTGCCAATGTACAGCCAAATAAACAATTATCATGATTCAGGAGATTTAAAATTACATGTTTCAAGAAAAACATGCTGTCCTATTTTCTGTTCTTCAGGGAAGAAAAGAGGGTTTGTTTCACCTCAACAAAGAGAGCCATGTCTGCTTGGATTTCATTGCCCTGTATTCTAATGGGGTTATTTTAATTTATAACTGCCTTGTTACATAAAAAGAATGAAATACTAAATGTACCATTTAGTATGGAACTCTGATTCTGCTTTTAAGTTCAGCTTAATGGATTATCTTGCATTCTGTAATCTAATATCACTGATGGTTATGTGGGACATCACGAGAAATTAGATTATTTAATGTGAGATGATACAGTGTTTCATTTAAAATATTTTATTGTGTTATAGAATGAATACCTGACTCAGGAGAGCACAGATATTACTTGTGTCAGCATAAAGAAACTGGCAACTGGGATTCAGGATTCTTCCAGGTGCACGTCCGATCCTGGGCAGTGAGTCAGTCGGTGTAATATTCCTCTTTAATTAAAAGCTTAGTTGTAGAAAAAATCAACACCTATTCCAGCAGGTGAAGAGCAGAGCTAACAGAATTGTTCCTGAAGCTTTCTCATGCCTCTGACAAGTGGCAGTTTCTGGGGAAGGAGAGACCGACACCGCAAACAAAGGTGAAACACTGGCAGTCCCTTGGGTGGCACTGCTCAGCCCTGCTCGTGGCATCCTGATGTCTGTCACTTCATCATGCCCTCAGCAACGATTGCTGCTAGCTAAAGTAAAAGGTACCTATTTTCACGGCACAAAACAGCACCTCTCATAACACAACACTTTTCATAAGCATTTATTTCAATGGACATCATCTACCAACCACAGCTCTGTAAGATGCCAGGAGCCCTTAGACAAGTAGATACTTCGAGCAGTTAGACCTCTGAAATGAAAACCACCCTTCAGAAAAAAGAATTGTTCGATATCCATAAAGCATAATTGAAATTTAAGGAATTTCTGTAATAGGAGGGAATTATTTTCAGTGGAACTGACCCAGTGCTGGAATGCTGTACTGCCAGGAATATTTTATTTTATGCAGCTTCAGTTGCACATAAGGTAATGTGGTAACATAATGAAAGAGAACTCAGTGTTTTCCCTGTAGTAAAACAAGATGGAGAATTGCTCTAAGCAAGTGAATCCATTGATATATACACTTGTAGATACACACTCAGTTTCCTTAATGGAGAGTGTGATTGTCTGCAACATTTAATGCATTAATTCTGTAAGTCTGCTGTAAGGTAGGAATATATTGCTGTAACTTAACCAGAAAACAAAGTGACAGATAAAGTCACAGAGGAAGCCTGTGGCAGTGTCTCACCCCCAGGGTGATGCCTGTATCATCCTATGTCTCATATTTGGGTGTAAGGGCATTTACTTTCTGATTTATTTGTAAAACTTCTATGGCAAATAATCTGTTTCATTTTTACCTCTGAAATCTTTCACGCCCACAAAAAGAGCAACATCTTATTTAAAATAAAATAAGTTATATCTTCTTTTTCAGTAAGATTTATTGTAGCATCTTCAATTATCTTAAATATCTTGCTCTTTTGCCACTGGTGAAGGTGCAGTAGCAAGGATGCTGAGAGGGGAAGGGACAGGACCATTCTCGGCAGAGCTCATAACACTGACTGGGCCAAAGCCTCCCTTTGGGGAATGAGGACCCAACACAACAAGCCCACTGATGCCAAAGGAATGACAAGGATGTGCAAAATTAAAAATAGGACACTACTGCCACTGTACCAAAGAGCAGAGCATCAAGGGAAAAAAAGCAACAAACAAAAGAAAACCTAAACACAACACTCTTCCAGTGGAATTATTTGAATAAAGGGAGAGGAGAGGGGAAAGAGAATCCCCAACAGGAGCAACATGTCCAGGTGTTCAGGGTGTGTGTAATATATCTTACTAGAATTTCCCTAAAAAAATTAATATTCTGACATTGGAAAAGGGGGTGAGGAAGAGATGTCACGTTACTGTGCTGAAATTGTTGTTTTCCCAGAATGCAGGGCCATGTAAAAAGTTGTCTGAATATCCCTCAGCATGCTTAAATAGAGCTTATATACACATCTGAGGTGTTGGGGGGGGAGAAGCCTTTCTTTCTCGTAGCTAGCAAGATAAGCAAGCCAGAATAACTACATACAGCAGACCACAGCTAAATATTGATTCAGATGTTATTGAAAAAAGAGAAGGTGAGAGAACAGCAGCTTCAAAATAATGATGTAAAAATCTATGAAATAATGGTAGAGACAAATAGACCTACAGCAATTATACACAGAGCAGTTCAAAAGACCTGCTGGAATAGGAACAACAGCAGATGATTCAGTGCCTCCTGTGAAAATGGTCCTCCTCCCTTGATATCTGTGCAGTCCTTCTGCCTGGAACTAAGCTGGCATGACAGGTGCAAATTCAGGCAAGGAAAAAAATTCTAATTAGAGGAGTCACTCCAGTTTAATTCCAGATGTCATCACTGAAGCAGCTTTTCTTGTATATAGACACCCCAGTTGGCAAAACATTGTACTACAGCCTTTAAAAAAAAAAAAAAGATAGCAAGCAAGGTAGATAGGTTCTGGTCATGTGCAGCAGGATCTATCATTCAAATGTTTTAAGAAAATCCAGTATTTATCTTAACTGTATTGCACTTTTTAAACAGCAATATGTATGACAAAAAGCTGTTTACCAGCTTCAGCATTCACTTTTTGAGGGTACCTGCAAACCCCTAACTTGGCAGGGGCTGAAAGAATCACTCCCCTTTTTTTTTTTTTTCCTGCTATTTGCATTTCACTGAAATAGAGATTTTTTAATGCATCTTCTGCACCTGCTGTGAAACTGAACTCCTGTTACCTCAGAACCAATTATAAATTTGATTGCAGCACAATCTACAAAGAATAACAGTTAGTTCCTGCTCCAAAAGGAGTTGACACTGGAAAAGGCTCATTGCCTACGAATGCAGGAAAAACCCATTTTGCCCCTTTCGTGGGGCTGCAGTAAGTGTGAGGGCATACAAAACTTCCAGCAACCCTAATCCTCTTCCTGTATGTTTTTGGTACTTAAAGAAACAGAGTAAACAGTAAAAGACTGAGTGGCCAGGGGAAACTTCAAAAAAATGTTACCCTTCCTTGAAGAATAAATACTATGATCTATGAGAGAGATTTTTTAGAATTATAACTGCTGCCTCTAAAGTTGTGCAAAACTGCTTCCCCCAGCATCTGATGTGTCACCATTACCATTAATATCTGTCAGGACTGTTACAGATTCTGATTTTAAAAAGGAAAAAAAAAAAGAAGAAAATAGCAGCACAGTAGAAGTTCTTCTGCTTTTGGAATTGGGAGTTTAACAGCTCCTGTGAACTGTATTTAGTGCTGTCATTGTAAACAAATATTCACTGCATTTTATCAGAGCAGTCCTCCTGCTTCCTCCTTCCTTTGGCAACAGGGCCCACAGATATTCCTAGCTTGTCCTTGAAGCAAATATTTTGAACCTGGATGCGCTCATTTTGGGATAACTTACATAAAAGCCTCCTGAGAGCTTTGGATTTATTCACTGAGCACCTTAGCTGCAGATATGCACTGGACAGTCTCTTACTCCTGAAGCCCTCCCTGACTTGGGCCACACTGCCAAGAAAAACATCAAAGGAAACCTCTTCACGTTGCACCTATTTTTCTGGATTAATAGACAGGTCCAAGCCTGTGAGCCACACAACTTTTATGAAAGCTGAGTTCAAGATCACAGTAACTACTAACATTTGCTTAGATACTACTGGGGCAAATGTACCACAGGAATCTCACATGAGCTCTCGGCGCGTGGGCAGAGCCTCGCTATAAGAGATGTAACGTGAGGAAACTGGTAAAACATTCCAGTAAGATCAATTAAATGAAGGTATTTTTTTTTTTTTGGTGGCAGAATTAAAACTTTACAAGTGGGTAGCTGTTGAGTCATAGATGGCATGATCAGAAAAAGAGAGGAAATATAAGGAGTGAAGACTCTTAATGCAGATAAGCACACTCGGAAGAGAGTGAAGGAATGGCCTAACACTTTTTTTGCAGTCCTGTCATGGCACCCACATCCTCGTATTGCTGGAAAGTATCACACAAACTGAGGATGATACAGCCTATTCACTAAAAAAACCCACCAAGCACCACTCTGAAGGCCAGTGGGCTGATGAAACCGAATACTAAGTGTGACTTTGTGCTGTCGGGTGCACCATGGAAAGGATGGGTTTTTCCACAGACATTTTGCAAAGTCATTTACACCCAAAAATAGTGAATATATCATGCTGCTATTCCAAGTTAACAGTGTTTTTCACTCATTCTACAAAGGCATGAATGATGGCTCATGTTGGAGGACAAAGGAGAGGAATGAGCCCCTTATTAACACCCAGATTTAGGGAATGTGTTCCCTCTTGCACTGAAATTAGTGGCTCTTACTATTGACTCTGGAGCTCATACCAGTAAGGGCCCCATGCTTCCAACAGTTTTGTAAGACTTTTAATTTGGTAAGACTTTGGCTGAGATCAGAGAAAAGCTGAAGCATTTTTCTGAGGTGCCAGAAGTGAAGGGTTCTTTTGCATTCTAATCTTCTGACACAGATTTGCTCTGATCCAGTATCTGCCATTATTTAAACAGCTCAGTTGGCATGTGTGGCATTCTGCAGGCTAGTCAGAAGTCAAGAACCACGCTCTAAGGAGTTCATCATCTAAAAATTGGCATATAATTTAATGAGAAAGGACAAAGGAAAACAAGATAAATAGCAAACTGCTCCTGGGAATATTCCACTATTTATTTTTAATCGTAGAGAATGCAGATCATTCAGGCTGCTCCTGTTTCAGATTTGTTTCTTTTTGAATGATTAGACATGCAAGAGAGAAAGAGGTCAGGCACAGCAACCCAAAGTTCCCCCAGGAAGCATGAAATGGAAGCTACAAAGAGAATAAGAATTTTGGAATCAAACCCTCTTACTCTCCTGCCCTGCCTCTCCTTTGTGCTGCCAAAAAAGAACAAACCAGGAGATTTCAAGGGGAAAGCTTTCTTATTTCCTGAAAATTGGGGTATCTTCAAGGTGACACAAAACCCATCTGCCCTTTGCTCCCACCTTTCCTGGGAGATGCAGCATGAAATTGGATTGCAGCCTGTGCACAGAGGGATGCTGCACCAGGGCTGACACACACTGAGATGCCTTACTGCTGCTGTAGGACCACCCTCAAATGTTCTCACAGATGTTTGGCCCTGTAACCACCTGAAACCAGGGGAGCTGACATGTAGCTCCCAGTATTTTAGTCGTTTCCATCCCACTCAAAATATTTCCCCTCCTTCTCCTGCAACACGACTCAGTGCACACTTATAAAAAACATCTTCACACTATCAAATTTTAATAGACTTTAATTTTTCTCTGTCTATGCATTCGATGTTTTCCCCACAAAAGGTGACATGAATTTTGCTGCCAGTTATATTCTGAGTAACCCAATTAGTCCTGAAATACAGCACAGTGAGCATTGTGGTTTTCTCTCATTTATAATGCTTGTACATTTTTTTTCTTAAGCTTCTTTGGTAATTCTCTGATGATCATTGGATATAAATAGATTATATTGATGCATGTAAAAGCCTGATTATTTTATAAACTACAGCTATAATTTTATTTCAAAGTAAACTGGCAAGGAAAAGAGCTTAGAGGCACATATGTTAGAAGTATGAAAGATAATGCTTAAACTACCAGCGAGGTGCTCTTCATCTACCCTGATTCCAAATGCAAGAACAGGGAATAGAGCTCAATTACAGGCCAACAATTTTACATATTTTGAAGTAAAAAAAAAAAAAATTAAATAAAAAAAAAAGTAGCATGCAGAACAAATCCACTGTAGCAAGACATTTACAAGATTCATATGGGATTCGACAGCCACAGGGATAAAGGTACTTAAAAATATGCAGCATGTATTCCACAGAAGGAACATGTACTAAAGTTGATGTCTTCAGGAATTCTTAAGGCTTTAAGTTTTCCCTGTAAATTTCTTAATAAAATATGGTGGAAAGTGGTATTGGTTATTTCAACATTAAATGATACAGTTGGAAGTAAAGAAAACTTTTCTTCTGGACTGTATATACTGCCTGTTGTATACAACATTTGTCTATTTTGATATAAATACTTTTCTTTTCTGTACGGTTATGTAGAGAATGCATGGTAGAGAGGGCAATGGAGGCAGTAAATTGGTCATCTTGACTTTGGGATGAAAAAACTTAAATCTCCTTTCCGATGTGGAAGTTAAGTAAACCCATTCAGCTTGGTAAAATGAACATGAGTGTGAATCAATAATGTTCTGTGACTCAAGGTGCTGAAGGCACACAAGTTCACAGCAAAACTGTATTAAAGAAAAGATTCACTTGTGAAGTGGAAAACATCACTAATGCAACTCAATATTAGCTTTTAATTAGCGGATGTATTTTTTGCTATACGTTGTGAAACTCAGTTTGTTAGACTTAAAATAAAGCCAGTGAACAGTGAAGAAAAAAATGCTGTTCTGTTTTGGCTGTATTTGCTATGTCCTAAAGGTATTACCTACCCATGGTAGAGGGGTTGGAGGAATGTGATCCTTAAGATACCTTGCAACCCACTCTGTGATTCTATTTTTGAATATAATAAATATTTTTGAATATCTTATATAATTATATATTATATATATAATTGTTATATAATTATCATCAGTTGGCCAGAAGCACAATTATGAGGTTCCACTGGTCTTCCCCAATGAACATAAAGGAAAGAGGTTGGTCATGATCAGACCCCAGTCCCTGCGAATCGATGCAAACTGCTCAGCAGTGAATTCTTGGACAACAGACTAAGGAATTCAAAATGGCACATGTTAGAGGATGAAATTAGGCATGTATGTGTGTGCAATGAAAGCAATGAGCTTCTCAGAAGTCATTTTGCATAGAGGTAAAGGCTGCTGCATCTCCTCTCTGATGAGATTTGAGGTCGGTGATCTCCCTGATGGAGCAGAGGAGAGACTTTCCTGTTCCTGTATCTGTTATGTTTTCTCCAACCCAATTTGCAGACTGGCAATTCAAATGTCTCCTATTGCTGTTTTTTAAATCATAAAATTTGAAAACAACCTAGTTAAGACCACAGATAAACAATCCCCAAGAGAGGACTGGGGACAGGAGACATATGCCAGATTTTTCTCATGTAATGAGCTTTCAAGGCTCATTTCTTGGTATAAAACTTGCATAGCAAAAAAGAAGTTGCCACTTTTTCTTTTCTTGTTACAGTAGAGAGTGTTTGGAATATGCAAAACCTTAATGTTGGATTTGCATCAGGATATGAAGCCAGGGGATTTGGACAGGAAATACATGCTCTGAAAAATGGGCACATCCAGGATGGCCATGGCTGAGGGATAAAATACTGGAGATTTCAGGATTGTTGCAGTATGAAAAGCTCCATGAAATAATAAATCCCTGACAAGTGATATCGTTGGTTTTTTTAAACAGCTCTGAAAACTGTCCAGAAAACACTTCTAATTCTGTCTATTTTACAAACAACTACGGGGCAAATTCAGGGCACCTCTGTTCTAGACATTCTCCAGCTGCATTCTCCAAACAGGGCTGCTGATATTAACATATCCCCAGTGCCAAGTTTGCAAGTCTGAAGATGCCCTTGTGAAGCAATGAGATGTGAACTAAATCACACTGTCTGTTATCTCTATAATCTGTCCTGTGTCCAACACTGTGAGAAGCAGGTGCATCCTCTCAAAAAGCTTCCATAAAGTGTTCTTTCTCTGCATTTTTAGACACAAATTCTCTGCATTGAATGTATATATTTGGGAATTTTATAAATAAATTACATGATAAAACTATCCCCATAAAGATGCTAGAAGCTACCATATATGTTTCAAGAATCTAGTCAATAAAGAATTATTCTTTCTTTACTTCCAAGCAATAGCAGCATGGTGTCTAAATGCATTTACACACTTGTTCTTTCTCTTACCAGCTGTTGCCCTTTTGGACCCCAACCAGCATACTGAAGCTTTGCATTGCTGACCTCAGGGGGGTACAAACTCTGAGGATCCCTGCAGAGAGAAAAAAATAAGATTTCAGCTCCAGAAATGTCCTTGTATCAGCTGGTGCACACCTGCTTCAGAAATACACCATGAACTTGTAAGATGTCTTTCACCTGGAATCATCCAACAACTATTGCCAGATTTCAATAGACTTTTTTTGCAGTAAGGTAAATGCTACACCCCTAGCAAGTGTTGGTAATACCAAGTATTTAAGTGACAATTTCTGTTTCTTACTAATACGAAGCTAGACATATTCATTCCCCTGCTGACTTGCCTAAGCCTCAAGAATTAGTTAAGGGATAGCAAGCAATGTAACTGTATTTATCAACACTGATGATGTCCACAAATGATAAATAATAATTATATCTTTGAATCCTACTGCCACAAGAAAAATATAATTTCATTTTCTTCACCCCATGGCTTTTCTGCCTAATAATTTCCCTTTGAACATGATGGCAGAAAAGTTAAGCAGCTGTATAACAACTGATATGCAGCTTGGCTTCAAAGGCAAAAGCTCCTATTAATACCAAATATCTAATTTTTAGACAATAAAATCAAAATGCTTTTCTAGTTCTTTCATCCATTACCTTCGTTTTGTAGCAGAACATCAGGGAGACATAACAAATACAATATAGAAAAAGGAGGCTTTTTTGGTAAATGTCAGAGCAGCATAATGTCATTTTATCACAGCAGAGATAGCATTGACTTAACTGTATTTATACTCAGCTCAAATAATTACATTATATATTCTGAAGTCACATTGGTACAACTCTGTGTATAGTAACATTCCACAAACAAGAACACTAATAAAGCCTGTATACAATATGCCTCATTAACAGATCTCAAACTGCTTGAAAAAGTAAGGGTATTATCATCACTGGCCTACAGCCAGGAATAAGAAGGTAATTTGAGGCCAACATCACCCAAAATCAGAGAAAAGAACCAAAGCCTTGCTAGGCTTTAAGCAAAAGCCCTTCTTATATAGTGTTTTCTGGGCCATGTTTTCAAAACATAACAAAACTGAATGTAATAATTAGACACTAACTGAATTCTCCTCATTGCCTGTTTTGGGACCTGGTCCTGTACCACACTCCTGCTCTGCTCTCTTGGCCAGGAAGTCCCTTGGCTACACATTCCCACTGCACTGGTGCTGTTATAGCAAGTCCAAACACAGCAGCAAGAGGAATGTTCAGAACTGATTTTGTGTCATCTTTCCAAAGTGAAAAAAACCTATCATCTCCCATGAACTCCTGATCTATGATCAGCTACAATAAACAGACCCAAGGTGAGGACCCCCATGGCCACACCCCTTTCACAATTCTTGCAGATGGAAGAGCAACTTCCACTCTCCTGATTATAAACCATAACCCATAAAGTCTGCAAGGCCCTTGTGAAGAGGTTCATGGAGCTGACTTTGAAGTGCTCAAGGTCACCGACTTAGAGAATCATAGAATGGTTTGGGTTGGGAGGGACCTGAAAGAGAATCATAGAATGGTTTGGGTTGGGAGGGACCTGAAAGATCATCCAGTTCCAACTCTCCTGCCATGGGCAAGGACCTGAAAGATCATCCAGTTCCAACTCTCCTGCCATGGGCAAGGACACCTTTCACTAGACCAGGTTGCTCAGGGCCCCATCCAACCTGGCCTTGAACATTTCGGACACCTTTCACTAGATCAGGTTGCTCAGGGCCCCATCCAACCTGACCTTGAACATTTCCAGGGATGTGGCAGTCCAGGGATGTGCCAGCCACAGCTTCTCTGGGCAAGCTGTGCCAGTTTCTCACCACCCTCACAGGAAAGATGACAGGTTTGACACAGATGGGACACACTGAGAATGTGGAGGGGCAAGAGTGGGTTGTTGAGGTACTGACACTTCAAATCTGAATGTATCCCAGGGTGCCCAGATAGCTTTTGGCTCTATGCGCAAAGTGCCATCCACAGCTGCTCCCAGGAGAGTGAAATTACATCATTTCTTACGGTTTTTACCCACAAGGTGTCTTTGTGGGTAGACTACAGTAGTTTTCATAAGGTATGGATAAGAGAATACAAAACTCTCATACTGAGAGGAGCCACACAATTCCCATTCCAGTAAAAAGACTAGCCATACTTGTTCTGGATATTTTCAAGCTTGTATGCATTAGCTGCTTAAGTTTCCAGTCAGCTATGCCTGTTAGCAATCAATCTCTTTGGTTAGCTATCTTGATTATCTTAACAGAGAGTAACCTCTGAGCATAGAAGGAAAAGAGAAAAATAGTGAATCAAATCAAAACCTCTTATGGGAGAAAAAGCAGTACTTCACTATTTGTCAAATGAACTATCTAGTTCTTGGGTTATTTTACCCCATGGTGAGAAGAAGAGCAAGAAATTACAATTAGGAGGGGGAATACCGTCCCTAAATAAACAGATTATACAAATTGTGAGAACTTAAAGCTGTAATGCTTCAGATAATACAGGTGAAGCTAAGGGACAGACATGCCAATTACAGTGAATAATTCAGACCAGAGCTCAGACAAGTCCTGTCAGTTCTGCTCACTGCATCATATTTTAGAAGAGGAAAACTCTAATGCAATGAGAAATGCAGCATAAACCAGCTTTGGTAGCTGATAAGGTAGAAGGAAAGGCACCCCATTCAACCTATCAGCAAAGAGCTCTGCTGCAGACAAAAAAAAAAAAAGCAAAGTCATCTTCCCTCTCCTGGGTATGGCCAAGGGAAAATGGAATTGCATCTCTTGAGTTCTTTCTCAATCTTGTTTGTTTGCCTTGAACCCTTTTGACAAATATGTGATAGAAGGGCTGGGTGATGGAATTGCCTGTTGTCTGGAGGTGCCTGATTTACAAACCGAGTTACCATAAACTGCCTCTATACTCAGGTAACAGCACGTACATCCAGGTGGTGATGCAGACCACTGAAGGCAGGTGGTAGCCAGGCATCCATCCTCATGCTGTGAGCTATTCCTTTCTACCCCATAGGCTATAAAAGCAGACTAAGATCCTAGTTTCCCCCCACAAATGTTCCCGAGAGATGCACATCTTGGTAGATTTTGACTTGGTCCTCATCTTTTGAAGAAGCTCCTCTTCCCTGGAGTAGCGACACTCACTCACTCGCCTGCAGCAAACTCCAGTATCACGCACAAGGGGATGGAGAAGACATCCCTCCTCACCAAGCCTGATCCATCAGGCTTCAGACAAACTGCAGGAATGACCTGGAGATGGGCTGCATCAGGAGTGGCCAGGGGAGACCAGGCCATCAGCAAGCCCAAAGGCAGAACTAAAATGTGTTCACTTACTGGTGAACCTGACCATGAAAGACCAGATTCCCAAACACTTCCTTGGGTTGTGTTGGGTGCATGGTCTGTGGTGGAATATAAATGAACTCCCTCCCTGGTAGAAACCCATTTAAAAACCCATTGTCATAGACTGCTTTGGGGTGGAAAGGACCTTAAAGATCATCTAGTTCCAACTCCCCTGCCATGGGCAGGGATGCCTCCCACTAGTCCAGGTTGCTCAAAGTCCCATCCAGCCTGACCTTAAACACTTCCAGGGATGGGCTATCAACAACTTCTCTGAGCAAATTACATCTTCACTAACTATATCTTAATTTCTCTGTGCAATTATATCACCTAGAGAGAGGAGGAGGAGGATGAGTTGTCTACACAGCTGCTCTGGGTGAGATGGCCACAACTCTCTAACGCTCTTGTCAAGAAAGCTCTTAGACATCCTCAAACTGAAAAACCCTTTTGGAGAGCATCTGTCAAACACATTTCCAGTTATCTCATATTACTCTGGACCTTTAACTCTCCATGGTAAAATTTCCTTAAGGGAGTCAGACCTACAGACCTATAGTCAGACCTATATCCCACGAGCACTCGTCCACTTCACAAGTGTTGCATAAATGGGATCTCATGTCAGTCAGCTCCTTTTGGGAGGTATATTATTACTACTAAGCTAGCAGTCCTCCACTGCTTCACCCTTCCTTCTCCTCCAAAGCAGCCTGCTTAAAATTCCTCTGTATTTTTTTCCTGAATCAATCAATATTGTGGGTCATCTCAGCTTCCACAAAGAACCAGTGCTCCTCACAGACCCTCATAATTAGGGCTTGTTTGGATTTGAGCCTGTCCCTTGTGAGCTCATTTGTGCAGGATGCTGGCTTGGAAATGGGCAGTTCTGAAAGCAGTCTGTATATCTCTGGTTCCTGGTTTGGACGAAGAACCAGCTTCACAGCATCCCCACACCATTTTCACTATTTCCTTATGAAAAAGAACATTAATCCTAATTTCCAGCCAAAGAAATGGCAAGGCCTTATTAGATGGTTGCCATTATTTCTTTCATCTCTTAAAATGACTGATTTTAAAACCTGGGAAAGAAGGGAATAATGACATTGTTTTAGGCCAGACAGAATGCAGAGCAGGTCCTGTATAAACTCTTCCACAGTTAGATGACATTTTCTGGACCAGAGGCTGTTAAATTGCTCCAGCCACAGGTGTGACTTCAGTACAATGTTCAAAAACCATTACTGAAATAGTAAATTGAGAAATTTGCTCATTTAGATGAAGTTTTCTCCCAAAAAGTCTCCCCTCAGAATTTCCAAACAAGGAAACTTCCTGAGTGCAATCAGCATGCTGCCTGCCAAATCATTTCTGCTTGCAATAGGTCTCAGAACATGTATGTAGAACAAAACAAACTAATCAATCATATTGGGTTTCCTGCGTTTGACTTTAAAAATTATGGTGAATAATGAGGAACTTGTTTGAAAGAGTTTGTATTGTTTTTTGCTGAAATTTTTACATCTATGTGTTCCCTCTTCTGACATTTTCTCCTAAAGAAGACCAGTTTCCCTGAGAGACTTCATGGCACTGAGTCTCCCTCTGAGTATAAACATGACAAACTGTTCTCTACTAAGTTCTTCAAAAACAACTTAAAAAAAAAACCAACAGAAATTTTCCACTGTAATTGAGGGATTGTCTCCCTTTGCTTCAAGAAAAATATTTTGTAATGCCAGACTGAAAAAAGTCTGAAGCTGATAAAAGCAGTCAAAGTCTGGGGTATGGCTGTTCTTCTAAGGTCTGTTTTCATAACTTTTAATTTTAAATACAGAGCAACAGGATTGGTATGGAAATTCTCTGCATATGCTGCCACTGTGAGCAAAACCACAACAATTTGCACTAAAGGCTGCTCTGATATGTCCATCCTCTAAAGAAATAATCAAAACTATGCATATGAGCTGGGCAGAGAAAAACTTTGAATCTCCTTGCTTAACTTGCAAATACCATAATTTTGGAAAAAAAATACTGTATTATTAGTATATTAAGATGTCAGTAGTATATGCAAAAAGTTGAATAAATAAAGACAGCTAAAAAAACCATGGGGAAGGCAGAAATATCCCCTCTTGTTATCTGCATCAAGCCAGTACTGAATATTTTGAAAGACAGCAGTCTTAAGGACAACAGCTCAGAGTATTTCAAGCATTTTTTATGGATAACTATAAAAAATTATCTATCTATCTAAACTATCTGTCTCAGCAGCAGAACTCAATGTCTTCACATCTACTTCTAATAGAATAAAATCAGACAGCAGCTAAGACAGATTTCTTCTTCCTTAGAAAGAAGGAAAGAAAAAAGAAATATAAACCACCACATAGAGAATAAATCTGGACAGGCAATAAAGAAGTGGAAACTTCATCATATTTAAGAGTTTTTGATGCATGATGAGAAAAACAAACACACTGGAGAAAACTCACAAAACCAAATAAAAGCATGTAAAACATACATGTTCATAAATGTACAAAGAACCATTGATAAGGACATGGAGGAAAAGGGAAAGATTTCCAAGAGGAAAGAATGCCACTTCTTGAGAAGTAAACCAGCAATTTTAATGACTTGTTTTTAATGTCTAGACACAATTAAATGACTTGTTTACTTCAAAATTCACCAAGCAGAAGAGGAGACAGGTGCCATTAAGAAAATTTCTCCCCAGGAGCTACAGAGCCCTGCTGAGACTTCCAGTGAGATAGAATAAAATATAATACAAATGGGAATCAAAGACTTGTCAGAACCGATAAGCAAGAAATAAGACTCTTAGAGGATGCAACTGAAAGAATCCTCCTGGAATTCTAATAAAAGTGCTTAATTAGATGGGAAAGGCTCTTCCATTCATCTAGGCTTGTTCACTATTGAATATTTAATGCACATACTCACACATACACATATTTTCCTTACAGCACTTTTCAATGAACAAAAGTAGGAGGTGATGAAAGAAGTTTGAACTTATTAATTTCAACTGCAGATACACATCAGTTCATTCAGTTGTTCTTAAAAATACCAGAGCTTACCATCCATTTTTTCCAAGATGAATGAATTCTATGGATTTAGAGTACAAAAGATAAAAAAAGCAAGGGAATCTAAAACATTTGTCTCTAATTTGGCAATTCTATTGGATTCAAGCCAACAATATGAGCTCAGAGGTTCTTTTTTATTATAGTCTGCAAGCATTTATCAATGTAATATTTGGTACTAAGCCTGCAAAACCTTGCACATTACTAATACCGCCTTAAAATCATACGATGGTTTGAGTTGGAAGGGATCTTAAAGATCATCTTCCATAAGCAGAGACAGAAAATCTATCGCTTGTCAGAAAAGAAGCCACCAACTCCCATTGGGAATGATGTAAAATGATGGCACAGGCTTGCCTTTCCAGTAAAGGTCTAAAAAAACTGATTTAAAAATGCATTGGAGACTGGTACAAAGCTCTGAGTCACAGTGATACAGGCTGGAGGACTGAAGATGCTGATCAAAATCTAAGGGTTTCCCTGCACAAGGAAACAGTGGAAATGGACCTTGGATACTGGTACCATTACTTTTAAAATGATGACATTACCACGTTTCTCATGTGACCCCTCTAAATCACAGATGACCAGGTGAATTTTTACTGCATTTTTTAAAAGAACTTTTGTTCCTGGAGTCACATTTTGTCCCCTAAAGAGACAAAGAGAGGTGACAGCATTCAGGTGATAAACGTAACCATTTAAAAGTAATTTTCTCTTACTCATATAATTTTCTCTTACTCCATAGAGGTTTATCAGCCAGCTCTGACCTCAGAGCTACCCAAGGCATGAGGTAAGGCACTGGATTTATCAGGATTTCACATGTATTTATCTACAACAGAGGCACAGGAATATAAAAATCTAAATACCTGAATGCTCTCAAGAAGGCTAGTCAGAATTGCAACTAGCTAAAGATCAGCTATCCAAAATATGGGAAAAAAATACAGGTTGAAGAGAAACAACTTGGTAAGCACTGAGATGTTTAAGAATGAACTTAGAAGATTTTCACAGTCACAAGCCTGGGATGAATGCATGTGGTTCTTCACATGACTCCACCCATTGACAGCAAGGGATGTTTTTGACGAAACCTGAGCATTTTCCATCCAGCTGACCTTGTCTGACTTTCAAACACTAATAAAAATATAGCACCATGATGTGACGCCTGCAGAGAGCAATATGGGATTATTAGTACATAAAACGAGATACAGAAATGATCTCCTACACCCAGAGACAGCAGAAGTGCCTCGTTACAAACAAGACTCCACCGTCTGTTAGGTCGCACTTTTAATTGGGGCAAGAGATTGATTCTTGGGCTTGTGCTCTAAACTAATTTAACAGTCTGTGTTATTTGGTTTCAAAACAAACCAGAATGACTCAGTATTCTCTGTTCCCTTTTGGAAACTAAGAGTCTTTGAGCAAATCTTATTTCTTCTCTTGTCAACAGGGTAAGGAGATCTTGGAGGTTTGTGCGTAGGTTCTTAGGAGCATTGAAACACCCTTCTGCACAGCCTTTCACCACACAGATTGTGTCATCATCAGTTAAAATTAAGAAGGCATACACTTTGTAGTGCCATTATTTCCATTTCTTGTCAACAGTGATATGATCACTTTTAAACACCACCACAACTGGCCTCATTTCAGGTACAGTTTAAAAGTGGATGGAAAAATACTCTCCTTATTCAAATGACAAGAATACCACTATGGCTCTGTGTTTCTGCCCCATAACAGATATGAATAAACCTCAAGCGGACAAGCAAGAGGAAATGCTTGCATTTGAAAGGGGGTGTAACATTTGCCTTCATAGCTCTTCATATGGAAGGCCATTTCATTCCTCTTATCTCCTTCTCATGTGTGGCATGGGAAAGCAACCTTTCCTATTCCTGTCTTATCTCCTCAAATTTTAAGTGGAACACTCAATAAGTGTTAGGGTAAGGGGTGAAGAGGTATCAGGGCTTGTGTGACACAGTCTGGGTGATCATACAGGTATTTTATCACCTTTGCCATAAACAGACTTGCTCAGTGGCTACTGTACCAAGGACAGCCCTGGCTGTAGCATTCATTCTCCACTCAAAGGGCCTTTCTTGCTTTTTAAAATTTCCCCATATCCTTCTTCCCCATATGTTCTGAACTCCCCAGGAGGGAAGGATGCCCATTTTGGGATAACAAGACATTTTTAGACTATTAAATTTGGTTAGTGACTACCTGTGTAGCAGTCACAGAACCAAATAGGAAGGATAACAGGGAGCCAGCCATAGGACACGGCTCGTGCAGAAGTGCTATGGACAGAATACATATTTGTCAGAGGTAGGGCACTATCCCATTGTCAGTGACTGGTAGAGGTCCCTCTATAGCCCTCACTATGCAATCTGAGCCCAGGACCTGTTAAAACCCCCGACAGTGAGGAAATTCCCATAATCTTACAGATTTGGGTCCTCAAACCTGGCACTTTTTTTTCAGGTGCCTACAAAAGAAACAAGCTTTTGTTTTGTAACATGCAGTGAACACTCTTTGTGCTATATAATCAAACAGCAATGCACCGAGAGTTTAAGTAGGCTGAAAGGGTTTATCACCCAACCACAGCAACAAATAATCAAGCCTCAGGCTGCAGGGTGTCTCCACAGCCCGACAGCAGCGGAGCAAAAACAGTTCCCTGGAGAAATGTATGTTTCTTGTTCCTGTTCTAGTGGAAAGCCCCTCTGGAACCTTAAGTACTAGGGCAAAAATGCAAACAAAAAAATACCAATTCCCACTACAAAAATCCACCTACAGAACAATTTTGTTCCTGGGAAGGTGATGCATGGAAGCAGCAACTCTACAGGCCGTGGTTAGTTACCTATCTGGTGCTATGCATCATCATTTTGTAAACTCTCTTTCATCCACCTTTATTTCCCTTTTCTGTCAAAACTCTGTACTAACTCAACCTCGCCGAGTATGAATAAGGAGGAAAACCCATGCCAAGGAGCCAATTTTTGGTGATGGTCAGGGCTGGGATGTGCTTGCACCCTCTGGCAGTGTCTATGGTTTGGAGGCTCACCACAGTCTGGGGACCAGAGGAGGTTCATTTGCTTTGAGACATGTGAACGTTTCCAAATGCAGATGGGTTTCTCACCAGCGAAGCACATTTTATTCAAGAATAGAATGTAATAGGAGCCCTGCCTCCATTTCAGGGGGTGCTGCCTCAGAAAAACACTCTGGGAGAGTTTGCTTCAAACCTTTCTTCTTTCCTTTTTTTTTTTTTCCCTGATGAGCCATAAACTGTTGACCTTTTCTGTAACATAAGGAGGTTGGTGGCTGGGCTTTTCTCTGCTGAAGTGCTAACATCTGCGTCTAACTATTAATTACCCGAGATTTTATTATTTTTTTTTAGTCATTACTCTAATTCTTAATATCAAATCCTCCCCTCGGGGGACCATTCGTTATTATTATCGTTATACATGGTTTCTAAGGTGTCCACCCACATCACAACTGCTTTCTGGAAGAAAGAAGCATGTGGTAAGAACTGCTTTGCCTACACAAGAAAGGAACATTTCACATTAAAAAATGCCACGCAGTGACCAACATGGGTGAGCAAGTGGCAAAACCCCTGGGGAAATGATATGGTGTTGAGCTGCTGAAGTGGATTTCCTCCCACCAGCACAGCCAAGAGTCCTGCCTGAACTGCCTTCCCAGGCTGAGCTGCTTTCAACCTGTCACTGTTTGGAAGTGAGTGATGCTCAAATAGTGGTTTTGCTTAATGAAATGCTGGCTCTTTCTTTTTAAAGAGGTACAAAATGTATTCAGAAGCAATAAGCTGGTATGTGATTTAACCACTATTTCGGTGATTTACAGAGTGTTTAATTCAGAAGATTATAAAAAGCAAGAAGCCAAACAGCTCCATCAGGGCTTGAGCCAAATGCCAGTAAACTCAGATGAAAAACTCCTCTCCACTTCAGAGGATGCAAGGTCAGGCTCCACGATCAAGCTACAAAATTTAATTATTCCTAGGGCCAGTTTTCTGTTGTCAAAATGCAACTGAAAAAGCACATGACATCATGAGGATGTTCTTATTTATAGGCTGGCATAAAAGCCACTACACTGTGCAGAAGTGCCTTAATTAACTATATGCACTATCTCAAAATGTGTTAAAACTATAGAATGATAATTATCAAAGAGGGAGGAGAGACAAGGAGGAGCAATAGCAGATCCTTCATGAACTGCAGAATACATTTTTCTACTTACTTAACAAATTTCACATTTTTATTTGGTTTTACATACCTTTTTTATTTTATTTATATTTCAACCTGTACAGATCATTATTGGGGGAAAATATTCAGCTCCTCTAAGTAAAATTGAATTAGCTGAAAACAGATTCTATTAAATACTGTACTTTCTGCTCTTAAAATAAAATGTGGGCACTAGTACAAGTTTATAAATATTAAAGAGTGAAAGTGTGTAGCACTCTCTACAATAATTATCACATTTTGCCTCTATTAGGTACAATTTCTCTTCTTAAGAAATTTGCAGGTGGGGACATTGAGGCACAGGGGTTTTTTAATGCTACAGAGAAGGGACATGACAGGTCAGACCAAAATAAAATAGAACAGTCTTGGTCAAATGGGCAGATGCCTGAAGTAGAGTCAGTTCCCTGATGTTCTTTTATCCACAATTTTAAATAAGAAAACACAATTTCCTTTTACTGTGAACGTGGAAATGGGAGCATGTGCAAGGGAAACCTTGTTGTCTTTTGAAATATCATACAATAGGATACATACAAAACTGATTAAGTTTCCTCTAATTAACTTTAAAGTCCATTTTTTTTCCTGCCAGTGGCTTGCATAAAAGAAGGACACAGGAAGAATAGTAAGAGCTCTGCAGAGACATCTATAGACATCCCTTTGATAATTTACCCACAGTGAAGCACCGGCTCAGTTCCTCCCTCTGTTATCACTTCTGTGGATCTCCAGTACTTATCTGCACTCACTCCACTCATGGGACTTCTCTTGAAGTTACTGGAGCTCAGCATGGGGGCCACGTGCAGGATTTTCCAGACCCTCTGCAGTGTAGGCAGGAAGAGCTGAACTCACCTCCATGACTGCTCCTGCACTCTACTTACTCTCAGTACTACACGAATTTGGTAAGAAACATGGATTCTGCTTAGGAGTAACTATGTACAATTCCCTCCTTCTCACACACAAAACCAACGAGGAGTGGGAATAACTGCTGATTTTCTCACTGATCCTGGTAAGCCCATTTGGAAGTTCCCATTGATATGGCACAGCTGGATGTGCTAATGCCATGCTAGGAGCTCATATGAGGAGCCACCACTTGGCCGTGTCCAGAAGGAAATGGTTCATGCAGAACTGGGTGACCACTAGGACATCTGAAGAAATGGGCTTTTTTTTATCCTAGGCTTTATTTTGGGGGATAGGAAGACAACTGTAAAAAAGTATAACATTTCTGCTGGTCACAGCAAAAAAATTAAATATAGAGGTACCCCCCTGGATATCAATCCAAAATTAGCTCTTGTTTAGGACCTGCAGTGTCAGATCAAATCAGTGGTCCAGCAGCACACACTGGTGTAAAATGACCTTAACAGAGGTGAGGGAAATCCTGCAATGAGGTTAGGGGAACACTCTGGTCAGTCCTGTCCTGATCACAGAAACCATGAGCAAACTAAGCTTTTTCCCTTATTTCAGTGAAGGATATGAATGACTAAATAATCCATATTGGACTCAGTAGGAGTAAGGTTATTAAAAACCAGAAGAGAATAAAACAATTTTCCATGCCCAGATTTCATAAGCAGGCTGTTGCCTGCATTGTACTGCTAAATTTTTAATTTTCCAAAGTTAGGAAGAATAATATTAGGAAATAACTGTATATGGTATTGGTGTTCCACTTTTACCCAGTGCTTTGCAGGAGAGTTCCCTGTTCCACATCTGGACCTGCAGATGCTATCGCAGTACCTATAAATTACAGCTGGCTGGCAATTACAATTCAGCGAGTGAAACTGTGGGGTTGTGAGAAGAGCTTTGCAAAAATATTTATAATGGAGACAGCTGCAAGCAGTTATCGACAGATATATCTGAAAAGCAGCAGCGTTCAGAGGGGAGCAGATGGGATAGGATGGAGGTGTTCATCCCAGGGAACGTGAGGCTGGTTCCACTAGATGGCACCCGGCGCCAGCATCGCGTTTTTGGATGAGCAGCGGGAGAAAAATGGGTGACACGAAGGAAAGCTGAACTGAACATAACCCCCTACACACCTCCGCCCAGGAAAACGAGAGCTGCGGATCTCAGCCGGCTCCCCCTGTGGAAACTATAAACCACGGGCCATTGAAAGCAGAAGGCAAATGTGTCAAACCAGTAGGGGGTTCTACCCTGAGTTCACCAAGAGACTGTGAGAAAGCTGAAATAACAACAAGGGAGATATTAAATCTGTGCAGTCTCTTTCTTCCACCCCTGGCTTATTTTAATCTTTAAATCAGATGTTTTGAGTCTACGTTATTGGCATCTATTAGTTGTCCTACAGAGAGACAAATTGTGCTGCTGCCCTTATGTGGGAGTTTATTTAGACAACAGGTCTTACGGAAAAATGTTGCAGTCCTGTATAAAATGCTGTTTGGGAACATATGTGCTAAGGACATGCCCAAACTGGCTTGTCAAACTTATTAAGAGCTCAAAGTGAAATCTGGAAAACGTTGGTGTGAGCCCCTTTTGACTTCAGACAAGGTCTGAATCTGGAGAGCCTGCAGAACGCGGCAAAAATAATTAGAAATTTGCCTTTAAAAAACAATTTATGCTGGCAGATAAATGTCATGTTATTTAAAAAGTGATGCCACAGATTAGGTTAATTGGCTTCCTTATTAGTTAGCCTCAGCAGGGGTGTAGCAAGGGCATTAGTGGGTACAAATCCTAAATTGTTTGATGAGGCAGATCATAGCTGAGGATGAGGAACATGGTAGAGATAGCACAGGGAAAGTCACACTGTCACAGGTTGTTTTCAGGAATGAGTGTCTGACGAGCAGGAGGGATAGGGGGGAGGGGACTGAGTTTGTTCACCAGCAGTCACTGCTGAGCTGGAGGTATGCAAAGGGGCCAGGGGCACACTCTGACGTGGTATAACGGTGGTGCCTACTTGCAGAAGAGGATTAATGCATGAAAAAGTTTGTAAAAATGGCAAAGAGGTTATTGCTCAGTGCAGAATTTTGCCACTCCTATTACTGTCAGGTGGAGGCCAAGGATGCTGCTTGTGAACTGCAAATTTCACTGTGACCAAAGAACCTGGAATGTCAAACTGAATTGAATGTCAAACTTGTGCTGTGTCAGTGTGCTTGGTCCTGCCCTCAACGGCCTTCCTCCACACGCATCCATCAGAGCAATATTCCTGTGTTAAATATGAAATAGGCGATGTAGAGATTTTTACCCCTTCATCCAGTAGAGGCTCTACTTTCAGATGATGTGTTTCACCACCTATTATATCATGTTCACCTGCTACACCTGTCCTCTGTCTTCACGTACCACCCTAAAATATAAGCAGAACTCCACAGGAACTCGAGTTCCAGGAACATGGTAACCTGCCACCCTTTCTACCACTCACGTGCACTTGAAAGATCAATGCAATTGTTACTGTACAATATGTTTTGCAATGCCTATGTATGTACCTAAAGCCTAAACTTTTTAAACCACAACTGCACCAACAAGAGGTGCAGTGATCCCTCCAACCCTTGTCCTGCTCATGGTCTCCTGATCCATCATGCTGTGGGGATACCAATGCCTGACACATCAGTGTGCCTTCTGGTACCCTCTCACTTTCCAGATCTTGCTCTTGTGCTGGATACTTCTCCCCTGACTCACCCAACTCTCCAACTCCTTGCACCACTGCCCAACCAAACAAGAAGAGCAAGGGGAACCACAGCTGAGTGTGCAATAAAGTTGACACTGGGAGGAGCAAGGAGCTCATTGTCAGGGACAAACAAAGATCATGCAGTAGTAGAAGACTGCTGGACCACTGTATTGTTATTATTTTAGCATTTCTAATACATACTATGCATGATACTTCTATTTTTTTCCACCTTTGTTTTGTCTGGAATAGAACTGTGCTGTCAGTCAAATCTTTTTGCTCTTCGCAGGTTTGCTGGAGATACGAAGCTTATGTGCTCGTACTGGGTCTTCATCCTGTTGCTGAACACCCTTTCAACCCACAAGCTACTTCTCAGATACATTGCCAGAGAGATGAAGTTTTCAAAAAGTAAATAAATTGAGTAAATTCATGGGAAAAAAATCCCAAATCAACTAACCAACCAAGCAACAAATAATCAAACCAAATCAAACAAAACAAACAAACAAACAAAAAAACCCCAAACCAAACAGAACAAAACCTCCAAAAAAATAAAAGCAAAAACCAAAGACCAAATTGAGGCAGGGAAGGGAAGAGATGGAGGTCTAGAGCATGCCACATGAACACTAGAGCTTTAACATGGTTAACTGTGATAAATCTCCTAATTCCCATGTTCCAGCCATATATGGAAACAATTTAACCTCAAGCTCATGATTTTTTGTGGTGAGTCAATTACAAGCTGCAAGCTGGAGGGAAGCAGGCTGCACAAGCTCCAGGGCTCACAGATTTTAAATCATGTATGTCTCTAGTACGCACTTTTTTGTACAAAGCATTATTTCCCTGTCACTAAGTAGAAGCCAAAGGAAGTTATTTTAGCTTTGTTGTTGTTGTTTTTGCAGGTTTTTTTTTCTCGTTGGGTTGCAGGTTTTTTGTGGGTTGGTTGGTTGGTTGGTTGGTTTTTTTCCTCTTGGGTTTTGTGTGTGTGCACACGTGCATGTGTGTGTGTGTACAAGTGTTCTGAGACAAATCCTTGAGGAAGACCTGAATGTAGCTAGAATTTTTATGAGGAAAAAATGCTGAGAGATGTCTTTGTATCTTGCCATTGTCTCTCTGTACATCTCCATCATTAAACCCACTGGTTACTATACCAAAGAAACTGGATTCGAAAGAGGACAGGGGAATCAAAAAACGTAGGTGTTGCAGTGTCTGACTTCGAAGACTTTTGCTCTTAAGACACCATACCTGTGTAAAAAAAATCTAGTTCCCCTGAGGACTGCCCAGGGAAAAGGTTACTGATCCACAGTATATAGGCACAGTGGGAGCTGCCTACAGAAAGCAATAGGAAACACTGGGCACACAGGCATGGCCAGGATCCTGCTTTCTCCCAGCGGCAAAGCCCTGGCCCATGGAGGCAGAAATCAACAGGACTTTGGGACATGACCCAGTGTTTTCCTAAATCAGAGACACAGTAATCCATTTAATACAGTGGTATGGGTGAGAGAGAGCGGATAGAAACCAAAAGGGGAGGTTCACACTGGATCCAAGGAGAAACTTTCTCCCCGTGAGACAGTCAGGCAGCAGGGCAGATAGCCCAGCGAGGCTGTGCAGTTCCCATCCCTGCCTGTTTTCAAAATCCATCTGGATAAAGCTCCCAGTAACCTGCTCTGAGCAGGAGGTTGGACCTTGGAAGAGTGTTTCCATCCTGAGTTATCTGGTAATCCTATGATCACCCTGTGCATAAACCAGGCAGATTTTTTTTAAGGTTTGCATGTTTTGCCATCTATGGCAAAGATCCAAAACATCTACTATCTGTTTAGCCATAACGTATAATAAGGGCAACTTAGTGAAGAACCTTAGCAAGTATTAAAATGATATTTTTACAACCACAGTCATGCACAACGCTCTACAGAAATGGCAGAGCACAACTATATTGTCCCTTTTTACCATTTCTGCACAGCTATTGCCAACTAAGATACTTAAAACACACAACCTGGCACAAGCCTCTTGGCTTTTAGCTTTGTATTTAACGACAATGGACTGAGGAATTTTGCCATGTAACTCATGCATTTCCACTGGTTCTGTGGAAATGTCACTCTGAAACACCACGTACCATCATATGCCTACATGTGACTCATTGGTATGGTGGCATCCCACTCCTGACCAGTTGGGCCAGTGCTTAAATTGTATGCTTGTTTGTTTTTTTTTTTTAAGTATCTTTTAAGGGAGAAGAAGGTAGAAACTAAGGGCTAAATTCTAAAGAAACAAGACAAGTGAGAGGAGTGGTGAGGTGATGGAGTTGAAGCCACAGGTAGCCTGCAGCCCCATGAAGGCAAAGCATAGAAAGTGGGGATTTAGAAAACTGCAACAAATCAACACTAAAGAATCAAAGAATCAGAGAATAATAGAATGGCTTGGGTTGGAAGGGACCTTAAAGACCATCTAATCCCAATCCCCTGCCATGGACAGGGATACCTTCCATGAGACCCATGCTTAAAGACCCATCTAACCTGGCCCCTTGAACACTTCCAGGGATGGGACATCCACAAATTCTCTGAGCAACACAACCCAGTGCCTCACCACCCTCCCAGGAATAATTTATTCCTAATATCTAATCTACTCTTTTTCAGCTTGAAGCCTTGTTTTATCACTCCATGTCTTTGTAAGAAAGTCTTTCTCCATCTCACTTGCAGGCCCCCTTCAGACGCTGAAAGGCTGCAATAGGGTCTCCCTGGAGCTTTCTCTTCTCCAGTGCTCTGGTGAGTGGCCAACCATGGCTCTCAGCCAGATGCCACCTCATCTGTATTCTAGACAAAACCTTGAAATTTGGAATATGAAATTCATGTAGTCTGACTCTCTGGGGAAGCTGACCACTTCTGCTTCCAGACTTCGTCATCTTTTGCACAACACACAGCTCAGTGGATGCTGCAGCTGAAAGCCAGACCATTGCAAAGGGCTGTCACTGGAAACCATTTGTCACAATACATGTTGTTTTGCAGGATTCTTAATGGCTGAGTTTTAAAATGAAGACATTGAAAAGTTGCTTACCCATGAGGTATTTTGCTGAGGACATAATGCGCTGTATATGAATGCTGATACACCTGCAAAATGAAATTAAGAAAAAGACAACAAAAGAAAAAAGAGATTAGTAATTGTCACCTCTGTTAATAGGGTTCTTTTTCTACAAAAATGATCTGGCATAAATGGCTGGGAAGCTCTTATAAACACTTCAAAACCTACAGCAAAAAAGAACAATACATTAATCCACTTAAAGCTGTTGTGTGTTCTTTTCATTTTGCACTTTATACAGTGTTTGGCAAATCGTATACACCCAGACGTTCGGTGTCGTTACCATGGCTACCAGGTCTTTGATTAAACTGGGGGCACATGGGCTCTGCAAAGGCTAAATATAGAACAGTCATTAATGAGGACACCTTGGTCAGCTGGAGACATTCTCCATCATTATAACTAGACGCAACAGGGATATAACACGTATTTTTTGCTTTATTCCCACATAAATGAAACAGGGAGTGATGCTAGCTGATCTCAGAGAGGGTTGTCAGACCCCTGTCAGTCAGCAAATAAAACTGTATCGACTCAGGGCATAAAGCTGACCTCGTGTTTCTGTGACCTGCTAAATTGCATGTTCATACCAATCTGTGCTCTTTGGGCCTTGGGGAGGAGCTGGTCAGCTTGCACAGCAGCTCAGCACAGAGGGGAGAGTTTATTACTTATTTTCTAAGTAGTAAATAATAACAACAGAGTCAATGTCAGCGATTTAAGAGTTGCTGATTTTCCCCTAGTGACAGAACAGTCTCTAACAGTGATCAGTGGTTGCCCAAGGTGGGCAATGCTGAGCAACACAGAAGTCAGGGCACTGGTGTGAAAGGTCTAAATATGAATCACTTTATACAAATTTATACAGGCAAGCACTTTTGCAATTCTATCCTGTTACTGTATGCTACTAAATAAATAAATCAATCTTCTAACAGACAAAGGAGAAACTTCTTGAATACTTGCTTCACCAATCAAATTTGTCTGATCAAAATAATTTTTCCTAGGTTCCTATGTTTCTGCACAAGTATTTCTTTTTTAATGTAAAGAAACCATGAGATGAGATGTCCTGGATGATGCTGCCAGCCTCAGCAGGGGCCATCCCAAGCACTTCACCAGCATCACAAGCAAGCATGACTCACTACCCATCACTCTTGAGGGTAAGCCTGTACAGTGGTGTCTATAACAGGCTTACAAGTTTTGGGACCTCAGTAAAGAGATAAATAAACACAAGGCACATCATTCTGCAGATATTAAAACAAACTTCTCTGTTGCAATCTGAGTCCAAACACTAAATCCTCACACTTCTGCATTAGCTCCCTGAAAAACAGGTATAGAGGCAAAAGCATTGGATTTTTACGTAAGAAATGCAGAGACTGATGCCAGATTGATGTGATTCCCTTCTTCCCTGTGCAGTTCACTCCCTTTATTACAAGGACATCATGAGGTCACATCCCAAAATCCTATTTCCTTTTAGGCATTCAGGTCCATAAAGACTCCTCCCTCAAGGTGATTCTCTGGTGTGTTGATATCAGGGAAGGTCTAGGAATATAATAAAACAGGAATTCACTACAAGCTAGCATTTATTTTAGTACAAGGGTCCTTTCTAGATCCACCCGTTTCAGCTGATGTCAAATAAATTACCATTTTCTCATCCTCATTCAATCATATCAAAGAGCTCTTGAATCTTATAATGCTGATACCTGAGACCTGGCTGATGCATGTGGCCTTAGTGTTTATTCCAGCTCTGATGAAGTTCTAAAACCAATAAATTTCTTAAAGAAAAAGCACTGGAGGACTAAATTTGTCTACAGATCTGAAAAACCTGGTAATACATTGTCACTAAATGCTGAGCTACTTTTGTCTTCAAATATCCTGGCATTAGGATGTAGAAAATGATGTAGATATATAAATTTTGATCTGAGGCCAGGACTGTTGTTCAAGGTTATAAGCCAGGCTTTGTTGTTGGATATCAGAGACATAAGCCAGCCCCAAAAATGAGCATGAACAGATGCCTTCAGGTAAAGACAGAAAAACGTAGCAGGCTGGAGGCAAAAGAAACATCCAGGGAAGTTTTGAGCAAGACATCTGGTACAGAGTCCTATAGCCATGCTGGAGAGTTCAGAGCTGTCTCAGAGCCATTAATGGAGACAGGTAAAATATTTTGTTTGCTGAAATAGTTTAGGATTGAAAAAGTTGTGGGACACTCAGAGAACTCCTTTATTTTGTGGATGTCATTTGTTGTCATCTCTGGTCTTTGGCCAGACCCTAAAATATCTCACACCAGCTATGCTATAGCATAGTCTTCAGTTTTGCAGCTGGCAGAGTTCACTCACAGGAGCAACGCTTTCTCAAATAAATCCCTAAAATCAGTAGATTTGCTCATATAAACAAGAACTGCTTGTATGAGCAAAGATTTCAGGATCAGACATTTATTATTATTACAGTTGTGAAGGACACAAGTGCATACAGCTCAAAAGTCCTTCTCAGCCTTACTATTTCAAACCTGTTAGGAAAACACACTGCAAGCAACCCTCCTAAGCAGACAAGAATCCAAGAGAAACATAATTTATGTCCTTCTGAGAAACGAAATGGCTGCTTTCCTCTTAGATATGCAAACCAAACAAAGTTAATGCAAACCAAACAAAGTTAATTCAACCTTTTGAGAGGATGATTATGTCTGCTTAATATCACAACTAAAATTTCTGCTGGGGTCAAGATGAACTGGGCTATTCACTTACCAGTAGGGAAACCCCACAACAGGGAAAAATGCAGGGAAGAGAGGAGCATCTTCTGAAATTCAAAGCCAAGCCTCAGAGACTGGACAGTGTTTAAAAATTCGTATTCATTTAATTTAACCTATCTGTTTCTGAGGCACAGCCAACAAAAATAACAGTATTAACTCTCCGTGTTGCCCTTCTCTATCAAAGGATGTGGTAAAAACCACTGCACTGATTTGATGCTCTTATCCCTGATTTTTGGCTGGATCCCAGAAGCATCCAAGTCCTCTCAGTGCAGAGGCATATTTGAGGATAGCAGAGTTTCTGGCAATGGTTTTGCTCTGTAGCTCGGTGTGCCAAGTCACCCCAACCAGCATAAGTTAGAACAGGTTCGAGATGGCTCTGGAGGGCTCCAGGTATTACCAAAATTGGGTCACAGAAGCTCCCACGCCAGCTGTCACCAACAAGTGCTGTAAAAGTCATTACACTAAAACCACAGTGCCAGAAACACTCCCACTGGGCTTCTTATCCCAGGTCACAGCACAGATCTTGTTTGCTTTCAGTCTGCATCATTCTCTGCAACAGGTGCATGTTTACACTGAAAGAATAAAGGGTCTGAGAGACGGGTCTATCTGTTCCCACTGAAGTCTTGGAAAGGTAATTATCTCTCTAAATTTCAGAAGAATACAGAACTAATTGCATATGACAACACCTTTCTGTGAAGCCACTGACCTGGTTTTATGCAACCAACAGAAGAAACCTGGACCTGACCAGATGACAGCACAAATGGAAACACTGCAGCACACAGAGCAGCACGAGAAGAGCATCTGCTTCTCCCATGCCACCAAATTCCAAAATAATAAGGAAATGTTGGTTCCAACAAGATACAGAAATAACATGGAAGAAGAAATTTCTGTACTCTATTACCACAGAGCCAAGTATGGTGTGAGTGGTAATGTCTCCTTGAAAGCACTTGCTTAAGTGCTGTAAGGATACAGGTCCTAGTTCAGTAGTGCTTACTGAAATAGAAACTGTATGTTATTTAAGAATAGAATGGATCTGGAATTATTTATTCATTGTTACTATTCATACACTTTATGTCAGAATCTATAGCTCTTGTTCTTGCCCAAAAGCAATGCAGAAATATATGATGTAAGTCCAGAAAAAATGTGAAATGGGTTTTCAGCGTCTTTTGGCTGGCATGAAAGATAACACTACCTGCTGAGGATTTATCACTAGCATCAGAAAGAAAGGAAGAGTTTAGTTTACATTTCCACCTTCTGTGTTGGTCTTTTTCTGTCACATTTTGTGGGCTGATGCCCTGCTAGCACCAGCAGTAACTAGCATTTGTGGAAAGGCTCTCTTTTATGTTTGCATGACAAGGTGCTGAATCAATACGAAGAAGAGGCTCCTTCTTTCAAGAGGTTTACAAGCAAAGAAAGGGGAGAAAAGCCCCTAGAGGAAGGCTCCCCAAATCAGCCCAATCCACTCATCTTCCAACAGCCTGTTCTATCAAAACAGCTAATTTAGGGTCTTATCACTCAGCATATAAAACAGCTCATGGATCTGAGATTAAACCCAGGTGGACTGGCTGCTGTCATCTCGTGATTATTACTTACTTGATAAATACAGGAATAAAACATGCTTTGCATCCATTTTGTAAATGGCTCCATAGAGCCATCTGGCCCTTCATGCAGGTTAGTGTTATTTACATTAAAGAATTACCCAGAAAACTCACAAAAAATCCCATAAAACTTAGAGCTCACAAGGGAACAGCTACAGGGCAGGGTGGAAGTGTAAGCTGTGTTATAAAGCAGTTTGCAAGGCTTAATACAAAATTTCTAAATTTGGTGCCTTTCTTCTTTTTCAGGAATCACATATTTTATCCAAAAATTCATCCCAGCACCCCCAAATAAAAATGAACCCTCTAAACAGTCATTGGAAATAAACTGTACGACAGTTTGCTAAAATCTGAAAATAGCAAGAATATATTTCAATGTAATTAATCATAAAGCACTCAGGAGTTACCTGGGCAAAAGGTAACTTTTTATTCCATAACAATAAAGTATATCTCCAAATAACAGAGCCCCTCAGGATTCCTAGCAGACTCAAGTTGTCTTTGTAATCTATCTCCTTTTTTACTCCATAGTAAGACAGTAAAAATACAGCACAAGTGGCTGGTGAAACAGGAGCTGCCAGATCCATTAAAAGGGTTTCCCACAAAGAGTCTCTAAAAAGACATTAGCTGGAAGTCGATTATACAGCCTATTTTCCTACTTGTGCTATGAGCAGACAAATCCCCAAATGCACATATGAATGTCAAACCAATTGAATAATCCCAAACATTTGACATAATTACCTACTCCACCTTTCAAAATGGTCCTGGCACCCTTAAGCAGTAACTCATGCTGTGTTGCAGAATATGTAGGTAGAAGATGCTTTGCCATTTGGCTTTTCATATCTGTGATATTTAACCAGTCTCTGAAGCTGACAAATTAAGAGGGAAAAGAGAATAGAATAGAATGCAGGAAGGCTGATGCTATGCATTGGCAAAGAAATCACGTTTTTGGTACACTGTTATCTAACAATGGCATGAAAGGGTGGAGAAAACAAGCTCAGGAGAAAAATAACAAGCAAACATTAGCCAGAGGTTGTGTTTCCTTCTACTTACATGGACATACTGTGCACGTAAAGGATACAGGAAAGGATGACCTAAGTCACTACCACACTGTCACAAGGATTTTTCTATTGGTCAGTCACCAACAAGCAATTATGGTGTAAACTTTACAGGGCCACTATGTCATTCATACAAATCTTCCAGCAGAGAAAAGGATAATTATCTGACTAAAAATACCTCACTGCTGTAATTAGTTACAGTATTCTCTGGAGAATTAAAGCACATCACCGTATCTGTTTGCAGAATTTCTGTGTTGTTGAGGAAAGTCAATGTTAAAGACTAAATTTTCACTTAATGAGTCAACATCATTTGTCTTGATCACAGTTTTTTATAATACCATCAGTTTGTTTGAACCCTTCTCTTCTGTTGAGAAGAAATCCTTCTTTTGCCTTACATGTTGAACCAGCCCTGCAAAGGGATGAAAAACCCATTCCTGTCACTGACCACCAACTTCTAGGTAATGTTTTGCTCAATTTCTGTACTTTCATTCTCCCACGAATCTGTGATTTAGAGCACAAGGGATTACTTTGGCTGAGGCATAGTTAGTTAATGGACTTTTTTTATCGGGGGAGACAGACTGGTCAGCAGCATTGTCCTCAGCCCAACTATTTTTGCAAAGTATTATCACCATTTTATTGCTAATAGGTGCTCCATAGTAACCAGCTTGGAATTAGATTCTCTCAAAAAGCTTGTGATATCTATTCCTTTTGTGTCACTGTAATAAAAAAAAAAATCCACCAAAATCCATTCTGGTATTCTGTACCCTACACTTAGTGAAGCTTGATTGCTTGCAAGAACTAAACAAATCAATAAAGCCATATAATTTGAGGTCTCTTACACATTCTCACCTTCCAAATTCATTGTGATAGACACATATTTTGCTTTCCTCTGAGACAGCATATTCTCTTTTGTCCCTACATTGAATTATCCCTCTATACTTTATCACTTCCTGGTAATGTACCTCTGATACAGTCTCATGCTGTGTGTCAACCTGCTTGTACAGCCCTCTAAGAAACACTGCCCATTTCTCTTCATCCTCTAATAAATTAGAAAACCATAATGAAATGCTATCAACGAGCATTTCCTGAGCATTGGTTCAGCTGGCAGCCAATAACCCACAGCTGTCATCAAACACCTGATTTGGGACGCTCTTACCCACTGCACCACATCCAGCTGATCAGCCACATGTGTAATATGCCCACAATCACAGAAAGTACACACTGAGAGTGCTGTGCCACTCCAGGACAGTCTGGGGAGCTCAGGAAAGGGCAGAAATGAGGAAAATAGGTTTGAGCGAGAAAGGTGATAAGAACAAGGGGTCTCTGGATCAATCAACATACAGAGCATTTGGCAACTGGTTGCCTCTGCTATAATTGTCTCTGTATTCCAGAGGAACTAACTTAAGTTAATGTCTGGGAAAAGGGAGGTAGATATATACCTGAGGAATACATGTTTTAGACTTGTTATGGGAAGAAATCATTTTTCTTGGAAAGAGGAGGGGAGGATCCTGACCCAGCAGGGTAACTCTGCTTGGGGGAAATGACAGAGCCAACACTAAGCTGTCAGTGTCTCAGAAGGCATAATCGGTCCACACCTCATCTCAATCAAACCACTGTGAATAAGGAACTGCTCCACTAATACCCAGGAAAGCAAGGATCATCGATTGAGTGTGCCCAGAACCAGGAAGAAATTTTAGCAATTATTTGGAAGAAGGACATGAAATGCTATATACAAGGGATGGAGTGGAAGAACACAAGGAGCAGTGGATCATCAGGAAGAGTGTTTGCATGGCTCTGTTTTTCAAATCTTTTAACAATTTAATCTCTAAGACTGAAAACTAAATCATTGCAATATGAGCCCAAAGGAGACTCTCTCTATAAGCTTGTCCTTGGTGTTTAGCGGACAATCAGAACAGCTCTCCAGTCATGCAGTGCTGTGAATGCCCTGCTACCCACACCAGAGAGGCTTCTTCAGAGAGGCAACAATCTCGTATCAAGGTCACATCAGGAAGGGACAGCACATTCATACCTTGGGGACTTGCATTTTAGATGCATTTGTAACTCAAGCTCAAGCTGATTGCGATGGGGTCACGCGCCGCAGGCAGCACGCGCGGTTAATATGTAAATCTGTCCCGCAAACATACAGAGGGTGTTCTGGGATTAGAAGCTGATTTTCCAGGCACCAAACCAAAGGTCTCTGAAACAGCAAAGCCAAGGAGCTGTTCCTTTGCAAATAATGTCATCTCAAGTTTGCACAACAACCATAAATAAAGTGTGATGGCAACCCACCACAGTAATAGATGGACTGCCGTGTTGCAAGATATTGCTGTTAATTCACCTTCCACAAACTGATTATCTATCTCGGTTGTTTTGTGATAATAATTCTTTATTAAAAGATTAGTTTCCAAATTACACTTTTGAGAGCCTTATAATGCTGACAGTGCCGAAAGGGAATTTCAAGGCCGGCTTTAGGATTTATGACTTTGTGACGCAGAGGAGTAGAGTGGATGTTCTTTTTGTTACAAATGCAGCTCCAGAACCCACTTAGGCCACAGGTATTAACATACAGCTTGTGTGCCAGCTCTCACCCCTAGGAGAGCGTTAATCCAATCTGCCAACTGCTGCTGCACTCTAATACAGCTCTGCCCTGCCAAGCAATTACAAAAGCCTCCTTTTGCTCCCGAGCCACCTGTCCCTCACAGCGCTTCACTGGCACCAGCAAGCCCTTGCAGTCACTGGCTTAAAGGACAACTGTTCCATTTTCAACTGGTAAATAAAATGGCAGCTGCAAAGCACTCAGTAGGATTTTCGGACCAGCCTTTGTGTACTTGTTGATGCTCAGGTTATTGGGAAGTAGTTGCAATGAAGTAATTAAGAATTAAAAATTAAGGTTATGAATAATGAGCTCGTTCTGTTGTTGCTCTTGTTTTAAACTTTTATCAATATTAACATCACATATATAAATTCCATGGTTCCCTTCCCCACCTTCTGTTCAGAAACTTGGAAATGAGAATTCATACATAGTTAATGTTGTGATTCTACCATATACCAAAAAATATATCCAAGAAAAATGAAAAGGATGAAAAAAACAACATTATTATGTAATAAGAGTACAAAAGTAGCTTAGGGTCAAATAAAAGTTTTAAAGCAGAGAGCATTTATCCCGAACCCAGGAAACATAGAACACTTTCAGATCCATACAGAGAAGAATGTACAATGTAATATCTGGGGTCATAATAACAGCTGTATTAGGTCAGACCCAAAGTCCATCCTGTTCACTATCCTGGCTCAGTAGCCCAAAGCCAATTTAGAAAGAAGACTAGAATTATATGATTTATATCATTCTTCCCCAAAATACTTTCCCAGGCTCTTGTACTTTGCAACTTACAGTCCCTCTCTTTGCAGCTGTCTACCTTGAGGGATGTCCCTGCCACTGACCTCTCCAGTCATTCTTTACAAGCATTTACCCTTTTTGCACCTACAATCTCATGCAGCAACTCCCTTTTCCCAGACAATGGTGCCAAAATCCTGTTTGGGTATGATTCCTCTGAGCAGCCTTTGGTGTCTATTTTAGCCTTAGATTTACACCCTGGATTACACTGTTTATAGAGGCAATCCAGGGTAGTTGATAGAAATGGCAAGTTTACAGGGTTCACATTCACTTGACTGACTCTCACCTTCCTTGCCTTTGGAGTTACAAGTCTGAAGGCTCAAGGACAGCATGCGAAATCAATGTTTAATACTGCTTTTAATGAAACTTTAGATAATGCCTTCTTTCAATGAAACATTTCTTGAGCTGAGCAGAATGACTATGGAAAGGTTCTAAAAGCCTCTTTTTCTGTGAAGTTTACAATGCAAATTGTACAGCTTTGTAGCAATTATGTAAGAACCAAGCTATGAAAATGGGCTGAATGCTTAGTATATCTAATTAATTTATTCACTTTTAAATAATTCACTTTAGCATCAGAAATTAGCAACTGTGGAACCACAACATACGTTCTTTCTATTTAAAAAAATTATAAAAATTACTTTTTCTACTGTAACAGCTGAGAATGTGAATTCTACAAAGAAGTTAGTACTGTCATTGAAATCTTTCATGGTCTTAGGCTCAGGGCACTCTTAGAAGACTCAAAGAGAGGAATCCGAAACAAGAAAGATGAGACCATCAGAGAACACTAGAGAGCAACAGTTTAAAAGCACTGAAGTGGATGTGAAAGAAATAAAAGCGTTCAGATACATGTCAGGGACCTCGGCCCAAAATCCTCTCTCCATTCAGTGAAAGATTAATTTTCAAGTTCCATATGAGATCAGAAGACTCAGAGTTGTATATCAATGTACACATGGATCTAATTCACTGGAGGAGGCAATTCTGTTTTCTGACATAAGGCAAATAAACTGAAATCACAACGAAAACAGCAGGACACTTTGTGTGTTATCACTGTGATACTGTGGACAACTTCCAAGGAGTAAATGGGCTGTGGTGACGACGAGCATCTCTTCAGAAAGCCACCAACAGCATCACTGTGTGGGGACTCTTCTGCTCTTGCACATAAAAATATGAGGACTCATGCATTTAAAGACATGACTAAAGCCCTATGATTCACTTCCCTTTTCGAGAAAGAGCTTCTTTTGAGCAGAGAATAAAAGAAAAAAGAATAGAAGGTTCCATTTTCAAATCTAGGTCATTAGCTGCCCAAGGAGAAACCTTAATTACTGGTTTTAACATGGCACTGGTAAAAACAGAGTTCTGCAGGCAGTCAGAGAGATAAAAGGCACTTGTTCAGAGTAAACACAGAGCCACATACTCCTTGGATTTAGGCATGTAACTCTGCTAAAGAGGAGAACATTTGCATCAGAAGATTTGCATTTCTGAGTACAGGAATTTCATTGGGGTGCTCTGCATAGCAAGAGCTGTTTTTCCAGAAGAGGGCACTAAATATATTTTTTTTACTATTTCAGTTATTAAAAAGTAAAAAAAAAAAAAAAAGAGACTGGAAATTAGAAGAATTAGATTATAAACTCCTGCAGGCCACTTCCTATGTTTCCACATAGACACCAGAATTAAACTGTTTCTGATTTTGTTTTCTAAAGGTTTTTAAATCCCTGTTGTTTTCCCATTTTGCATCCTGTTTTTAATATATTTCTTTCCTTAACATTTTAAAATAATGACCTATACTTATCACAATCCAGCACAAAACAGGATTTTTATTGTCCCTAAAAAGCTGGGAAACAAAATTATGCTAAAAAGCTGGAACTCACCTCTAATGTAATTCTGAAGCTTCTCTATGTTGCAAGGAATTGAATTCTTTGTAAAGTTCTAATTTTTTTCATTAATTTTCATTCCACTATTTATTTCATTCCTCTTAAAGCAAAGAAAGTTCCCCCAGGTTTCACTAAGATAGATTCCCATATGAATGCAAGAAAGAAAACTGCAATTATTTTACTGCTAACTATCTGAATTATACTATTTAGAAAACTCTGTAAAAATACCTTACCTATGCTTTACTGAAAAACAAATTGCAGTTTATTTTTAAGGCATTTTGTGAATCTTATTAGCACATTAATCTCTACCAGTTTGTTCACATTAGCTCATCTATACACTCAGAAAAGGAAGCAGAATGAGAAATATAACCTTTTGTAAGCGAAGAAAAATTGGTTATTTTTGTATCATAATGTCTTGCCTTGAGTCTTTTTTATCTTCTCTGTTTGATGAAAATCTCATTTACTAAAGAAAATATTTATGGAGGAAGACTGCTGATAGCTGATACCGATACATAATATACCTATGTACTCTTGCATGACAGGGTAATTATTTCTGAGTTTTGGTGCTACTCTAGTCT
Organism: Manacus vitellinus; assembly: GCF_001715985.3. Lineage (NCBI taxonomy): Eukaryota > Metazoa > Chordata > Aves > Passeriformes > Pipridae > Manacus > Manacus vitellinus. Next base: position 900,026 of record NW_021940812.1, on the reverse strand, counting down.
TCCCTGAAACTGTGGATTTGCTTTTCAGTTTACTGATGTGTATCTGTGCCTGTGAATAAATGTAGGATACAGATTATTGGCCTTTGCTACACAAGCAAGGCTGTCCAACTTGGTTTGAAATAATGATTTCGCACTCAGTCATGTCTGTGCAATTTCTATGGAAGTCTCCCAGCTCAAATCAGGAGACTTCTAGTTTATTCCTAACTCTATTTATCTGCATTATTAGATGAACAGCAGGAGTTAATCCACTGTTTTTAATAGAAAGCAGTTAAAGCTCAGAGGTGGCACAGCAGCTGAAGTCAGCAGAGTCAGGTTTTAATGCTCTGCTTTTCATGCAGTTAGTATTTTGTTGCAACAATGGCAGTAAACAACAGTCTCTGGAATGGAGACTTGATAAGAAATTGAGATTTGATACAGTTTTACCTAAACCATTGTTATAGAGGGAGCAGGAAACTGGAATATGGGGACGGAAGGCTGCAGGAAGACCAGTTGTGTAGAGCTTTGCTTCCCAGCTCAGGCAAACCCATCATATTATGTTTTATGAATGCACTCAGATCATCATTTCAGAAGATCATTTGGAATATCACCTAGTTCCAACCTCCCTGCTTTAGGCAGGGACACCTTCTACTAGACCAGGTTCCTTCAATGTTGAGATGATCCCACTCCAAGAATACCTGCTGAGGATGAGGTGAGCACCCTTTCTTTGCATTTAAGGGGTGCAAACACATTTTCCATGAATAACAGACACATGCAACCTCCACCCAGACATTCCTCTTTGCTGACACTCATTGCCTTTTATGGAAAATAAAGAAAAAGTATGCAGACATGAGATATGTCTTTTAAGTCCACCTTTTTTGTTGCTGTTTCTACTGTGTTACAATGACAGATCCTTAATTTTAAATAAGAATCCCTTGCCCCATGGCCCAAGGAACTTAACCTCTAAAATTTCCCTGCAGTTCATTTTTTTAAGCTCTTAGTGTGCTCTAACTCCTTGTTTAAGCTATTTTTTTTCTGTAATTAAAACAAGCTGTGCCAAAGCAGAAGAATTGCTGTTAAGAGCAAAGAACCATTCAGGCTACATAAAGAAACACAGTTTCTGCTGGAGTTTTGTTGGGATTTCAAATGAATCACAAAGGTCCTCCAAACCAAATAAAATAAAGAATAGGTCTGACTTGTTTTCTTCCCCTGTGTTAGTCCAAAATTGGTCCTGAAAGTTAGCAACAATGAAATTATTTTCTGTGGTTTCTCCTTCAAAAGAGATCTCTAGGATTAAACTTGTCAGTAATTATTGCTCCATTGGCCTGTACCTGTGTCCAAACATTTCTATTCTGAATAAACAATGTGACAAAAACTGGACAGAACCATGACTGTTGAGCAGTAAGAACAAATATTCCCACCACTTGATAATGTTTACTCAATTAAAGTGTGTGTCCACCCTCCTGTAGCAAGAATTTGTAATTTTGTAAGCATGTGCAGCAGACAAAATTTGGCATCAAAAGGGCTCTACTGTCAGAGGCACGGCTGAGGACACCTGAGAAGACAGTGTTTGCACAACGCTGTAATAGAGTTTTGAAAACCCATAAATCCCTCTAGAGTTGTGTGGCAAACCTCCCTCCCTCTCTGCGCCACTGCAGATATCAAACATTAATTAAGCTGAAACAACTACTGATACCAACACACGACAGAGGAACTCAGCGTGTTGGTGTGTCTGACAGAGATATTGCTACTTCTGCCTGCACTGAGATTCACAGGTAGGAAAACCTCCCAGCTGCTGAGGTTTCATGTATTAGCAGCTTTGGTTTATTCAATGCAAGGTGACAGTGAAAAGCTGATGTTCTGGATTAGATACACTCCCCCAGGTCAGACAGAAAAGCAAATGGAAGTGTATAAATGTTTTTGAATCAACCTTCTCCAACGCCTTTGAAAATTCTGTTTTGTCTATCTTGCTGAAAATTGCAGATCAGGGAATTTCTGCATGGTGGGTTTGAGATTAGAAAAGATAGGCTGTCTTTCACAAGGGGTATTTTAAATAGATCATATTCATAATTAAAAAATCCCACCACGATCTCCTTTTAAAATAAATTATTGCCTCTAAATGTTGTCAAACAATAGCTGCTGCTTTGGTTTCAAATCCAAAGTAAACTCTCACCCACAAAATTAACCTTCTCTATGTTCTTAGCACTTTCTTGTTAATACAACACTTCTGGACACACAAGCCTTAGCTTTAGTTATGTAAATGTAGCTGGAGCGCTGCTGTCCTACTACAAAGAGGATAAAAAGAACTTTATTAAACAAGGTTATTTACACTACTGATCTTGGCTGTTAAAACAATATGACTCAAAACAGGATCTGTAAGAATAAGGAGAAAAAAATGTGGTCCCCATCTTCAACCTGGAGCCCCAGAATCATCTCGCCAAAAGCCCCCGCAGGCATGTTCATGAAAATACTGCCATTTTCAGAAGCTGTGAGCATTTAATTGAAATACTAAAGATTAGCTGAATGGTATTAGTAATATTTATTCTATGGGAAGCAACTGAAGATGTCGCTTTCATGAAAAGACCCCGAATTTAGCAAATTATCAGATTTAATGAGTGGTTGGTCTTTGTGGTTCCACTAATTTATTAAAAACTTGGCTTCTGCTCACTACAAAACTACTGAATGACTCCTCTGGTGAGTTGAGAAAAGAGAAGATACTTTGCTTGAAGATACACACAAGTACAGATGTAATAACTGAAAAATATTTTAACTAATATAAACTGCACATTATTAAGACTGATTTATTTTCTTCTTTTTATTTAGGAAGTGATTTATCCTAATACATTATTTATCCTGATAACAATACCTATTTCTCACAAGTACACAAAGTTGCAGTGCTTTAGGCTTGAAAATGTTGGAAAAATAGTTTTAGCCACCGGCTAATAATAGTGAACACTGCCCTTCTATTGTGCAGCTTTCCAGCAGAGGAGTCCTTCTGGTTTATGTGCAACAAGGATTCAAAACTGCATTCATATCAAAAAAAGGATATGAAAAACCATAAACATAAACTTTTTCCTTCAAAATGCCCCACTCATAAACTACTGATTTACAGCAAACACCAAAAATTAAGCAACAATCACTAAACCAGGTAGCATTATTTTATGGTTCTAATATTCTATCTGTGCTCACTTTATCATGGAATCATTATAATTTTCACTGTTTCTGAAAACAAAACTGGGTGGGAATGAAAAAAGTAAATTTGAAATATATTTATTGCCACAGAAAGAAAACAGATTTATATAAACCTATTTCTAGCCGTGGTAAATCCATTTCAATTAAGTAATAAATATCATGGCTACAATATGAGCAGTATTACTGATGATAGTTATGACAGTGTCTAATTTTCGGAGGCATACTTATCATAATAATGGTTATCACCTAGTTCAAAAGGAAGTTGTGAGGATTCATTATTATTTATACCCATTAATGTTTTGGAAATAACAAGTGTTATATTATTTTAATTTTTACCCAACTAATTAAAGCAGTATTGACACTGTAATTGAACCATAAGCACTAAACCTGTTCATTCCACATGACAACCAGTGGAATAGGTTGTTATTGAAGGAATTGAAGGAAATTGAAGAAATAGTAAGAAATAGTGGCAAAAACAATAGTAATATATTGCTTTCTGTAAAAAATGCTTTTTTACTTCATTCACACTCTAAATACAACGTCTATGGTCTGGCCTTGGTCTTTTTGAAGTGTCTTTGGTCCCATCACTCCCGTTAGAGATGTGGCAAGAGTCAGGGAAAACAGAAATACTGAACTCACCATATGAACTGCTCTAAAAAATAATAGTTGTGTATGTTCTAATTACAACAAAGATTAATTCTTTGCAGCCTTCAGCATTATAAAAAAGTATTTCTTTAACTGCAAAATAGGTAACAATTTTGTTACCTAGCATCTGTTGAAAAATTCTAGCTGCAAAAGTCTCTAACTTTATTCAGATACCTTTGCAGTTTGGTTCATCCGAATCAGCCAGGATATCTGTTGTAATTGCTCTTAACTAGCACAAACACAGTAATGGACTGGCAAATTGGAGATGAAGGACAAATAGCTTTAAGAATAATCCTGGTCACTTTATTTCCTCTCGTGCATGATGACAACACTTATTCATAATAAAGGCAATTAAGTATTCCCTATTTAATGTCTCACTGTGTCACTCAAGAGAATCACTTTTCTTATCACCTATTTCCTCTATTTCTTTTATTTCATTACACAAACTCCACTCATAACTCTGCCACAGAAAGCCACACAAGCAGTTTTCTTACTCATCTTTACTCTTACTCTACCACAACCCCTCACAGAAATACTACTGGATTTAAGAGGTGTTTTGTCACTTGGCTATTTCAGAAATCCCTTTTGGAGACCATGGAGAACCACAGAGGTGATTCCAGCCCACAGACATCCGTGTCTCCCTGGGAGGCTTGCAGGGAGCATGGAGCTTGCCCAGCTTGCCATGTGCTGGGCAAGAGTGGCTTTGGCCTGACACCACCAGAGACAGCCTTGACCCTCTGCACCCTTTCTGCTGAGATGCCTCAGCCAATCCCCATTTGTCCGTGTGTTTCGGGGCGACTAAACCCTATATCAGAGCCCCATGCACTTGTTTTGGCGAAGGATGATTTGAAATCAAAGCTTCTCTACAGATGTGTTTATTCCCCGATGCTTTCCCCAAACTTCACCCTGCTGTTCCAGCCTCAGGTTGCACCTTGCTTCAGTGTAAAGAAATAAAAAACACACAACGGAAAAACTGCAGGAGTATTTGAAGGCAAAGAAGCCTGGTGCCTTCCCCATGACCTTTCCAGAAAAAGAACAAATCTTCTGTGTTCAAGGTTAGAAAAGCTTCCTATTAGCACAAGGCTTACCCAGAATATTGCTGCCTGAAAGATTAAACTTCTGTAAATATAAGCACTGCAAAAAAGCATTTACAATGAAACCTGACAGTCTGACTAGCCACAGTGTACCCACGCCAGTCTCACAGCTGCCTGCCAAGCCTCCTGGGAGAAATATATTTTAAGGAACATGCTTTAATTCATTATCCTTTAAGATGATGAAGGGATACAGCAGGAAAACACATATTAGTTGCCTCAGTGGCTTTGCAAAATAGGTGTTTGCCAGTTCAGTGCTGTGTTATTCCAATGTGGGTGTCAGTGCTGTTACCCAGACCAACACTGAGCAGAGATTCTTCTGTGCAAATAAATAGAAGAACTATAGGAGGAACTATTATTGGCAGGAAATGACTTCGCAGCACTTTTCTTTAAAATATTCCACTTCAGTGGAGTGACACACTGTGCTCTTGCATTTTGATGTTTATTCCTAGCTAGTATTAAAAATGGAGATTGAATCCATTCATGTCAGAATTCAGATAAATGATAATTCATATTATGCATATTAAGATATTATACACATATGTAAATAAAGCACAACTTATACTGTGTACAAAAATGATGAAAACATTTATATCCACAAACAATTAAAAGGCAGCACATCACACTTACAAATGGAAAAAAAAAGAAACACTTTCTGACACCTATAAAATAAGTACACAAAAATTACAAGACATTCCCTTTTTGAAATTGTAGAATTAATCTTTAAAGACATGTCCTTTGCCAATACATCTCCTGAAATTTCCTTTTGACTTTGAAACAAGGACAAATGCCCACAGCTTTACTAATCAATTTCTTGTGTTGCAGAAAACAGCATAATTTGAATTTTGTCCAAGAATACAGTTTGAAATACAGAAAATGTGAAAAACTAACTAGGATGCAATTATTTGTAGCCACAGTCTGCATACCAAGTGAGAAGAAAGCTGAAGAAGTAATTTAACAGTTATTGCTACTTTAATACTCAAAGAGCCACCCATCATGGCTTAAGAATGCAACAATCAAGAATGAATCTAACTACCTTTTTATTAGTATGCTTCATCTTAAAAAAAAACCAACAAAAAACCAAAAGAAGTCAGACTAACAAACTTTGTTTTCTCCATAAACATGGGTCTTAGAGGAAAAAAAGAGGGGGTTTTGTTTTGTTTTATTTTGCTTCAGAGGACTATTTCAGGAACTCTTGCTATATATGAATATCTGAACAATTTGCAACGTTCTCTTACACTGAGTCAGATATGTCACACTCTGAAGTCTTCCCAAAGGTCATTTTTCAGTTTTCCACCTTGTTTTTTTGTCTCTGGAAGAAGATGTGGTGTGAGGAAAGGGGCACATGGCTGTGTGCTGCTCTATCTTCTCCAGCCAGGCATCTCAGGGACCACAAACACACTTGCCTGTACCTCAAACTCACAGATCTGCAAGCACTGACTAGCAGAGAGGAGGATGCAGGGGAAACACATCCAGTCCATCCCTTTCCATTGTCATCCCCATCCCCCTCCTTCCACATTGCCTACATCAAGCACTCCTCTACAGGCTGGGCACAAAGCCACAAAAGCCCCTGTAACTTTGCTTCTTGCAGATTTTCTGAGTGGGCAGCCCTTTCAGTGGATAAAGGTTGAGAATAAAAAGCGAATTCATTGTTACCCTTTTTTAGACATTATTTCTTTTTGTAATGTTATTATATTTTTTGTCATTATAGACCTTTTCCTGTCATTCTCAGAGGAACTGAGGAAGCCCTTTCTCCTCAGGGCTCTTCCAACTTGCACAGTGCATCTGAGCAGTGTCGGCAAAGCCAAAGCCAAAGGCCAATTTCCACTAAAAGAACTGAATTTTACAAAACATCTCTGGCTCACAAAGTGAGGGGCTTTTAGGGAAAGGCTCTGCTTGCTCAGTGGCCCTTAGACTGTCTTCCCCATGTTTAGAATTAACACTTCAACATCCATCTCTGTCTAGAACTCTGATAAGCTTCAGGTAAGTGAAGTCACATGGGCTGTAATTTCCCAGGAAAAATCATTATGAATTATTCCTAAAGTTTCTGATACAGTTTTATTTTAACATTTTCTAACACCAGGCATGGTTCCCCTGACTATTATAGTACTGAGTCAGGAATAACTCCAAAGATGATAGCAGAGAATTCAGATGAGCAACAGAGCCACAACATCTACTACCTAAAGGATTGACAAATTTCCTTTGGTTAGCAGCTGACATTTTATTTATATTATGGAAAAAGAATTACAGTTTCTAGTGAATTAGTTATTTTCATTTTGAGGAATTGGTGCAATTCTAGATTATGGAAATGAAATGTATAGGGCTTATAGTTCACCCAAGTACTACAGCATAGCTATCATTCAAATATTTCAGGCCTTATACCAGCAAAATTGAAAAAGAATATAAATATTATTCATGCAGAAGAATTTCTTCTCCCATATTTGATTCTTTGGTCATCATTTAAAGATGACTCATTACACTTTTCACTTTTGAAGTTTGGTAGAAAATTCACTGTAATCTAGAACTTAGTAGCAACCTAATGGTGATTTTTTATGAGTGATTTATACCTAAACCTCTGAAGAAAAGGATTTATAATGAAAGTGATAGCTCAACCCTAACTGCAGCACTGGGAATGGTGACACCATAATTAATGTATTATTTCAGTTGTGGGAGACACTGACAGTAGCTTTTTATTCTGGGGAAGAAATTTATAGGGTAGCTGAAAAAGGCACCGTGGAAAAAAAAATCACAGAAGAGGAATAGAAATACTTGTAGCAAAGACGTGTCCTTACAATCCCCCTCCCAAAGAGTATAAAATCCTGGCAATGACAGTGTTTCCTCTACGGTCTGATTTATACCTTTCTCCTCTACTAGATGGCAGTGTGACATGCTCTCAGAATTGCTAAGTGAGGGGGTTTCTTACTTTGTTTCATAGGAAGCAATTAATTTGAAATATCATCTTACTGGCATAAAAGTGGAAAAAAAAAAAAGGTTTGCCACTGGCTGTGTATTTTGAAATCAAATCTAATTTACTTACTGGTTCAACATCAAAAGCAAAAAGTGCATATTCCCGGTCAGGTGATACTTCATATCGGATGGCCTTTAGGGAGACCTAGAAAATAAATAAAACATTGAAATAAATGTTTTTGTTTTCAAGCTAATGACACCTAGAATTAATTGTTATGACTAAAAATAAAAAATACTACCAGATTAAGTATTTTGGAAAATAAAATATCATATCTTTTTTCAAACATCAGAAATGTTATGTGGGCACCTATAAGAGAAAGACTAAATGCATTGTGACTCAGAGCACGCAGTTATCTCAAAAAATCAGAATTTTCTCTTACTGCAAAGTGGCTGGTGAGGTGGCAGCTGTAGGCAGTAGTTAGAAGAAAACTCTGATAAATGGAAATTTATTAATTCCCTTTTGTTCTCTGTATCCACTGTCCGGTGCAGGCGATGACAAACAGTAAACAGCTTCTGGAGCAAACTAGTATTAGAGACACCACTACCTCTCCCAATTAGGACAACACTGAGGAAAATTATTCCATTTTCCCCAGTTAAAAGTCTTTGGGATGCTGTGGTGATAAGGTTTTCCAGGTGCACCCTGACCGGGGTTCTGCTAAAAGCAGCACTGTAAGTCTTGCTAACAAGAAGAGATGCCAAAATATCTCAGACTTGTCAGGAGTCACCTTTTTCCTGCTCCACTTTTCATTTGTATAGTGAAGCCATTTCTCCTTGCCAGTGTGTTTCAGTATAATACATTGCTGGCACAGATGGCACCAAGGTCAAAGAGAGGTGGCACTCACATGTCACTCATCCACTCACTGCCTTTTAAACCTCACCCTCTCACCTAACACAGTAGATGTAAGTCCTTGAGAGATTCCCATAGAGCAAAATGGAAAGGGGAGTTTGGGCTGCAGGGAAACAGGGAATTTGAGCTGCAGAGAAATGCAGAGCACCCTACTGACAGAGTCCTCCCCAAGGCCAGTGATGCTGGATGTGGTGTGGGAGGAGCCCAGGGGATGGCCAAAGGTGGAGGGGACTGGTCATACCACCATAGAATGATTTGGGTTGAAAGGGACCTCTAAAGGTCATCTAGTCCAACTCTCTGCAGTAAGCAGGGACACCTTCCACTAGCACAGCCCTGCCCAACCTGATATTGAATGTTTTCAGGGATGGGAAATCCATCATCTCTCTGAGCAATCTAACGGGCTGATGGCCCAGCATAGATGAGGATGGGGGAGGTACGGGGGAGTGTGAGAGCCAGTAGTGTCAGCATGAAGGGAGATTTTATATATCTCCATGTTATACTAATAATATGGAAAAAAGAAAACAAGCCAATGTAGCAAAAGTTTTCTGACCCAGGGCTGTGAAGGAAGAGTAAAAAGACAACATGGCTGGGTGAGGTGTAACAGCAGCTCTTGCACTGGGACTTCCTGGGTTAATGTGGAGGTGATTTGAGAGGGCAGAGGAACAAGGGTGGAACAGGCAGTAGGGAAGCAATGGCATGAAGATGTATGATTATCTTATAGCAACGTGTTTTTCTCACAAAAATAAAAAAAAACCCACAACAAAACAGTGGAATAAATGGAGGCAAAATAGAAGCAGTTTGACTTCAACAGACCTTGACATTAAAGGAAGCCAGCTCATGCCTTCACCCTTAGCAGAATTGTAAAGAAAGGTAAAAGAGGATTGCTTATGTGATGTAGCAAAGGTTGAAGGTTAAATGCAGTATTTGAAGTTTAAGGTTGGGTCCTGCAATAATAACTCAGTGACAAATTCTTTGTCTCATTAAAAATATTTAATACAATTAATGTACTAACTTCTGCCACAATGCTGGTTTCATCTACTACAGAAAACAATGCTACAAACCACTTTTATCACTATAAGTAGTACTCTACCACCTACTAATATCTTTTAAGAATAATTTCTTAGGGTTTCTCTCATATGCAACTCTACTTCCACTCCTCAACACTAGTCATAAACAACACTGAAATTACATTTCAGCCATTAGGCAAGAAAAATCAGCAAATATGCAAACTAAAGGACAAGTATTTGCATGGAGGAATGAGAGAATGACAACAACCGACAGAAAATGATATCAATTGTCTTCTATATTAAACATGCAAAGATGAGAATTATGCATCTTTCAATTATATATGATATGCAAGACTAGCTTCAAATATCTATATGATACTTTCCAGTAGTATGAGAGAAACTGAGCTTGCAGGATAATAATAAAAGCTGGAGTTCATTTTCACATTATCCATCACTGCATAGCCCATAGTATTAAGTGTATTGTTTCTCCTTGACAATACAAGAAGTTGAAACCCAAGTCATTTTCTGCTTTACTGATCCAGCTGCAAGAGGACCATGAAATTCAGCTACTCATTACAGAAAATACTTACAATTTTTTTGTTTTCTATTAATATTGTTGAATTGTTAGTTTCGACATTCCTCAGAATCACTGTGCCATTCTGGTTTCTATAAATGAATTCAGTATCTGTAAGGAGGAAAACAAAAGAACATTAAGGAAATCTGAAATTGTTTGTTTGTGTGGAACCTAATTATGGACTTGAACCAAAAGTACTACTGGGAACTTCCTTCTGAAGAACACAGATTATTTTTTAAAATAGCCATTGATAAAAGTGGCTTTCAGGACACTCATCATAGACAGGGTTTCAGGACACTCACGGTTAGTGTTTGTCACGTGTTTATTATGCCACATTTTCTTGTAGCTGGATGCAATGTTTTGAATGCACATACACTGCTTGTTACATTGCTAGTGTAGAAAAGACAAAGTCAAAAAGCATTCCCTAGGCTTAAAGGTTTCCAATATCCACAGTCTCTGTAGGAATTTAATAAGCTTAGGAAGAAAAGGCAAATCACCCTCTACAAAGCAGATTCTGGAACCTAATATTGTGCAGACATTCCAACTCTGACATTTGTTTTGCAAACTTTTACCTGAGGAGATGCATGTAAAGAAATCACCATTTTCACATGAAAAAAAAGACAAATCAGCTCGTCTCTATTGCACTTTGGGACTACTCCAGCTCTCAGGACATCTGGACAAGGACAAGAATCCCTCTGGTAGCTGCTGCACAGTGGGAGGGCAGTGTCCAGCTCTCAAAGCTCACAACATACTTGACAGAAGGGCTGGGATAGACATATGAAAGGAACTCCAAATGAGGGTTAGGCAGCAGGTCAAAGGTTCAGGATGAAAAACATTATAATAATAAAGGGATGTCCTAAACTGAAGCTCAAGTTTGATCAGTGTTTACATGCACTGTCCCACAGATAAAACATAAGTTCCAAGGGTACTGCCATTAAAAGAGTCAGCAGCTTTTCTGGGCACAGGACTGGGGTTATGCCTTTTTTGCAACCTGGCTAAATTGAGACTGAGAACTGATGGATCCTACTAAACTTCTGCTTCCAGTTTCAGTCAGGGAAACAATTCCTCATTGCCTACCCTCACTGTGGCTGCCCCAGAAATGAGTCAAAGAGGAGTTTAAATCCTCCAGGACTTGTACAAGCACAGATCCATCTCAATGTAACCTCAGAGGTGTGCACTGCCCAGCTTGGGGTAACCTGCTAAAGACAACACTGGGTCTAGAGACTTTCAAAACTTTGGTGTACAGACCCAGTACACTTCTTATTCAGCTTTCAGTCTTTTGTTTCCAAGCTGGTGATGACAATCCTCATCACAGTCATTACGTTATGAAATGCTCTGAAAGTGCAGATGAAAAGCTTCTATGCTCTACTTATTGCTATCAATAAAAAAATCTCCTCCTGCATATCACAGATTTACATGTAAGTTGAGGAAGAAAAAAACTGCTCTGAGTTTGGGATAAATCACAACCCATGAGGCCAAATGGTTGCTGCAATACTGATGATTGTCTCCAAACCACAAAGTTTTAAAGACTTTATGATTCTCAGCGTCCAAATCAGAGCAACCTCTCTTCAGACTCATAGGTAAAGTTCTCAAAGCATCTCTTTTTTTTAAATTACGGAACAAATTTTATCAGCACCTTTGTCCCTGAATAAAAATGATGGATCTGAAATAAATTAAGGCTTGCATTTGTCTTTAAAATATTCCTTCATACAATTTACGACTGAATGAACTAAGATTCTTAAACCTGGGAACGAACTGATGGAACAGAACTGTGACAGAAGTCAAAAAAGTCACAAGCAGTATGGAGAAGATAAATAATGCATGCTCTTTCCCTGCCTTTTCCAAAATAAATACTGGGAAGCACTAGATGACACCAGTCAGTGTCAGGTTCAACATAAATAAAAGGGATTATTTCTTCATGCTGAAGGCAAACAAGCTGTAGAAGTCACAGCCACAGCGTAGAGTGGGTGCCAAGGCTGCAGGTGGATCCAAACAAGAATTACAAAAATGGAAGAAAAATCCATCAAAGATTATGGGTCTTGAAGGGAAATGCTTTTCAGGAAGCCCTCAAACCTGCCCTTGTGAGGGACTAGAAGAATATCCTGAATCATCATCTTGAGAAATTCACCTGCTTTTTAGAATCTTCCCTAAACATTTGCCCTTGTCCTGGACTATATACCAGAGGAGACAATCTCTGGGGTCTGATCCAGCACTAACTTATTTACAACTCTAACTTCCAGTTTCTGTGTCCAGATCCTGAAGAAATGTCTTTTTGCCAACAATTTAGGAAGTAACACAAGAAAAAGTGTAATTGCTTCCTACACAACTTGAGGCCATGAAGGCTGAGGAATCATTTTTTATGAGGAAAGTATACAGTCCACATTACTATTTTCAAGTATTCCAGAAATAACAAGAAAAACTGAACTTGAGAGACAGAGTATTACCTAATTATCAGACATTTCGGAAGGGATTACTGCTTTAATAATCACCCTATGTCAACAACACAGAATGTTTTCCAATTACACACTACATGCTAGACAGAAAAAGCATTTGGATAATTGTAAGCCTCTCAGGATATTGCCTAATTACAGGGAAAAAAAAGCAATGAAACTCATCTCGAAGTTCAGTACACAGGTAAAGTAGCTTATTAATCTAATGAGTCTGTGGACCTGTTTTTTGAACATCACAGGAACTGAAGGAAGTTACATTACTGCTCATAATGGCATTGCTACTAAATTTTATTGTTCCCTATGCTCCAAAAAAACATAATGTTTTAATAAACTGTGAAACTTGAAGAAGATTACATAAAAGTTGCTCCATGGTTGGAAGTAGGAGACAACACACTTTCCCTTTATTTGTTAAAGTGTAACAAGTTTAAAATCAAGTGCTAATCTGCTGCATGCATATCTAGAATGTATAAGGAAGAATAAATGAAGCAGTGGTGATTTGTTAGGGCTGTAAATCTTGCTATTATATTCAATACGAGCCATCAACACAGCATCCGAATTAATGAACAGAAAATTGGTCTGCTTAAGAGAAGAACAAATTGATCTGCATTATATTCCAAGCAAAACACTGTGAGGTTTAGCTGGTCTTAGTCCTCAAAAGAATCAATGAATAATATTCCTGGACTTCTGTTTTGAAATGTGTGATTTGTTCCAGTGCAAAAGCATTTATTTAAATGGGACATACCTCAATCAAACACAGAAAGCAGCAGCTTCTGTCTGTAATGAATTCTGTCCAGTGAGATGATGAGAATTTGCAGCCTGATTTATAGTTGTCACCACAGCTGATAAAGGTCATCACTGCATCTCATTTTTTATATCTGCCTTTCGTTGGGGCTGGTGTTCAGTATAAATGATGCTGAAAATTATAACTTTCAGGCATAAAAGCATTTATTCCATTTCTTCAATCTTTCTTGGATTTCTTCCATCTCTTTTTTACCCAGAGGTTGTGGATGCCCCATACCTGGAGGTGTTTGAGGCCAGACTGGATGGAGCTCTGAGCAACTTGGTCTAGTGAAAGGAGTCCTTGCCCATGGAGTTGGAACTAGGTGATCTTTAAAGTCCCTTCCAACCCAAACCATTCTATGATTCTTTGATTCAATAGCAAAGTTCACTTCACTAACTCCTCACCCCACTTTCAACTTCCAGGAAATTGTCTGGTTGGTAGAATGTATTTAGTATCTGTGAGTATAGACACAAATATGTAGTCACACTTACAAAAGTGACTGATTACAAAAAACAGTGATTACTAGAAATAATGGAGCAGCCTTGGGGCTGTACAGAGTCAGTGTAGAGGAATGGGGGATCCTCAGAAGAAACTTCTGAAAACCTGCTAAGCAGAAAGGGTGAAATCAGAAAACCCAAGACCAATGACATATTTGCAGTGTCAGATCTTCTCTGTTTCTTTGTACACATCTTTCTAAAATTCAGTCAGGAAATATACACTCGGAGAAAACAGACCTAGCAAGAGGGAGTTCGTGTCCCTTGCAGTACCAGGAACAGCACACACCTAGGTTTGCTTAGCCTGGCAGCTCTGCCTGCTGGCCTCCTTTTTAGGATGAAAAAGAAGATAAAAATAAGGGATTTTTCTTAAGAAAATAATGCATTATGCACTGTAGTCCCAATGCAGGTTTTGCATTTTCAGGCATGCTAGCTGGCCAACCCTTTCCAAAGTTTTTCCATTGGAAAAGGCATGGGGTCTCTGGAAATTTGCCCACTGGTGCTGTTGTGATGCTGAACCTGGAACTGGCAGTCGAAACTGAGGAGAAAGATCACGAGGCTGTCACTTGGTATCATTCGTGGAGCCAAGTCATCAATTCAATCTTCAGAGGCAGCCTCAACAGCCAGTAATAAAACACTGGACAACATAAAGAGAGCAAGATGACAGCATGGACCATTTGCCATGATATAAAAGTGGAGAGTACAAAAATTCATGGACAGTTGATAAACTGACGTATTAGAGAGAATGCCCCACCCCTAGAAGTGTTCAAGGCCAGGCTGGACAGGGCTTGGAACAACAGGGTTTAGTGGGAAGTGTCCCTTCCCATGGCAGGGGGTTTGGAATGAGATGACCTTTAAGGTCCCTCCCAATCCAAACCATTCTATGATCTATGAGACAGGCAGGATATATCACCTATCATCCCTAAAATAGGGCTGCCTCACTATGGACCACTGAAAAGGGCCAGGCTCGAGTACAAAATAGCCTAAGTTATTGCTGTGGTGAGAGACCCAGCACTGCAATAGAGGAGCACTTACCTGAACCAACCATGTTCTTCATTGCTATGTGTCAGACTGGGCACCAGAATAAACAGCTCGTCACAGACAAGAAGGTTTAGGACAACTTTACTTCTAGAAGGAGTAAGTTTGAGCACTGGCAGAGCGAAGAGGTTGAAGGAATTACATCCATTGACAGGAACACAGATTTGCAATATCATCAGTGCTCACAAATTTAATGTTGACAAGGTAGTGTTAGGTCAAAGGTTGGAATTGATGATCTCAGAGGTCTTTTCCAACCTAGTTGATTCTGTGACTCAGTAATGCTGGCTTGTAAGAGAGAATGGTTTATAAGATACTAGCAGGACCTGCATGCTTTTGAGGAGAATCTTCATTATTTGTCAGAGATTATGGAAAACAGAAATTAAAACTTAGTGACAAAATATGAGAAGTAATAAGAATTTAAATCCAGCGCTGAAAACAATATTTTTAAGGAAATCAAAATTTCCTATCAGTGGAATAACTGGTGAATTAAAAGCAGACAAAAAAGGTTATAAAATTCACATGAGGAAGTTAGAAGCAAGAGTTAGTGAAACAGAGAAGGTAGGATCAGGAGTGTTAGGACCACTCCAGTCTTTTAGAGCCACAGATTTCGAGGAAAAGGCAACTTCTCAAGTCCTGTAGTTTCAGATCAAGAGACATGAAAGGTAATTGAATGAGGTTCAGTCTGATGAAAGCCAGCATCGAGGGAATTATCATTCTCAATCCCTAAGATTAAGGTAGATTGGTGAATAAAGGAAGTTTAAGTCCTGAAGTTGTTCTAAACCATTTCAGATAAATGAACCTCCAGATACCAGCGTGACCAGCATGATTGGCAACCATACTATGCTGTGTCAAGAGAGCAGAAGGCAGCATGCCCTGTGGGATGAGCCTGCATCATCCTCAGGGACCCAGGCCACGTGAGCTGCTGGGATGGAGCTCTGCACTGGCACAGGGAGTGTCATGTGGCCAGCAAGAGAGGACTGGCACCCTTCTGTTTTTCCTCATAAGAGGAAAAGTTGTTGTGGGGCATTTAATGACCCAAAGCAGTCAGATCTTCAGGATCTTATCTTACATCTGAAGGATGAGGCTTGCAGATCCCCTGAAGCACTGCCCACCGAGTCCTGCAGCACTGCCCACCACGGTGCACAGCATCACTCCACACTTGGCCAGGCTGAGCCCACCTTCACTGAGGAGACAGCAGTGCCTGAACCAACCAAGGGGTTTCTTGGAGTCCTCACAGACAGGTATCTATCAGACACACCTGGTTAGCACTCACCATCTGACAAGAAAACAGGCAGGAAGACTGCAATTTTAGTAGGACAGATGTTTCTTCAGATAGAATTGGTATTTTCAGACTGGCAACACTATGTACGACAGTTGTATTCATCTGGAAAAATGCATGAGGATGAGGTAGTGGAATTAAAAAAAAATATTATGCTTGTTTAGCATTTCGACAAGTTTTCTGAAGGGCCAGGTGAGTCCTGGCACAGTGGATAGAGACCAGAAGCGGGGAAAACAGTGGTTGTGTCCCTTTAGGTGGACTTGGGCATGTCACAGCTCTCAACCCATCACACACACACACCAGAGCCAAAGAGAAGGGTCTAGGTGGAGAAGGTAAACTCAGACTATCCACAGACAATCTGCAGCACACAGGAAAAACCCACTGGCTTGTAGTGACTACCCACATTTGCAGGACTGGGGGAGGCTGACACTTCCCATTGCAACAGAGTGTGTCTCTGTGGGAACAGCACCACGACTGAAGCAGGCACCCAGGCTGGCTGTGGCTCAGCAGTAGGGAGTGTTCATCACTGTGATTATCAGCATTTGCATCCACAAACCAGTCCACGTGCAGCAAAGCCCAGTGTGAGAGAGCAGCCCATCAGCACCAGCATCCCCACAGCTCACGTGAGCATCTCCCAGAGAAAGTAAACTGGGAAGACTCAGGGTTTCCTGTAAAAAAGTGGCTTTCTGAGTGGCACACAGGGTGGAAATAGGACAAGCTGGGGTTAACAGGTTGCTGAGTGTGGCACCAAAACCTTAAAAAAAAACACCTAATACTGCCAGATGCAGCAGAAGCTTGGCCTTATCTTCAGAGGCTGGTTTTGAGAGAGAAAGCTTGGACATAATGGAAGCAGAGAGGTAAACAACAGAACAGGGTAAATTCACAGAGGAAAGAGAAACTTTCAGAAAAACAATGCAGCAAACATTAACAAGGACCACCAAACAGGAGGAATAAGGTGCAGCATGATATGAACAGGGAGGAGGATGAACACATACAGGCTTACGGAAATACTTATTTTACTTTGCTTTCATGAAAGGGGAAATTGCATTTTATTTACTAGGTCTGCAGGATTATCGACTCACTTAGGACAGTGTCTGCCTAACTGGGGTCATGTAGAAGAGTGGACTTCGAGGACTTGCAGTCCCTGGGGCAGGTAGGGTTTACTCCTCAGAAGAGCACTAAGAATAGACATTGAACAAATGCTAGGACTGTGCACGCTTGCTATCTGCTGCAAAACTTCACCACATAGATCGGAATGCAAAATAAAAGCACAATCAGTCCCCGATGGAAACCTATTCAGGTGTCCAGACAGATGCAATCACAAACTCAGGTGGAAATAAGACTGTTGTGATGATGCATTTAATGCCATGATCTGTTGTTCTTTCAAGACATGCTGCAGTGCATCTATTTCATATTTATAAGATGTACCCACAAACAAGTGACTCTGAAATTCCCTCCCCAAGGCAGAAGCAAAGATTTTTTTGATATGGAACTGCTTCCCAAAGAGAAAATGCAGGGAAGACTTCCCATCCTCTCTTCCCTGGTGCTGCAGTAAGCTGGGATAACAGAGAAAGTGGGAGGCAAGTATCATGAACAGTGAAAAGCAACAAAATCCATTTCCATACTCATAACTTTATCCCACTCTCAGTGAGAGTTGGTCCTTAGGGATGATCCCTGTAGACCTTGGCACTTGTAACTCATCCCAGTTCCCTTCCACCACCCTGCCTTTTGTCTTAACCCACCTGCACACACCAGCAACTCCATTTCCTCCTGCCTTGCTACTCTGGCAGAAATAAGTAAGAATTTATTAGACTTTGTGATGCTGACACAAGGAGCAGCAGGGAAGAGAGAACAGCTTGCCTTTAACAACATTGCTACAACCTTTAATTCCAGGAGACAACTGAAATCCCATTTTTAGCTTTTTGGCATTATGGGTCATTATCCTTTTATTGTTCCCAGGATTTTTTTTTTTTTCACACGTGAGGCTGAAAGAAAGACTTCTTTAAATAGGTGATTTACCATAATTTTGCTAAATACTGTATAACACATCGCACTGGTATATTAAGTAAGTGCAACTTGATAGAATGTGCTTTATTATGCAAGAAGTTGTTTTAATTGCTCATCATCTCAATGCAGTTGCCCTTGGTGCACCGATATAGTGTTTTTACAGTAGTACTAGTAAAATAAAACACAATTATAGCTCAGGAAAATTGCCATATCAACATGCATCTTCTAGCAGGCTTGTAAATTAACTTGTCAAAAGCTCAAAGAAGACTGAGTCTTCAGAAAACCTAAAACTGTAAAAATCAGTAATGCCAGACTGTTTCTCTTTTTTAGCTAATCCTAAATCTTTCAAGATTCAAATAAAAAAAAAGAAAAGCTTATTCCATATAATTGAGAGAAGACTCAGCACCAAGCCTGAAATCTGGGCAGAGCGCACCTTTGAAATTTCAGTCCCAAATTTGAAACCAGGTATAATTCTGCTGCTGCCTCATTTATGAGACAGAACTTCCCTTCAAAGAGCCCCAGTCTGGAAACTCTGCAGGCTCAGGTACCGTCTCAGTGGCACAGGCTTGAAAAGCTGAAATCCATGTGAGAAACCAAGATCTTGTTTCAACTTCAAATAACTCCTTTCCCTGCTTCTGTCTGCTTTTATAACACATGGAGGGGGGAAAAGAAATACACTACAATTAGGAAAAAAAAAAGAGAAATTCCCTGATCTAAATCCATTTTTATTCCGTCCAGGGCAAACCACCTTGATTACAGAAACTACTGCAAAATCCTAAAAACAACAACAGTAAAACCATACACCTTGTTGCTTGCTGCCCTCAGTTTCTCTCTGAAAGGACTGAGAACAGCAGGGGTGCTTTGCAGCACACTGAGTTGACTTTGGTGTATTCTAGAGCTGAGAAATCTTCTTCAAAAATTCTCTGCCATCTTCCTCTCCTGTTCAGCTGGGCTCATGCTATGTGCTTTTCAAACCCTAAATGCTATAGCAGGAATAGTGTAGATGACCCCTGGGTTACAGGACAGCTGGAGATAGCAGATTACACTCAGCCCTTTTGATTCCCTGCCAGAAACATCTCACATTCAACACAGGCCAAAAGCAATTTGACCCCAAACAACTAATTTCCCAGAAAATGGTTCCTGATGCCTCTATCCATACCCCATCTAATTTTCATGGTCTCATCATGCAACTGAAGAGAAAAACAAAGTGCAGACAACAGGTAGCATGAACCAGCTTATCCCAACTCCACAATGTGACCAACGTGGGTGTGCAGCCCCAAATACAGAGTGGCACAGATTTTACCAGGAACATAAAACCTCCAGGGCTTTTGCCACTGTAGTTGCTATCTCAGATGAGAGCCCAAGCTATCATTCCTGCTTGGTCATACACACCTTGCCTGTTCCATGCAGGAACACTTGCTCCAAACACTCCCTGGTTGTCACCCAGAGCAGTGAAGCATCAGTCAGTGACACCCACCCCTCACCCCTCCCTTCTCTGCCAAATGCACCAGGTCTTGTCTGCCTCATTTAGTTTGGCTTCACACAGAGGAGTGCATAACCCAAAGCATTACACATAAACATAATAATCCATTTGACACTGAGAATAAAAGGAACCCACGGATAAATTTTCATTAAAATGTGACCCCACAGCTTGCTTTCTTATTTCCTCTGTGCATTCCCTTTCCTGGTTCTTTTTGCCCCTAAACAAATTACACTTGTTAGTGGTCATGATGGAGAGAAAGAAGATATAGAATGCTTTTTCTTTTTTTTCTTCCCATTATTATTATCGTGGGCAGAGTACTTAAATTTCAGTACAGACTGAATGAGATCATTGTACATTAACGAGCAGATACACTGTGTATACAGCTTCAGGTAAAGTTCTAATTACCTTTGCAGGCAATATTTCACAATCCCTTTTGTTACTCTGTCATTTCAGACGTGGTATGACTGTGCTGAAGCCTAATTGTGTGAGGAGTCTGTTGGAGCCATGGGCATCACCCTGACTTCAGGCTTTTGAAAATCAAGGCAGATAAACATGAAATCCAATACCTACACATTTTGGTTACCAGTGTGTGATTACTGGTTTTGGACTGGTCACAGGAGGGCACCATATTACAAAGCCACTGGAAACACTTTCAACGCTTGCAAAGAACTCTTAATAAATAATTGGAGACTATGCTTGGCAGGGGACTGGCAAGGAATAGCTCCTGGAGGAGAACAGTCTTCCTGCACCTAACTGCAAGGGAACCATTAATGGAGAAACATTTTGCAACTATACATACAATCTTGTAATTTTTAATCCAGCTGATGAGGGAATGAAAAAATAGTGTCAGCCAAGTAGGGTGGTGAGGCAATGGAACAGGTTACCCAGAGAAGCTGTGGATGCCCCATCCCTGGAAGTGCTCAAGGCCAGGTTGGATGGAGCTCTGAGCAACGAGGTTTAGTGGACTATCTTCCTGTCCATAGCAGAGGGGATGGAACTAGATGATCTTTCAGGTCCCATCCAACCCAAATCATCCTATGATAAGTGAGTAGCTTTCCCTTAACATCTCACATCAGTTAGGTTTGCTTGCAGTGACTCAGTCAGCTCCTACAAGGAGTCCCATACCAAATGCCAAAAATAATTCCTGAATTCCTTATTTTACTACTTCTTGTTCCTATTCCTCTCTCCACTGTGGAACTGACATCATGGAACACTTACTGCCTTCTGTGATGTTGGTCTTGAATCAAAAGTGGTTTTTACTAAGAGGGCAAACATGCTGATGCTGGTGCAGAAGCAAAGCAGCTGATATGAACACTTGGTTTAAGGTTAAGAGTAATTACTCCTTTCTTCCAGTTTTCATCAACCTTTTGTCCAATAATATCTTCTCACTGAGTTAACAACTTTCAGCAGATGGCATTAAAACCAAAGAATGCCCTTATTCAATGAAAAGAACTTGACTTCCTCATATTTTTCTTTATTTATCCTTACATAATTTATTTATAACTCAGGGTAACTCTTTTTATCGTGCATTTTCATTCTTCTGTCATGGTCTTTATCCTTCTCTGGACCATGTCTATCCCCACTACAATCTATCTTTTCGGATGGAACAACCCAAGCTCAATGTATGATCAAGGTGATAACGTCTCTCAAACTGGATAAAAACGTGTTATTTTCAGTATTGTTCTCTCCTGAGTATAGTTCAATATTTTTTCCCCTAAAAAAGTTGATTGCAACAGAAAATTGATTACATGTTCTCAGTTTCCTGACCCAGAAGAAGGATAGGAAGTAAAAACTATGAAATTCTAATAATCTCTCTCCTGTTTTCATACTCATACTCTTCTGGCTTGATAGTTTAGTTAAATTAGCAATTCTGTGCCCGTTAGGAAAGAAAAAAAATCATGAATATTGTAATTATTAGTATATAGTCCTAAAACTATCTTTTCTTGTGGTGCAAGTTCTAAAATTATCGTCCTTCGTGAGGCATTAAAAATAAAAAATAAATAAAGAACATATTTTTATGTTAAAGGTTAATTTGCTTTAAGGTCATATCTTATGCATGCTGCCGAGTTTAGTATCAGCTAAATGCTCCAAGGCAAAAGGTAATAGCAAAGTCTCACAAATGCTTGCTCCACAAGTCCTGGAATTAACACCTGTGAGAAGGAAAATATGGAATACATGGAACAAATATATATATGTACACATATACTCTCGGGGATATTTTAACTAAGTGTTTGAAGGCATTTTTTATGTCACAGTTCACAGCCCGCAGTCCCCTGGGAAGGAGAATAAGGAAGGAAAAGATACCTCCAAATTATTAATAAGGGTCTTGTCTTATGCATGAGTATTCCAAGCAATTTGTCTTGTAAAATGAGTCAGTCCATCAACTGAAGCAACAAAAAAACAGGGAAAACAGCTTCACGTGGTCCAGCACGTGTGCATTAACCCCCCGTGGGGCGATGGGCCAGCTCAGCCCTCGCTGGCTCCACTCTCTACTGATGCTTCCAGCTGGGAGAGCATCCAGAGCCAGCTGCAGGAGCAGGTTTGGGTATGGGCTCTTGTCCATCAGGAAATAGGAAAATTGACTGCTGAGCAGAGAATAAGTGTTTATTAGGGTGATAACAAATTAAGGGTATTGGAAAATTTTCTGGACACTTTTCGGGCAGAGTTGGTGGATTTTAGAAGTTCATCCAAGTCTTGGTGGTTCTTCTCAGACTGCCTGAAGGTCTGAGATTCAGATTTCCTACAGTGCATGAATGGCAAGGCCAACACTTCCAAGCAGACCCTGGAATGGTTTACTCTGCGAAAATGAGCACATGTATCATAACTGCAATGAGACCAAAGTCTATGTGAACTGCTGGATTCACCATCCATTGTACAGTTAATTTTTATTAGGTCCAGTGCATGCCAAAATAACAATAATTTATCCGATGGATCCAAACTTTTGCCCCTTATGGATAAAATGCTTCTGAGCTGAAACTTTTTTTAAATTTTCTCGGCTAAAGCATTGAAATTTCCCACTGTTCTCACACTAGACTTTGTTTACTTTTCTCCATTCATGTCATCCTGCCTTCCCTGAAAAGTTAAAATGCTTTGAAGACGATTATACAGATTTTGTGAATTACTATGAAACTTAAGCATTGGAAATCAGATATAAGACTTCAAGAGAACCTGACATTTTAAAAATATCTATTCTAATGAAAGTAAACATTGCCTTCTCTCCATTTACCCTCCAAATAAGTTTAACATTTGAAGGACCATTTAGAAATAACTGTGATAATATTTATGAGCACTAAAAATTTATTTATTACATTGCTTTTTTGAATCAAAGTAGAGTATTTCTGTGTGTCACCTGTGCCCAGAAGTTTGGACTTTAAGTCAAGTAACAAAATGAAGACTTGGCATCATACCCAGCTGTCAGTGTTGTGAAGGCAAACTCCCTGGCCAGTCATACACACACCTGGTTACATGTTCAGCTCTTTCTCTGCCTTACTCAAATACTCTAGGGAGTTGTTTCCCATACTCCTTTTCCTTGCAATTTGTTTTGCTTCTTTCATCTCTTCATACTTGTGTCTTACCTGGGGTTCTTTTCCTGCTAAGCATGAGACTAGAAGTGCTTTTTAAGAGGTGTTGTGCTCTGATAATCAGGGAATGTTTCTCACCGTGCAGGGCCATGTCTGTCTCGGGATCACTTACAGGATCATCTTATTTTCTATCACAGATTACTCCTTGTTACTGGCAATGGAAAGAGATGCCACCAAAGTATTCAGCTTTAAAACTTGGGAGGGTGTGTACAGACCCAGTGCTGGTTTCATACGAAGATGTCTTGCTGGGGACCCAGATCACCTGATTTTATGACATCATGATTACTCAGTGTGGCATGTGTGGCATGATTCGGTACAGGGACCTACAGATTTTATGTCTAAAACACCACAAAATCGTCTGGCTTTTCTTTAGGGTCAAACAGATGATACTACATTTATACACTTCAAGTGCCATGAAACCCGAATACCGTGAACACTTTTGAGAAGCCAACTCTGATATTTCTGGGCAATTCTTCTGTGTAGTTCCCATCCCATCTTCTCTAAATTAATACAGTAGAGATGGAAAACATTCATTCAAGCTACTGATCTAAGGCTGATCAGACAAAGCAAGCTCCCAGGCATTCTTCCTCATGCAACAGGTCAGAGAAACTAGTTGATGAAAGACATGGTGAATGCAAGAGGTTCTGGAGGACACTTGGCACATGTCTTGAAAGAGAAAAATATTTCGGGAAACTAAATAGAAAATATAGAAGAGGATCTGATAATTACCTGACCTAAAAAGAGCATGAAGTTTGCTGCCCTCTTGCTCCTTGTGCACACACATCTTGCCTCTCATGGAGACAGGATTTGGGGCTGGGCAAACCTTTGGTCTCCTGTTCTTAATTGAATTTCCACTGATGTAAGGTTTTAAAGTATAATTATATTCCCTTGATCATTTCTAATTATCTCATTCTAAATTTCTTCTAATGAATTATAGTATGGTACTATTTCTTGTAAGAAAAATAAAGTAATGCTTTTCATACATTCAACAGCTTTATACAGTCAGGAGATCCAAGCTCACAGGGGACTTTTTTTCTTAGATAAGTAAATCCTTGCCTGCTAAATTTCCAGTTAAAAAGATCTGATATAAATTTTAATCACCAGAAATACAGTATTTCCTGTCTTCAAATTATTTAATTATGGTATCTCAGCATATATTTATTTAATGTTCATTAAAAGGAACAAGTAGAATACATACTGGTCTAATTAATCCTTGTTAAGCATTCCATGCTCAACAAGTGTCCAAGAGCAGTGGAGCAAGCTCAGGGAAAGCTATTGAGTCAGGAAAACGTGATTTGCACCAAGTAAAAATCGTCAGGCAGTGTGAAAAATGGAAAATTGACTTGATTAAAATAAAAAAAAAAAGAAAGAAAAACTAAAAGTAAGCATTTTTCCTCCTAGAGAATAGAGGGCACCTAAAGATGGACTGTGTGGAGACATAAACGTTTCTGGAAATCACTGCTGAAACTACCAGGAGTGTGTAGTAATTGGAATCAGTGGCTTAACAAGAGGCCCAAACACCCTGAAGAGCCCTCCTTCCTCCATCACACATTTACAGTCCTCCTTTGAATGTGCTTTTTGCCCAGCATATCCTGAAATTATGCACCTCATTTCTTCCCTCTGTTTTTTCCTAGGTGCTCATCTCTTAGGTGCCTCTTTCCCAAAACTCTTCTGCCTTCACACCAGCCTGACTATTAGGAAAACCTTCAGCAAGTTCATGCAAACTCTCATTCTTGACCTTCTTTATTTATAGTTCAAAACTGAGTCTCCCACCTATCTGCTCAGATTTTCTTAGCACTGCAGGGTCTAAATGAAATAAATTTCTTACTCCCTCCCAAAGTAGCCCTCCTTATGGTGAAACATTGCCAGGCTCCTGGGGAAGAGAGAAGACCATCACCTTCTGTTGTGCCCAGCTTGCTCCATCCCCCAAGTATGGCTTGGAGTATGGCTTTCCTTGTTTCTCCTCCTCCTCTTCCCTGTGTTATACTCTTCTGAAGAGGTAAAAGATAAAAAACAACAACTTTATTTTAGTAGAAATTCAACCAGCAGGGCTGCAATTATGACCATCCTTTTTAAAGGCTTATCACAAACAATTTTTGTCGCAGCAGTTCCGCTTACCTAGAGGTGTGGGAAGTGCTGGGAGCTCACCCTTACCTGCTTCACAGGTGTTAACTGGGGAAGTGCATCCATCAGTGTCACACTGTACCTCTAGCTGTTCACCTAGATTTTTAACTAACACCCAGTGAGAGAACACCTAATCCCTCTCCCAGTTAAACCTCTGTAAAACCAGCATGTTTCCTTCGGCTCTGAGAGCCAGCAGGGTTTTGGTTTCAAGCCACTCTGAACATGATGAAAAAAACCCGATCCTTTTTCCAACTGGATTCAAACTGTTCAGCACACAGGCAGAACTGCCACGTGCAGTTCTTTCCTTCCAGCAGTAGAAATACCACTGCTGTGAGCCACATCTTTAAAGTCCGCCACAGATGCTCCCTGCGGCAGCATGATGTTTCCTTCCCACTTCCATCCCTGCTGCTCTCCTTTTTTTTGTTAATCAAAAGGTTCCCCGCTGTGAAGTGGGTGCTGTTGCAGTACATCTGCCTGGCTGGCAGGTAAAAGGACTCAGCCCTGAATTTAGCAGGTTTGCACTCACCAGCAGCAATACTGAGCCCAGAAACGCCATGGTGCACCTCAGAGCAACATAGAGTGTGGTGATGGGGAGAAGCAAAGAAGGTAGCTTCTATCTAATTTCCATTGATTTCTACCTCAAATCTACAAACGATTTTAACACACAGTGGAGCCCAAGTTGTTCTAGTTTTCATACGCCTCTTACAGCTTCAAATTATTGCCCAAAACGGCTCCTTGCTGGCATACGCGGTCACATCAGGAGGCATTGCCTGGCTTCTGAGCTACTTTGAGAGAAAAACACTAATTTTAGTGGAGTTGAGATAGACATGGGAATGGGGAATCTGTCTTTGTTAATGGATATAAAAAGTCTAGGAAACCAGCCTGCTGGTCTGACATATGAGACAGGGACAGTCATGTTGCCTTTCAGAGGGAAGCCTTTTGTTCCTGCTTTGTTTTAAAAAAATTAGTGGGAACAGAATTAGGCAGATACGGGGAGCAGGTATTAGTAGAACCCAGGTAAGTAGAATTGAAGTCCAAGGAATTTTCCTGCCTCTTCTAGCCATCTTTGCTTTGCTAATTGTTCCCTTTGATATTAACCTAGCAACTAAATGTATTTTTCAGCTCTTCATCTTAGGCCGTTAAGCCGTTTCTCAGGTAGCACTGACTTCCAGAGTAATTTTCACTCTCTGGACAACTCCAGCCCCTTCTCCACCTGGAAGACCTCCAAGATCCTCCCTGCTTGTCTGGGCTTCTCCCCTGAGTGACTGCAGCCTGTCCTCCCTGCACAGCATCACTGTGTCAGTGTCCTCCTCACCACCCCCTCTCTTGCATCTCACTTCTCCCAGGTGACCTTCGTGCCACCAGCCCTGTTCCTGGGCCAGACTCTTCACTCAATCTGGCAAGATGCAGAGACATAACAAATAGAATGCACTGAACGCCTGAGGCCACTTTTTACTGCACATGGGTTTTCAGATGTTCAGTAGCTAAAGCCACATGTTGGTACCTTAAGAGTACGTTTTGGTTCTGAGGCTCAACAGCAGTCAGTGAGAAGCAGGGGAATGGTTAGAGTTCAGCAGGTTCTGGAGAAATTACTTGCAGAGGCTCCTAAACTTAGGGTTAGGCTCATATGGAAATATTGACCTCCTCAAGACATCAAACTACTAAAAATCACCAAACCAACCTCCCTATTTGACCACTACAGGGTGTGATAATTTTCCTGACCAGGACTTTCTCCAGCATATTTCTCCTTCTAAATTCAGAAGCTGCTGTACACACCAAAGAATTATTTTCTCAGCCCAAGAGCAGCACAAGTGCCCCACCAGCACCCCCGCACTGCGGAGAAAAAGGCATTGAGGCACACCCAGAGTCACAGCACCGCGCTCCTCCTCAGCTTGCTCCTGCAGACTGTGGTAATTTTTAGAAGAGTCAAATTGATTCCTCATTTCATTCTCTTTAGCAGTTATGAACAAAACAGCTACATGGCAGAAATGCTCTGCTCTACGAAATATTATGTTATGTTAAAAAGTCATTAATTCCCAGGTTTCCTGTCTTTGGTGGACAGGTTACTGTCACTGCTGAAGTCCAGCAGTCGCCCAGCAGCTGAAAGGCAGTAGGGCAACTTCTGTTCAGTGCTCTTAGAGGATAGATATGTGGAAATCCCTGAAGGAGATGATCCAGGATGGGTTCTAAAATCAAAATTATGGTTCTAATGGTTTTCCTCACTTCTTTCTCAATGTGGCAGTCGTGAGAGAGCAAGATCTTTTACCTGTCTTTTACTTGTCACTTTGTGAAGGCATTTAGATTAAGAATAGCAATCAATCAACTCTGAAGTTCACAGACACTTCCACTGGCATGAACACTACCTAAAAGCTCACTTAACTAGCATCTGTGTCTTTATGAATCGTAACAGAGGGTTTCTGAAGGCCATCCCCAGCAAAATCATGACATGCTAGACCAGAAGACCCTTCTTGGTCCTTCCCCTGTATTTTTCTCTGGTCCACATAGCATGTTCTGCTAGTTATGGTGCCTTTATCTCAGCATAAGGTCACTTTTGCAAGGTGTCATGAAGTAGGATGTAAGGTTTGGCAGACCACAGCTGTGAGTGGGGCAAGTTTTCTTTGAACCATTAAGACCAGTAAACCCATTCATTTAACCCTTCCTATCACATATTTAAAACACATTGAAATTAATGAACTAGTATTTCTATTTAACAAGGTGGGCAAGTATTCTGATAGAGTAACACAATTTTCTTTACGCCTTCACCAGATGCAAGCATTTTCTAGCTTACATTCATTTAACTTAAGGCAAGAACTGGGACAAGTGTGTGGCCTTCCTCTGGCAGCACCAGGTTCAAGGATGCCTGCATGGAGGTCTAGCTCCTTCCTAACACAGACCTCAAACACCCAAGACTGCAAAGTGTAGTGCCCATGGAAGACAATTTTTTTCCTTGGATGACAAACAGAAAGATGAGTTTTTCTTTCATGCCAACAGCCCAGCCTTGCCAGGGAAAGGCTCCTGCTGCCTTACAATTTGGATGATCATTTGCAGGCTGACAACTGCTCTCTACCACTACCTGACAGGAGGTTGTAGTCAGGTGGGAGTCAGCCTTTTCCCCCAAGTAACAAGTGATAGGGCAAGAGAAAATGGTCCTGAGTTGTGCTAGGTTTAGATTGCACATTAGGAAATATTTCTTCACTGAAAGTGTAGGCAAGCACTGGAATTGGCTGTCCAGGGAAGTGGTGGAATCACCATCCCTGGAAGTGTTCAAAAAACATGTCAGTGTGGTGCTCAGGGAAGTGGTTTAGTGATGGACTTGGCGGTGCTGGGTTAACAGTTGAACTGGATGACCTTAGAGGTCTTTTCCAACCTTAATGATTCTGTGAAGCTTTTGGCCCGTGGAGGAGCAGCCCAGAGAAGCCTGCACTCCAGTTAACCATGCTGTAAGCTCTCTAGTAGGATAATTTTAGTCTTAAGAGCTGTCAAGGCAAGCACCTTAATGCAAACCTTTTTCACAATGAAAAATATTAGCACTTACAAAGTTCTTAATATCTATGCAAAGCAACCTATAAATAATTCATTTACTCCACGCACATCTGCATCATTTGAAATGCATCAATGCTTTTATCAATACAGTGCAATGGATTTACACTGCAGAGAAGAGGCTTGGGGGCATTTGGACTATCCAAGTATTGTTGATCCAAGCATTATTATTAAAGGTAAACT
The DNA here is from genome assembly GCF_001715985.3 of Manacus vitellinus. Lineage (NCBI taxonomy): Eukaryota > Metazoa > Chordata > Aves > Passeriformes > Pipridae > Manacus > Manacus vitellinus. The sequence goes on along the minus strand of NW_021940812.1, from coordinate 870,767 downwards.
GAAATAAATTACCTCAGTTGCTACACGATGCTTTTTTTCAGCATGGTAAATAAAACTTATTAGTTCTAGGTCATTAAATTCAATATTAGACTTTAAAACAGCCTAGGGCTTCTATGATGTTATTAGTAAAACATGCAACAAAACATATGTGCTTCGGTATTAAAGATAAAAGAATTACTCAATTATATTTAGATATTAGTTATTAGTGCATTTTTCAAAGGGACTTCTGAGATAAAAGCCTAGCTGCCATTCTCAGAAGTGAGCATGGTCCTGGCTGTCACTGGATGGCAGGTTTCCAAATAACTGAGCCATTTCTGAAAATGTCATTCAGAGCCTTTTGCAAATTTACCCACTATTCCTCTTCATATAGGAATAAATACTATTTTGCCAACATTGCAGGTGAAGTGATTGGGCAGCAGGAGAGCTGCTTGGAGAGCAGGGCTTGATTTTCACATTTTTTTAAACTTCCTATGACCCCAGATACGTCCCTTGGTGCCCTGTATCTCAGTGCTCCTCACTGCTTGACTATATTGTGCTCTTCATTTCAACCTTTATTCTCCTCATTTGGCTACAACCGCTCTGTAAGGACTGTCTGGCCAGTGTCTAGCACAAAGAAGATGCACTCCTAATTAAAACCTCCAGTCACTAACATACAGCCCAAAATCCTGACAACAGCCACTGCTAAATACACTCGGTCTTTCAAGATGCCAAAAGCAAGGCTGGAAAATATCCTCTAAGAAGTAAGTAATGATGGTACGTTGCATCCAGTCGATCACAGTAACCTCTGTCCATATATTAGAGGCCACTGTTGTGCTTTTCTAACTACAACAGCAGCCAAGTACTTTCAAGGTGGGCAAAATGTGTTTGCCATTAAGTACAAAGAGAGAAGATAAGCCTAAGTCTCCACAGGTGGCACACATGGTTCGGTCTCTACCGCTTTCTTTGATGCTGGGCATGATGCTCCCTCCCCATGAAGGAGTGTTCTTCCCGAGATGCTGGGGATCAGATTCACAACTGACAGGAATCACTGCAGCTCAACAGATCCACAAAACCAGCACTCATAACCCAACTGGCTTCTCAGGCCAGTAATGACTTCTCAGGTCTAGGTAATGACTGTGAATTATTGTTTGCAGGAGAAATCAGATGACTGAGCTCCTCTTCAGTACAAAATGATGATGGCTTTCTTTATCCTGGTTTTCATCAACTGCCACAGGAACATCATAGCATCCCATTGAGCTTTTCAGAAACCTGAGCTAAAATCCGCTGTGAGAGGAATTACACGAAAAGCCCAGTAATTGTGAAGGTAATTACAAGGTAATGTGGAGCTCACAAGCAGAACTGCTAGGCATTTAGGGACGAGACTAATGAGCAGGCCACCTGTCATATGGGAGAGGGCCAGCATGGGACACCCCTGACAGGTTGTGGAGGGGGATATGAAAACAAGGAAATGTTCAAATACAACATTTAAGATACACAGTATGAAATGAGCCACTGATTGGAGCTCATATGCATGCTTAGTATATGGACAATGTAATTCTAGTTGTACAGGAAAGGGAAGTTCACGACAGAGGATGGCAATAGAGCAGCGTAGAGTGCAAGGCACCAAGGAGTGAGGAGAAGAGCATAGGAGAATGCTTGGGATAAATTGGGCTGGAAAAGAGACCCAGCTCAGGTTCTTTGCACTTAGACTGCAGGGAATGCCATTTAACCACCAGCACAATCTCAAATTCCTCATATTTCACTGCTTTACACCTACTATAGTATAACAGAGCCCCATCCAACCCAGCCTTGAACACTTCCAGGGATGGAGCAACCACAACTTCTCTGAGCAACTTGTGCCACGGTCACAGTAAAGAATTTCTTCCTCTTATCTAGCCTATTCTCCTTCAGTTTGAAGCCATTCCACCTTGTCTTGTCACTACATGTTCTATGAATGTGTTGCTCCCCTCTTAGCGGAGTCAATGACAAGAATGGTCAGGGCAGCAGAAGACAGCAGTTAATTAATCAAAATATTCTTTCCTCTCCCTAAACCACTGGAATTTGAAATTACAGTGGCATAACAGAAATTGTAAGAGGTTCAAATTTCCAACTTTGGCACATCTCTCACTTTGTGCAAGTAAATTTAATTGCAATTCCAATAAAAAAGGTGCAAACATATCCACAAATGAGCCACAAGTTGTGACTGAAAGCTGAGAAAAAGCCTGTAATTTTTACACTGAAAGTGTACTTATGTCAGTTTTGAGACTGGTTCTTTTTTTTTAGCTAGTTCCTTTAAAATCAATGGAATGACACTAAGCTACTGACTAGAAATATGTTATTTCTTCACTTGCCCATTGAGAACCAAGAACATGAGCTCATTCCATCAGTTTCAGGGAACTTTCAGCATATTTGTGTCACCCTGAATATAAATATTTTATTTATTTTAATGCTTGCTCTAAGACTCATTCAAGACAAAGGAAAGACCTTGTTCCTTCAGAGTGTTTGAATCAGCCCCTTGCTTACTGGGAAGAACACAGGATAATGTGTTCCTGTGTTCAGAATGACTGAACCATCTTGGGAGCAAGCAAATCCCTCAGATGATTCAAATACTCCTAAACATGCAGCTTGCTTCATCTTTGGCAAGGCCACCAATCTCCCGTCATCTGCAATAATGTAGAGGGAAAGGAAGGAAACAGGGCTTTGAAGAGCCAAGAGGACTGAACTTTGCAGATCTCTGAATGAACAAGATATTTTGCTGTATAATTAACAGAAGAAGGTAAAGAAGGATACACAACAGGTACCCATCCTTTTACAATTGTGTGGATCTCCACAGAGCATCAACTCAGTTGGTGAGCTGATACGCAATTTTAAATATGCAATTTTAAATATGCAATTTTAAAATATGCAATTTATTTTTCCTAAGGCATTCCATCATTCTCCCTATACTAAGTTAATTAGTTTGGCTTTGGCATTTTCGGAGTCTTTCATTTGCATTCTGAAAACTAAGAGACCAATAACAACAGTGTGCTTAGGAATCTGGCTACTGGTCTTCTGTATTGCTTACCAGGGACTTAATCAAGATTTCACCACTCAGCCAGCTAGAGAGAGCTGAGGAAAGCAACTATAATACAGAAAAGCAATTAATGTTGTAAAATGGGTTTGGGTCCTCAGATGATTGACATTGCAGATTAGCATCTTGCCCTTAAACGCAAAGTCACCCTTGGGTAAATCTACAGAGTACCTATTGGCTTCATAAAATTCCTCTGGACATATTAAAAGCAGTGTCAGTTGTTGTCTGTACCAAAGTAATAGAATAAGTAATTCTAAAATATCTATGCATGTTTGCAGAACATGACTTCGTGTTTTGCACTTTACAAAAACAATATTTTAGTAATTTCAGGTCTGGCAAGGCTGCACCGGAGTCAGTAAGGGGACATGACAGGATTTTAAAACAGTCAAGATCAGACTCTTAATAAAAGTTTATATTGCTTTAGCATTTGACCATAATTGGAACAGCACGGGAAATGTTACTTTTTTCACAGAAGATTGCAGTTCTGTGGAAAATAAACCTTATATCCACATAAAGTGATACTCATCAGTGGGAGGAATATTATAGCCAGCTCTAGGGCAATACTTCATTCTCTGTTCCTGCAAAAGTTTACTTAATTCATTATTATTCCCTCCACTATATTCTATTTGTTATACTCTAGCAAATAAAGAAAATAGCAGTTAGGTTCTCAATAAAACACCTTTTCCTTCATTAAGGCCATTTGGAATACCCATGCTAAAAGGTAAAGGATGCTGGACAGAAAATTCTGAACTGCAATGCAGATATTTCTGTTATTATTCCCAGAAAGCGGTTATGGGGAGCAGCATTCCCACACAGAACACAGTCTGAAAAAGAGCTCCTGCCCACTGGCAGGTGTGTTTTTGAAGGTGTGTATCATCTGCAACTGCTTTCCCCTCTACTTGAGTGGGTGGGAGAAGTTGCAGCTGGGGAATATGTTAATTCAGCACTACCCTTTAACACTCACTCTTTTCATTACAAGTATTAAAATTGTTCCCAATGGGCATAGCAGACAAGGAAAGCTAAACACAAGGAAGGACTTGATCCAGTTTCCCATTAAATTCAAAATAAAAACTAATAACTTCCACGATAATAGGACTTGGACAGGAACTTACATGAACAGCATACAACAAATCATTTTATTCTTGCCAAAGCTTGTTTTGACTGCAGCAATTTCCACTGAGAGCTGGAATCTACATCCCCCAAAGTAGCTCCACTCCAGCAAATACAACATGCATTAATTCAAGTATTATTTGGTTTTCCCCTGACTGGAAAATGTAAGGCAGCAGAGGATAAAAAGAGCACATGGCTTGTGTGCAAGCCCCAGCCCAGCTGCTGCTGGACCACTGTTTGCCTGTTGCTTAGCAATGCTTCACCTCTATGCCAGGAAAAAATGTTTTGATGAGGGAATATAAATCTGCAGTTTTGTTTATGGTGAAATAATAACTGATGGTGCTCCAACCACTTCTTTCAACCATGTGCTAACAACGCTTACTAAGCCCTGGAAGCTCTTTGAGATAAAGGCTGTAGTTTTCCATGCCTATCTATGAGCCCGTGGGAGAGCCCTAGGTAAAAAGTTATAACAGAGCAGTTTGCATGTTAAAGAGGAAAAGAACTGGAATAGGAATCTGAGGATTTAAAATAGGAATCTGAGGGCATGATTCTGGGTAACCAGCTCTAGCCGCCCTTACTTGAGCAGGGAGTTGGACAAGATGATTTCCAGAGTTCCCTTCCAGCCTCAGCCACTCCTTGATTCTATAATTTCAGAAGCAAAATAAAGAACTGGAGGAATAAAGAAGGACATGAAAAATAGATGTGAAGGGAGCAAGGAAGCAGGTAGCAAGGAAGCAAAGCAAAGACACTGCAAAATGCTTATGCCTCACTTACCAGTTATCCATTTAGCCTCTGGGTCATGAATTTTGAAATCATCACTGAAGAGATCTTCCACTGTTATCTTCTTCTTCTGAGACAAGCTGTTATCTTCAACTGCAAAAGATTTAAAACCAAACTGCCATTAGTTCAGCTTTGAAATGTATCTGAAAGTACAGGAACTGTGAATAGTGCCATGCAAACATCTTATTTGGAAAACAGTCCACACACAGGTCCCTTCCCATATTTGGTGTTATAAAAGGACCATCTAATGGTTCATTAACAGAAACCTCTTTGTTATTCATACCTGGTCTCAACAACTACAAAAAGGCCAAGACATGGTCCAAAACATACATTTCCAGACAAAATGTGATCAAAGAAGATTTTTAAAGTCATGAAAACACACCTGTAGATGTCATAGTGAGATATAATGTTAACTATTCGAAGTGTATTAAAGCTACTTAACACTAAAACATTTCTGAAATCATTAGACACATTTTCAAAAAGCATTTTAAATGGCCAAGCTTTTACAGCTTATATTTTTATTTCCTTAAAAACTGTCATGCAGAACCATAGTTGGAAATATATTTAACTTTATAAGGGCTCATGCACATTACTTCAGAAATTTTCAAAAGATTTTCCATGGGAATCAGACTCTTGGTTGCAGAAATATGTTTGAAAAGTCTGTGAGACATAACCCTAAATCCTTAGGTGTTGCATAGCTGGCCCATGCTAGTTTTAACTTTTAGTGAAAAGATATACAGTTTCATTTGCAAACATGGAAATATCAAAGCTGAACGTTTTAGAGAAAAACTAAACCCAACAATTTTGATTAATATATTCCTTCTTTCCTGTCTTCCCATCAAGTGCATTTTTTTTTTGTTATGACAAGCAGCCACCCTCTATGAAAAATTTGTTTTCAACATTCAATTTTTGCTGAAGTAATATTTTCATGGAAACATTTCAGTCAGCTCTTTCAAAGACAAGATGAGGCTACATTCTGAGTATTTCCACAGCATCTCTCCTCACTACAGTATCCTCATACCTGAGGTCTATTAGCATCCTGCAGCCTTAGCTACCTTTAACATTGTTTAGTGCTAAACTTACGCTGAACATTCATGATTAGAAACGTGGAATCAGACTTTGAAGGTAACTAGTAGAAGGAAAAAAGTCTTCTTTACTATACTAAACCGATACCCCTGAGCTACCTGAAATGACACAAAATTACCTGTGAACAGTGTTTTGTCCCACTGAAAGATGTTTCAATACAAACTATCATTTTTACCAAATTAAATTATATTCTTCAGTGTTCATATTCTTCCCAAGTCTGGCTGAGGTTTCAATGACGCTGCTCAATGTGGCTTCCAAATACCAAAACACAGTAATACAAGTCCTCAGCCAAATCCCTCCATGTGACAGCACTATGCCAAGTTATTCTGCATAATTTTATTTATCAAAATGGAAAATATAGGTGACAATAACCTCAGGAAATGGTTCCAGTTAGTTTCCACCATGGTGCAAGTCCCCAGAACTGGATACCCAGGGAGGTCAGGCAGAGCAGAGCAGGAGGTCGGAGCCCACGAACAGCCCTGGGGTTACAGCTGTTCCAGGAGCTGCTTCCCAAATGCCACCCTGAGGAACACAGACACCCTCTTCCCCACCATGTGGGCATAAGGACAGGCACAAAAAAAACCTCTGTGGGAAGGGGCAGGGTGGGAAGCCCTTTTTATTCCCCCTTTTTGTGCAGGATGGAGACAGCCAGGTTGGGAGCTGCATCACCTCTGTACCTTTACAGCACTCAAACTCCTCGTAAGGGACAACAAGAGGAGGCAAAGGCAGCACCTGAAGTGTGCACATGCAGGAGCCTCCCTGAGGCATGAGGTGAGATTTCTTTACTGTCCCCTTACTGTAAGAGCTGCAACCGGTCCTATATTAAACAATGGACCACATTAATCTCAGCCATAGAGCTGGGGAGAACACAAGTAACCAAATAAATCAATCAATGAATTTTAGTAAAAAAAACCAGATTTGTTGACCTCCCCTCTAACAGGCAGGTAAGTCAGAGTGCTGATTAAGAATGCCTGCTCTATTCCTCTGGCCCTATTTATAGAGGGAAAAATGCAATTGCAGGATCTCAGGCACCCTCCCTGTCCTGAGCACAGTCTCTTAAGTGCCTCAGGGTGTCCAAGCCAGCTGGTGGACACAAGTTGTGTCCACATCCAGCTGCAGGGACCTTTAGGCCTCCTTGGTCTTACAGAAGGACTGCACTGAGCATCTGCCACCACATTTTGTACATTTATGTCTCCTGGCCCAGCAGACCCAAATGTCAGCATGGCAGCAGTGCAGGGGGCACAAGGAGTTGTGATGTGAGTGCCAAGTCAGAAACTCGGTATCCAAACATCAAAGTTATGTGCTGAGAGAACTGAATGGAAACCATTTTGGTTTTGATTCAACGTTAATGGCATGACAGGAACCCTGTGTTTTGGTTCATCTGCCTGCACTTCATCCTTGAAGTGCGTGTGGACAAACATGGGCTGAACTGACAAAACCTGGCTCTCCAGAACACAAAAAGAACAAAGATCCTCCAGAAACCCAGGAAATTCAAACAGAAAGGAACAAGGAGTGGACCTCACTGCCTGTTTTGCCTCCTCTCTTTCAAGCTTCCTCTCAACTCCAGCAATGCTCAGAGGCTGCTTGATGGGTCAGAAAGTTTCAGCCACCTTTGGATGCCCACCTTTCTTTCCATCACCACTGGTGGTCTGCTACAGGCAAACATCAGATGCTTTTCTCACACACCTCCTGGGTGCATTGCAAGCACCAGGGTGTGTGGCCAGCACACCAGAAGCTCCTTTCCCACCTCAGCATACCTGCTTGATCCCCGGGCAGACCTAGCCCATCTTTTCCCCCAGATGACCTCTCTGTGCCCGAATGGCAGGGACCACACCAGGCACATAGGCAGCCTTTCTCCTTTCTGTAAAATCCCACCTTTTTGTAACAGTGTATAATATTCATTTATATATAACTACTGTGAACAAACAAATTGCTCTCCTGCAGAGCTGGTCAAAGGATATTTCTTTGCTCTTCCTGAGTATCAAAAGTCATACAAAGCTTTCTAGGCAATGCATTTGACTGTCTGACAGTATGTTGTGAATTAATGCTTGGTACCATCTCTGAAAAATGTTTCCTATGGATTTCGCAAAAATTTTAATGAGGATTTGAGTGTACTTTCTTTTATTCATTTAAAGGTCAGATTTGAAAGGAGAAAGCTTGATGTATATCTCAACAAAGGTTTAAATATCAGGAACAGATGTGCAAAAAGTCCTTGTTTGCCTCCATTTCCAAACAGGGGGGATGAGAAAGCAGCCTCTGTCTAAGCAAAATGTCTAATGGAATTAGAGGAAGGCTTTATTTTACTCAAAATTTCTGTAGGCTGGGTCCTCTTTTCAGCTTTGCTATGTGTGTGTGTATGCACAGACATGCATGTTTATAAAGCTTTGCATGCCTTTATATAAATGCACAAAGAACAGTGCCTGGATGGGACCTCTACAGGCGCCATATGCTGTGACAAATGAGCAGCTACCAATTAGGGAAGGCTCAGACCCACTCTGTTATCATTTGTATAAATAGTTTCACATTTTTCAACGGTGGGTGGAATGGCAGGACTCATACACACATGAAATCAGAGAACCTCAGCATAGGCAACAGCACATGCTGTGTACTGTAGTGTAATGAAATGTAAACTTTCACACAGCCACTGGTTCTTTTGAGAATGTTGTTCTAGAATGGCAAAGGATAAACGAATCATAGAAATGTTGAAATGTTTTCAGGATTTCATAAAATAAGGCGCAGGCATCAGTAGCAATAAAGCACTGCTACTGTAATGACCATGTCTGCTGAATGCAAGGACCACTGATTCCAGGTTATGAGCTAATCTTGAAGGAGGGTGAGTGACCTGCCCCTGAGAAATCCATACCAGTAGGGATTTCAGCCCTTCTGCAGCTGAATCAAGAGTCAAAACCTTTAAAGATTTGGGCTGATTTGAAGAAGAATCTTGAAGAGACATACAAATCCCCTTTTCCCCCAATTTTTAAATACTTTAATCATTATCTGTCCTGCTAAGCAAATCTTCCCCATCTCCCACTTTACCAGTTGTTCGTACTTTGCAGAAGACTACCCAGGAGATTACCCAAGTTTTCACAGTCCTGGTGCAAGTTAAGGGTCCAGTTAAGCAATTAACTTCTTCTGAACATAGACTACATGTCTACATGCTGCAATCTACCCCATATATGTCCCAAATTACTCTCTGTAGGCACTGTATGATGTTCGGCACTGGGTTTAGAGCATCTGCATTTCATGCCGTGGTACTGAACTGCAAAACAGGCCTTCAAACCAACACCAAAATACTTAGAGAAGAATAGTTTCCCAGCCAGGAAGAGGGCTGAGATAGACAGAAACAAGTAAGGGACTCAGAGGTAAAATGTAAAAGGTTATTTGTACTGGTAGGACAGTGTCAGGCTGGACTCTAGCATTATCATCAGAAGGAAGACGTAAAAACAGTTGAAGCATTCTCAGGAACTGTGCTCTGCCCAAGCCAGACTGCATTACCCCCTTCAAGACATCTGCAGTGAAGTGGGAGGTTTGTGTTTGTGTGTTCTGGTTTGGGCTTGGTTTTTTTACCTCATGTCACTCTCATCAGCTCCCCATGAACATCCACGAAACTGCTTCACCTCCTTTCTTCACTGTTCTCCCACCCCTTCCTTGCCTCTTGTTCAAGAATCCATCACTTAATTTTCAGTTTGGCTACCAGAGGATAAACATTTCTTCTTCCAGAGAACTATTTTATGGCAGGGAAACACAGACTGTGCTTCTCCTTTTGGACAGGTTCCTCCACCTTCCTCACTGCTTCCTTGTTGGGACCTGCTATCCCCCGTCAGGATTAGCAACGTGATATTATTATGTTTGTCAAATCAGCCTCTATGTCTCACTTAGCACTGGCTGGTGGGAAATGCCTGTGAAATGAGCCTTCCATTCCCTTCTGCCATAGCACATCCTCGTAACAAGTTCCAGGGCCAGTGGCTCAAAAGAAGACTGAGCTCAGCTGCTGCCAAGCCACAGCAGCAACCTAAGCTCTCTAATTTACCCTTGGCAGAGTCTCACCATGAAGCACTCTGGATCCATAATAAAAACAGGAGCAGTACTGAGCTCAGAGTTTTTGTATTTGCATGTAGGACACAGATCTGAAACATCAACAGGGCAAAAACCAACCCAAGCCCCATTTGCCAGCAGATCAGGTAATTAGAAATCTCAGAAAACATGAATGGAAATTTTAGTCTAGAAAAAGACTTTGCATATTTCTACGTTTTAAGCATGGGAAATCTCTCAACAGTTCTATTTGGAGTTGTTGCTGATTACATACTAAAAACTGCATGATTTATGTGTGTGCATATATATCCCAAAGGGGGAATATCTCTGTTTATGCACACACAAATATAAATACACAAATACACTCGTGAATTTTATTTATAACTTGATGTGACTATTTCATATTCCCACTTCACACTACGTAAAATAGAAGGTCATTGTAATAACTGATATTTACTTGTATCTTCCTAAATTAGAGAATAACTACAGGCTCTCAGTGCTCATTACACCTTCTCTGTGTATACACTTACCTGGACAACAGCACTGCAGTATCTATACTCATGACAGCCATTACAGTGGATTTTATGTGTGGTTTTCTCTGTGGGAGTAGAAGTCCTAAATGAGGTCTATAACGCATCCCAGAATTTAAACCAGAGCTGCTAAGTCCTCACCAGATGTCAATCTGAACATTCTTCCAAGGAAATTGTTATTACAGGTGGTCTTGTAAAAGGAAAGACTTGTGACTTCAACTGTATTTAAGTCTGTACAGGTATGTTATGCTTCTCCCCATGTATCCATTATATGAAATCCTGCTTTTGATAGAAATGGCACCCATGGTCCCATCCATGCAGTGCTATAGCTTCAAGACAGCTTCTTGAGGTATGGGCTTAGGAATCTAGGCTTTACTGTGCATCTTTGAAAAACCTGTGACTGCATTTCTGTAAAACTGAAGGAAACGTTCCCATATCTAATAAGTTGTGCCTGATGTGAGCATAGTCCACACACCATTCCCCAAAACATCTCAGAGATGAACAGCACTGTCCAAAGGTGTTGAATTCGAACACCAGCAAAATTAATTTAATAAATGATCATTAATTAAGTTTAACCTTAATTAATTTCATGACATAATTACTCTGGCATGACTATGTGCTACTTACATTTACACTGAAAAGCTCTGGATAATATGAAACAAACTGAAAATAAATAACCAAAAGGGTAATATAATGATTGTTTCACTCATTTTCAAATTAACTCAGTGCAATCCTGTATTGCTTGATTTGCCACTGTCTCCAGTTCACACAGCAGGATTGTGGGATAAGAACTGTGAGGGAGGATGGCCCAGACCAGCTGGACTACATGTCAGTTCACACATAATGAGCTGGAAATTTCTACCACACAACTTCCATCTCGCTTTTCCACTTCACCACCCTGTTCTCTTCCATTTCCTACGGTTTCATTTCTCCCTTGCCTCCATTCTCCTCCTCAGCTCTGTGCTCTCTGTCCTGCTGTTCCCTAGATTATATTACTTGCATAAACTCATCCAAGAAGGAGCCCCTTTTCTTCTCCTCTACATCCTACTGCAGGGGACCTTCGCCTTCTCCTGTGTATTGTAACTCCTCACCCTTTCTGACACCGAATTCTCTTTTCTATGTCTTGTGTCTCACTTTGTTTGTCATTTCATATTCAGTTCACAATCTTACCAGAGCTGGGAAAGCATGTTGTTTCAACTCCCTAAGTAGGCATGGAAATTTACAGGGCTGTATAAATATATAATAATCAGTAACCATAATGACACCACATTAAAATTCAAGCCAACAACCTCAGTACCTACTAGAAGAGAAGTAATTTACAGAGGTTACATGCACAGAACTTTGTTGAAACTTGGTAAGAGGATTAACTTAAAGAATTTCTTACTGGGAAGTTACTAATTATTTTCTGTGGTTAAGTGTTATCTGGTAAATCATTATCTGAAATTGTTTTGTAAACACCATGGTCTGAACTGCAAATCAATCCAGCTAAATGGGACAGTATTTAGGTGTCTAGACATAGGCACCTAATGCCATTTTAGATAGTCTAGGATATGCCACTCCACTGGCAACTGCTGCTCCATGTAGACATGAATTTCAGGAGTTCCTGTGTCCTGACTGACTGCCCTGTGTGGGTGTCTCCCCTACCCTGGCACATTTAAAATGTGCCCCCATCTATGCTTAGGCAGTCAAGTTCCAGGCTTGTATCCTCAGCTCAGCAGCCCTGATTTTGAATTGAAATGTAAAATTCTCAAACAACCTTCCTAAGAAAGGCCTTGAACTCGGCATCACATCAAGACAAAGACAGGAAGGAGCAGTCCTTTGATGCTGACTTTTCAGTCAGTTTGTAACCCCTTTACCCTTGGAAGTGTAAAATTACAGAAGAAAAACAGAATGGGAGTGAGTTAAAGGTTATAAATACCTGGTGTCAGGAGTATAACAGAGGTGACAATCAGGGAGCAGATAACGAGAATAACAAGTAAGGCAATTGCAATTCCTTTCCAGTTTCTTTGAGGAGGATTACTCCCCACCAGCTCCTAGAAACATCAAAAGAAAATGGACATTTAGAAAGGGCACTTAGACAAGGAAACAAGCAGCAGAATCCAAATGCTAAGGTATGTCCTCAGAACTACGCCCTGCGATCATGGCAGGTGAAGACCATGAACCAAATACAATCCATGCTGTTATAATACATTGTGGCAATAATTGAATCCATCCCAAGTCATTATACAATGAAGAGACGCAATGTACCCACAGGATGCTCAACAGTGAGACCCACACTCCCCACCTTCTCCTGGCATATGGGCACCTGCTGCCCAACCCAGCACTCATCCAAACTCACTTATCAGTGCTGACTTCCTACCAACCCTCATTAAGTCTGGCAATAAGGAGCTTTACAGTAACTTCCAAGAGACTTTTATAACAAGATGTCAGAGCAGAATACAGGAAGATAAATAATTCACGGGGGCACGCATGGAGATAAAAATCAATACGGATATCCCCGCGGTGAACTTTTCTGCCTTCCCAGAAAACATCACATCTCCTCAGGGCAGGCGGTGTGCATTCCTAGGCCGGCAGGTCGAAGGAATTGCAGAGAGGCTTCTCATCTAGCATATACATTAAATTTAATCACATCCTTAAAACTTTACAATAAAAGCTCCATCACCATTCACTGATTAGCTTTGGCTTCACTGTAGTTGCACCATATGTTCTGCCTGCGACGTACACAGCACCCCTGCTCTCGAGACTGAGGGGTTTATGAAGTGCCGCGTTCGCATTCACAAGATCTTAAATATTTATTGCACTTTATTCCTTTCATGCTTTCTGCTGGATTCCCCTTAGCATTTTGCATTACATGTGATTTCATGCACGCACCGAAGCAGCCCCAGGAACTGTATGAAATATCAGTGCACTCCAGTTTCCTGGAAGGCTGAATTCACTTAAAGGATCTGGCCTCACAGCCAGAACAACTCTGGATGCTCCTCCTCCTAGTCAACCTCATCTATTTAGGATTTTTGCCTCATTTCCTTTATTATGAGAGATGGTGTGTCTAGAACAGAGCTGCTGGAACTTCTTTAAAAGTCTGTTGGTTTTTTTTTTCTAATTTAAAATTTTCATGATTAGCTCTTCTGTAATTCAGAGTTTGTTTCACTTACTGTAACTTTTCTTATACACAGCAACAAGACTAGATCAGGGAGGCCAGGCAAACCTCATAGATTTGATTTCAGAAGATGCTGGAAAATATTTTTCAGCATTTCCATATCAAGAATTCACTTCACAAAGAAAGATAATGTTGAGACTCTCTTTATGTTGGGGGATCTATCCATTACAAAGGCTATAAATTTGCAATGGAAAGTCAAGTCTGAGGCATGAAACATCTGAGGCAGCATCTGTACTCCATCGCTTATTCTAGTTCTGGAAAAGACACAAGGGTTCTCTTTCTTCCAGCAAGGATGGGTAGAGGTTAGCACACCCTCCCCTCCTTGCCTTTCCCTCATTTGCACTTGGCTATTGGAAATGAAAATAATTAGAAGGAACAAATGTATTATTATTGGTACTGGAGAAAATCTGAAAGTAGGTCAGGAGCCTTGAGAAATGCAATTTTCCAAAACAAGCAAACAAAAAAAAATATAAATACTTTCATTTCTATAGACTCTTCACCCTAAGCATGAATACAAATGCTAATTAATTTAATCTTCTAATGTTGTTTTTAGGAAACTGTTATGGTCTCCATCTTTCAGGTGATGAAAATAGGCACAAAAGAGAGTCTGTGCCTTTCCTAGGAAAAGAAAATGATAAATAAGCCAAGTAAAGAATCCAGGGCTTCTTAGCAAGTGGTAAAAATATTCTTTCTTTCACAGCAGGGCACAGGGGGACCTAGAGGGATGACAAGAATACTGGGGAGAAGCAGCTGAGAAATCCAGACAAGCCCTCACAGTGTCTGGGGACAGAGGTAAAACAATGACAGAGTTACAGAACTAACAATCACAGTCCTTAAAATTATCTAATGCTCTCACCACAAATGGTCAGAAGTTTTAAAACTGAAAAAAAAAAATAGATCATGGACTTGAATTATATCTACAACCCAGTTGTAGTTTAAAAGCTTAATAAAGCCTTGCATTAAGTGTGGTTTCCCCATCCATGAGTCCCGAGTGTGACAGAAATACACACACATACTTAAGCTTTCAGGATATCTGTACTTTCGCTGAATCCATTATCAAGTCATAATTCTATTAATTCTTCAGGCATCCAATCAATATTTGAGCAAAATCTCAACAAAAAAAAAAAAGACTGGGAATTTCTAGTGTATCAAGAGGAGGAAAACTATTCACAAGCAAAACGCTGGGGTTCAATACACTGCAAGGAAGTAGAAAAGAACATTTTCACTTCCTTTTCAAAATTCTATCAGGAAATTTCTCTTGATAAAAAGCAAGAAGAGATAAATGACACTTCAAAGAAAGACAAACAGCTTTATTCAGCACAGGCTTGGAAAGCTACTTTTTTTTCCCCTCAGTCATGTGAAGTCTCTTTTGATAGAATTGCTTACAGCAAAACTGCAGACACATCATACCACAGGTATGATAGCACTGATACCTCAGACCCTTCCCATTTGTATTTCTGTTAATTCCAGGGAGATGTTGCTGTGTCACTGTGACCAGCTTTGACTTCCAGGAGATTACAGCCTCACCAGAGGCCTGTGATACCCCATGGCAGCAAACTCCTACCTTTCACTTGGATTTCCCAGCAGTGAACATCAGCTGCCTATTCACATTGCTCAGGAAAGCCTCTGTGCTTTGGAACTGAAACCAGGAAGGTGTTTAATTAAGCCTTAGGCAGGTACAGATTGAAGCACATAAATAATGTTCTTGAATTGGCACCTCAAAAGGCTTGTTTCCAACACACTGCACAAAGCTAGAATTTGCCCTTTTCCTGAAAGATCCCAGTTTGAAGATGTAAACATGGAGATCTAAATCAACCAGCAAGCAGATGCCCTTTGTGACCATGGCTGTTAATCCCAAAGATACCAACTCTGGTTTTCATACTCAAATCTGAGCATATGACACAAACAGAAATAAACCAAGCACACACAGTTTCTGCTCTGAGGAAAACAAGATGACAGAAAAAATTAAAACAAAGTCACTCATCAGTAGGAACCACCTGCTCTCTGCTTCACTCTAATACATCTGTATGACCTCTGCAAGAAAGCTAAAGCCCTCCAGCCTGGTTTTCTCTTTCTTTTCCTTTGCTGTTTGTTTTTCACCTCCCTCTTCCTCTTACATGAAAATTTAATTGATTTTGGATTCAGAAAGTAAACCAGATGTTACTACAGGTTTTAACATAAGCATACTTCATTGATGCTGCATATTGAAAACTGTAAACGTTATCACTTTCATCTTCATTTATGATTGAAAAATATCACTACCCACCTGTGAAGTTGACTTTGAAGCCATAAATCCAGACAACCTACAGTATTTTAAGACTCTAAAATACAGATCTGTGGTGACATATTTTCCTGCCTGTGAAAGAATCACTGTACTGACACGTTATGGATGAAGGCTGGATGCGCTCCGATCCAAGATGCTGTCAACAAAATTATTTCTGGCATGTTTATTTGAAACCTGTCAAAAGTCTGCCAGCACAGTGACCACATTACAAAATATAACAGCTTCTTAAAACAATTCGTCAAGCACAATTTCTTTTTTTTAATAACCATGTCTACATTGCTAAATGAAAGAAGGACAATACAGACATCACTTGTCAAGTATTGGCATTATTTAATTAAAATTATACATCCTGGACCAAAATCTTTGAAGTATCAGTAGTGAGAGAGTCATGGTGGGCCTCTTAATCTTTTTCAACACAGAGCTGCCACTTCTGTGCAATAACAATAAATCCCAGGTGTGTTATACAGGAATATATACATTCCAGACAGAGGTGCTATATGTGAGGGTCCTTCCTGAAGCAGGTGACACTGGACCATGGCTGCGGACAGGAGACTGAGCTCTAAACTCATTTACAGTGGTGTAAATATGAAAGAAAAGAAAAAGACAAAAGAGAACCCAAGAAATGAATGGTATGATACAAAATCAGGTGCAAGAAGGGGTGGCAGGATCGGGGTTTATAGCAGTGATTTTATAGTTTCCATACCTGCCATTCTTGCAAGGTCTGCTTCTTGCCTTTTTTATTTATTTATTTATTCCTAAATTTCAACCAGAAGTATTACACTAATTAACACAGGAAATGAAAAATCTTCTAACAAGCTCATAACACTGTTAATTGAAAAACGTGTAGTCTACGTTCCCCTCGTGCTACCTGGGTCTGAATTAAGACTTTTACCTGATGACATAACAGTAAGTGTGATGTCTCTGGAAAGTCAGCTCACCAAGTTCACAACATGGCACAGAATAAAAACTTTGCTGAGTAATTAAGGTGTGGGAACACTGTTGTCCTGGGAAAAAAAGTCCTGCGGAATTCAGTGGAAAAATAATCTTGCTGTTAATTAGTTCTTTGTAATACAAAATTGCAGCAGATTATAACTACTGCATAGTACAACAAATGAGCTGAGGAGTGAGTGGGTAACCCGTACAGATATTAGATTATTAACCTTATGTTGCAAAAAAAGAAACACTAATTGCAATGATAACGGCAGTAAACTAGATGCATTGCAGTGGTTACAGCAGGAGGTTCACTGAGACTCCAGGTTATACTGCTGATTGATACTGCCTTACTGTCTTATCACAATTCTCCTGTCTGGATCCTCCACTGCTCCCCTGCCTTAAACTTAGGATGGAGTTTCTTCACAGGCAGGAATTATTTTTGCTACCCTGCCTGGCACAGTGGAAACCTCAGTCACTACAGATCTTAGGCAGTATCAAAACACAGATAAACAATAATAGGCACGTAACTGCATAATTCTCACCTCTGAATTCAAGCTGAGTTACTTTTGCTTGGGGATATTTTATTTATTTTCTTCCTTTTCCTTCTCCTCCCTACTTGCCTCCCTCCTCCCCTGCTGCTGCAGACCACCCTGAGCTGTGCTCCAGCTGGAGTGTGATGCTGAATAACAATCAGTTTGCAGATAGACACAGAGCCCGAGCCTGGGGCTACAGTAAACTCAGTTGTTCAGATGCTAAAGGTGACACTTCAGAGTGAGAGGAATAAAAACTTGCTCTGTTTTTACAAATGAGGCATGGTACCTTACGTGGGCTTTCCTGCAAAACCCCAACAGAAACGAGAGGGATAAAACCATCTGCCTGTTGCAGTGGTGAAAGACAACTACGTTATGTTTTTCTTCCTCTTCTGTTGATGCTCTTACTAACAGGGAGCAATGACTTAGTAACAGTTAACATCTTTGCTGTCTACTCCCCAGCACTGTGAGAAAAATCTTTTACCCTGCATACAATGCAACACATTCTCCTGCTCTGAATTTCTGGGAGGCTCTTTTATGAATGCCCTAAAGCCATTCCATTTGGCCCTGTAGCTCCACGTCCTCTCACCATTTTCTGCAGAGTGCATGTAGGTAAATGCATGTAGGGCATTAATGAGTGAGAGTGAGCGAGGAAAAGGCTGTACCTGTAACACTCAGCTCCCTGTAAAATTAAACCTTGCATGCTTCATGCTCTGGTAGAGCTTCCAGTCTTACATGTTTCTATTACAAAGCTAACAGGAGAAAATGAATGCCATCTGCATCCCACGCCTAACTGTAGCTTAACAGATGATGGGTCTTCCACAGTTTTAGAGCAGAAGGCACCAGATTCTCAACTAGCATTGACTGATACAGATCATTGGCTCCACTGGAGCGAAGCCAGTCTGTGTCAGCTACAAATGAAACCCGGAGCTCCTTCTAAATTAAATATATACATATATATATAATATATCTGTAAAAAGATCTAAATACAGTAGTCTCTGTAATTCCTAGCTGTTCTGTATTGCCAAAATGGATATTTAATAACTTCCCATCATTTTTATGGGCATTATGATGAAACAGTTTTGGATCAGCTCCAGACCTTGCAGCACTAAAAGAATAATATAGTGTCTCTGTTATTTTGAACTGGTATCTCACATGACTTTTGCACCCAAGTAGAAGTAATTCCACTGCAACCCCCTCCTACACCCTTATAATGTATGCAAATAAGCAGCTCTGCCATTTGAAACATTCCCAAGCTATTCCTAGTGCTTAGGGACAGAGTGATTCCACGGAATTTCCAAAATAAATTTGAAGTTTGGCACAGGGACTCTGAAATTCTGCCAGAAGCCTATTTTAAAGGTGACAAAAATTCAAGCTGCCAACACCATCTGGACCTGTTGCACTGGGAGTGGTTCCAGCCAAGGGCACGGCCACCTTCTGACCCAGGGACAGGAGAAAGGAGACGGCAATATCATACCTGGGTGCAGCACAGGATAAAAGTGATTAGACATACTTTCAGCCAAGAACTGTGATGGTCTTGATTTAGTGTCATCTTATTAATCTCCTTCACTTTCCCCCCCTCAGTTTGGTTCATTTATCTGCTGTAACCCAGATGTTTTTATAGCACCTGGCACGGTGGGACTGTGAATCCTCACAGGGGCCCTTGGCTGCTACTGTAATTCAAGTCATAATTAAAGATCCATTCCCAATACTGACAGAGCCCATAAAACCAACACCATTCCTTTGATTTTATTTCAGTGTTTGATATAAGCACATACATTCATCCACTAAAACAGAAGCAAATCATCTCCCAGGGTGAAATATTTGCCATGGCACAAGTAAAACTTGGTTTGATGGTTAGGATTTTATTGCAGAGGAGTCTGTGTGTTCATCAAATCCACAAAAAGGCTTGGCATGCCCAAATGCCACAGACTATAGCACTGATCCCAGGACCTCTCTATGCCACAGCACTTGCTTAGCTCCAGTTTTTCCACTACAATGCCCTGACAGCCTGGCTCCCTCCAAACTGAGCCACAACACACACACATGAGCCTGTTCATACCCATGCAGAAAGCATCTGCAAAGAGTGATATTGCCAAGGCATGCCAGGATGGCATCTCCTTACTTAAATTCTCGAAGAATTATGATCTTGAGAAATGGGAAAAGAAGCTTCTCTGAAATATTTTAGAGGTTGGGGAAACCACCTCTCAGCTCTGTCTTCTCCCCTAATTCCAACAAAATGCCATTCTGCTTACATTTGAAAAAAGACAATTGCAATTTTTAGTGAAACTGTATTTCAGAAAAAAAAAAAAAGACAATGTCATTCAATTTATGGCTCTGAACACCAAGAAATAATTTGTGATAAGGGAAGTAGTCAGGTGTTTAATCTTCCTGGGTAGAAAGACAGCACTAGAAATTCTGTTCAATATTATATTTTATTAACTAGGCTTTATTTTTTTTTAATTTATTTAGTTTGCAAACGCTTTCTTTCTAAATGGTACAGGAAGGAAAACATAAGGCAAACAAAATTTAATTCATAAATAATTTGCTTGGGAATAACACAAGAAAGAGCTGTGAAGACAGTCAAGGTTTGAGGTCGCTGCAATTCAGAGACAGTGGGAAGAGGAATTATGAAATCCACGTGCACAACAGGGGGGACAAAAATGGATTTATCAATTTAACTTTGCATTCTCCTGAGGTGTCCATCCAACTCAGGATGCAGAAGTTGCACTGTGTGCTAAGAAAGTAAAAATTACCTTGCCAGATTACCTGTAAACACCTCTGCATCACAGTAATTCCAGGAATTCAGGTGTGAATTAAAGCAGTTGGAGTCTATGGGAGGGTTGTTTCTCTTTTGGTCGACACATGTAACTCTCAGTAACACGCAGAAAGCTTCATGCACGTGTGGGGAAATTAAATAAAAACAGAAAGAGGAAAACACACACAGTCTAACCTACCATGCCCACCACCATCTACCACTGCCATCTGAAATACATCAGCTGCTTTTTTTTTTCAAAATATGTTCCAACATTGCATCTTGCAGGATGATGGTGGATTGGGGATTTCAGGTGAGGTTTGTGGCTTGCACGAGGGCTGCAAGGTGATGGCTCATGAAGGTCCCGCAGCCCTGGGAGCAGTTGGGAAACCAGGTCAGAGACAGGATTGGCTCCTGAGTCCTGGAGTTCCACGGGGATGTGAGGGACATGGACAGACCACAGCAAGAGGATGGAGTGGGATGGCACTGCATGGAGGAGGAGGCTGCAGGGACGATTCATTTTCTTGGGGGGTGGAGAGAACGTTTGCTCAGAGTCCATAATAATGAGATTTCAAAAGTAATGAAAATTACTTGAACCTCCATTGTTAGACACAAAATTAAATACTTTTATGTACTGAGCAAAGGAAAATGTCCAAACTAACAAGCATGTGATGGTAAAATCTGTTTTGTGTGCTTACTAAAACACTCCAAATTTAGTAAAGAACCTGCAAAAATCACATATTTCTGTCCCCCGTGGGACCTCAAGCAAGGTGTTTTACATAAAGGTTGAGTCCAGAAGGAAAAAAACCCAAAACAAATAAGCCAGTAGAATCTCACAAGGGACAAAAGTTCTTCCCTGCTTCAAGCAAGAATCTGCCCTTATTGAGGACAATAACAACATTTTTAGTAACATGCCTGAGTCTTTTAATCATTTCCATATAACATAATTAATCAGACTATAGTGCTGGATTTTTCAAGCATCTGAATATCCTATTAAAAACAAAGTAAAGTGTAGCAAGTGTATAAAACACAAACTCCAGAGTTATTCTGGATGCTAAAATTCAGATTATTTTTTTACACATCTTTTAAACAACTTTATCCGTGGGCATCACTCGGATGATGAGGCAGGGAGCAGAGTCCACAGACTGTGAGAATGTCCTCGAAGTAGCTGGGAGACATCTCAGTTCTCCTAATGGGATTTGCTTGGGTTTTTTCTCTGACATTCTTGAACCAGAAACCACTTCATGGATATCCTGATTTGATACTCATTACGTTATTTAAAAAAAAAAAAAAAAAAAAGGAAAAAAACCAAGTGTTAATTCCCCCAGGCCCTTGTCCAGCTCTAGCTTAGGAAAACTGTGGTTTGAGGAATTATGGCTCTTCAAAGGGTACTCGGGTTTTTGGCAGGAATTTCCAGGTGCTGGCTCAGGATGCCGCTGTCAGGCAAAGTGACTCCAAGGTCTCCAAAGGTTTATGACTCCTATGCTTGGTCTGTTTTAATTGATTTCTGGTTTTGCTAGGGTTCTCACAGCACATTGCAAGGCTTTTCAAAGTAATTTTATTTTAATTTTCAAAGCTTTCTGGTCGGCAGGAAACACAACCAACAAACACTAAGTCATTTTTCCTTGGGAAAGCAAGATGCCAACTTTCCCATACTGAACTGTGTTAACTGTGGCACAACACCACAGGAGTGCAACTCATGTAGACAGAACACTTTTTTTGATCACCTTTCATTTGAAAGAATTATCCTTAATTCAATAAAATTCTGAGATTCAGTGAGTGAATTACAGAATGGAACTGAGAAATCTACATTCCCACTCAAAAAAAAGAAAAAAAAAAGAAGCAAAACTGATTGACACACAAATTACAATTTTTTTCCTCTTAGAAGATTATTTCATGAGAGTCACTGCCATCGGTGCCACCAGCAGTAAAGGCACTGCACCACCACAATCAGTTTTAATCTTCCTGCACAATTCATGTTACCACCTTAACAGCACTGACAAAAGCATCTCTTCTTCTGAGTCATGTTAGTGGTTTATCCATAAATGTAGGGATATAATATTGATTTAAACGTGCTATAGAATTTGAAAAGAGAAAAATCACTCAAGCAGACTCAGTGACTTGTGTGTGGCAGGTTCATTGCATCCCATAGATGGGAATGAAAAAGACAAGTGTCCAAGAAAGGAGTTTCTTGTTGTTCTCCCAAGGAGGAGGAGCAGGGTTTGGCTTCTGAAATCAAGGGGTTTTTCAGAACCAGCAGGCACAGCCATTGCCACATTTCCCTACAGAGCTCAGTGAAGCTTCAGATCAACTCCTGATCTAAACATACATATAAAAGGTCCTCTGTCTTCATCTCCCTGCGCATCTCACTCATTCTGCAAGACTTAAAGACATCCTGAACCCATTCAATGCTGCAATGAACCTTCCAATGCCCCTCGTAAGCCCCCAACGTGGTGCTGCAAACAGCACGTTGCATCATGCACAGGCCAATGTCCTCAGAGGTGTTCAGATCCTTAACTCCCTGTGGCTTCTCCAGGACTCAGGCACAGAATCCCTCCTCAGGACCTGGGCCTTGGTGCCTCTCTTCTCCTGATCTAAATTAAAAGATAAAACTCCTCCATAACTGATAAAAGTGTTCAGAAGTGACCAGACAAGTAGCAGTGAGAAGGTAAATTAGGGGGGCTGGGATACTGGGGTTTTTAAACATAGAGAAGCCTTAGCACAGACAGGAATTCATTTACCATGTGAAAAATCTGTTCAGAGCATAATGGGAACTCTACCAATTAATATACTTCACAGATGCATCTCTCTAATAAGCACAGTTACAGGGATCATTTTTCTTTGACACACCGTAAGGGAATGAAAAGGTTAATGTAGTGTATGTGAGTGCATTTTTAAAAATCAATTTAAGGGAATTTTCTCTGCTGTAAATTAGGCTCTGGCACCAGGGAAAGCCATCAAACTCAAATTAACAAAAGGAACAAAAGAATTTAATTTAAAACTGCATTGTGATTGTATTGTTCATTGGTGCACACACAAAAAACCCCCAGTAACATACATTTCATTTTTACCTTCTTTGATTACAAAAAGGCTATTATCAGTGAAAGATAATGTTGAATCTTAATTAAAAGGAGGACTCTCCCTCCTACCAGCCTGTAAAGCTCAACATTTTCTGTAATGCAATATAGAATCATTTTGGTAGGGAATCCCATTTGTCAGCTCTCTTTACATTCACCAAACTGTAACCTCTCTATGTCTGCTTCTGTAAGCTCAGAAAAAGCAGGGTTTGGCTTCTGAACTCCAGAATTCCCGTTCAACAAGACCTGGTGTTGGGCTTGCTGCAGCTGAAGGTGTGAAGCTTCGCTGGAGTCCAGACATCTGTCTAGAAGAACTGAAACAGTTTTCAGGTTTCCACTAATTTTAACTGACAGAAGAGTGAACATCAGCTGAAATCCTACTTTTTTCAAGAGATCCAAAATGGTTCTCCTAACTTCATGGCATTGCCACAGGCTCTCCACTCTCCATCATCTGACTTGCAAACTATGGACTCCCCTCCCCCTCACAACTATATATAGGGTATCTTCTTCACCTGGAGAGGACACCCAGTAGCAGAATGACATTTACACTCAAATCACAACAAGAACATGTCTTTGAGGTGACACAGCTCAACACAGTGTTTCCCAAAATTATCACCAGTCATAGCCCTTGTGCTTTTCTCAAGTGACATTTGCTGTCACCAAACTCAGGGATTGAAAGGTGGCTCTGAGGACAGCAAGATTTTATGACATGTTCTGCGTCAATGAAGTGAAGAGAGGATATGACACAACTGATCTGTGTTCATATATTGGCCGCAGTGCTGGTTGCCAAAAGATATCAGCAGCACAAGAAAGGAACAGACAAGTCATATGAGCTACTCAAGATAAATCAACTGCATTATTTTCCTTCCCCTTCACTGACATAAATACCTACATTGTTTCCCCTGTGTTTTTAACAGGTTTTCATCTGATTCACCACTGAAAACCTTCCTCTATAAAGAGCAGATAATGATCAATATTGGTCTTAGCTCTGTACGAGAAGTCAACTCTTCAGTTTTCATCTCCTTTGAAAAGGGAAACACTGTCCTTCCATACACTGAGTGGAGCTGGACCTTGGTTCCTCTGAAAAAACACCTCACAAGTCAATAGCTGCAGCCCTTTCCCATCAGGTAGGACCAAGCAACAGCAGAGAACAGCAGCACAGTTTCACCATCTCACCTAACGCCCTCCCCATATGGTGAGGGACCATAGCTACTGAATAATTAATAACAAATATGTGTGATCAGAAGTTCATAAGAAACAGAGGAATTGCAGAAGTAAAAGCCAGTGGTTTGGGGTTTTTTTGTTTGGTTGTTTTTTTTTTCTTTTTTCCATTTCCTTTCTCTTTTCCCATGGGTTTCTTTGGGTTCAAAGGGGAATAAAAAGACCCTTAGAGACTGTGGACTCCAAGTCCCAGATTGGGTGGGTCTCTTAGGAACTTGGTCTAGTGGAAGGTGGCCCTGCCCATGGCAGGAGGTTTGGAACTAGATGATCTTTAAGGTTTCTCCCAACCCAAACCATCCTATGGTTCTATAATTCTAAATCTGAAATCCATCGCCATGTGTGCTCCTGAGAGCGCGGTGCCTGCTGGTGTGATGTGTCTGCCCTGTGTCTCCCATAACCCACGAGGGCATCTTGAGCTGTGCTGTGTTTGAAACATGGATCTGGGATAGGTGCTGGGGCGCTCAGCCTGGGCTAAGCTGCAGGCTTTTGCAGTCACATTGTCCTGGGACCCCAGCGAGCTAATTTAAACCTGTGACTTGTGACAGTGACTGCAAAGCAGACGTGCTTTCATTTACTTTCTTGTGTGAGGATGGAGGAGGAAAAAACTGCGTTTTATGACCTCTCCTTGTTAACAAGAAATATGCCAGGACTGTGCCTTAGTGCCCAACACTATTTTTTGTGGCATTGGAATAGCAAAGAAAAAGCACTGCTTTGTCGTAGATAGTATTTTGCCTTTTAAAATATTGCTATCATAGCCTTATAATGTAAAATGAAGAAGTCATATTATGTTCAGGAAAACTCATAGCAAACTAATGGGGCACTTCAAGCCTTGTATTGTTCTCTTTTTCATTTTCTTGGCAGGAATTCAAAAAAATAATCAGAATCTAGTTCATTCTCTTACATAACCCTTTATGAAGGACTCTTAAAATTCACATCAACAGTAACTTATTCCCACTTTTCCCTTAATTTCCATTTTGTTTAATGGCTTCATTATAATTTATTTGTGATTTTGGTATTTTTTATTCCCTCTTGAGAGAAAGAAGGACCTCTCCTGGGTAATAGGACAAGGAGTTGGAATCTGCATCTGTTGTGCTCCTGTAAAAAATACATTAACAAAAAAATTCCCTTTACAGGGAATAAGCCCAGTTCTATTTCTTTTTTTTTCCCCTGGGGTCTGGTAAGACAATTCTAGTGATGCCAAGTCCAGATGCAAGTGCCATGTGAGGAGGTACTCTGAGTACAAGTTATACTGCTGCACAGCACATCCTCTTTGCAGACTGAAGACATGAAGTGTAAAATAATCAATCTTCCAAGGTCCTAACGAGCCTTTTGCTACAGGCTGTACCACGCCATCAGCTTCTAGAACAACAAAAATGCCTGGCACAGAGAGAAAAGACAGCTAGAGGCTTGTACCAAATGTCTTTGTGAAATTACAGGACGTACTTAACCTTTGTCCTACAACTTTTCATGGGAAATGAGAGCATTTGCCATCCAGGCAGGAAGTCATTATCCCCCATGGGAATGAAAAATGTCTTGATACAATCCTGATCCTTTGACAACAAGAATTCTGAAGTCAGACATTCTCAAAAGATGAGTTTATGAAACTTCAGTGTTTGGGTTCATGCTCAGCATGGACTTCCCAAGAGCCTCCTATATTCTAAACCATCCACACTTTACATATCTTTTAATTACAACACAACTAATTTTTCACTTATATGAAGTACTATATTAAGAATTCAAATTCCTAAACCAGAAAATGTACCTGTTGCAGAAAAACAATATGTGGAAATAACAAATGAGAGAAATGCTTGGAAAAATTTAATTTGTACAGGCTTTTTCATGCTTGTACTAATTCAATTTTCTGATTTTGAACTAATCTCTCTCTCCATCAGTTGGTCACTCCATGGTAGGAGTAACCATGCATGGTGGGAGCCCATGGTGTGGTTCCAGTTTTGGATCCAGCAATGTTAACCTCACTCAGTAGGGTGCTGATCCCCAAATCTGCATACTCCTGCTTCCTCACTGGTTTGTAGCTTTTGCTGCCACTGTTTTGTCAACAGTTTTCTTTTTCACAGTGTGAAGAAATGGAACACCCTCACGCTAGGAACAGAGATTTGGGGAAATATGGAGGGTTTACTAGGTCATCTATACAAGATAGTTGGGCAATTGCATCAAAAGCAGGGTTAGGTTATTAAAAGCCATTTAGGTGCCTCAGTTGCAGACAAGGCTCCCAAACATCTATAAAAATTGATGCTCCAATTCCTAAGCACCTCTCCATATGAGCATCCTTTAAAAGCCATAGTCCTTTGGGTTCTCTGCTCACATACAGCGAAAAAGAAATAATCTCCCACTATAGTTTTTGGGCAGGGGAGCAGCCTTGAAGGTGAGCCTAACACATGAGAGGTTTGCTGGGCAGGGCATAGAGAAAGGGTGCAGCTCCCCTTCTTTCTGCTCAGCAGGACATGCCAGAGCTCACCCATGACACACCAACCTGCCTGCTCAGCTCTCACTTCCAGCAATGCCTCCTCTGAAGCCGTGCCAGATAACGAAACACATTTTCCTGTGCTGCAGCTGGTCTTGCATCCATGCCCAGGGGCAGCACATCTGCCTTATGAGCGGCAAGGGGGGAGGCAAGAACACAATTTCAAGTGAGAGGAGCAGGAGGTAACAGCTAATCAACCGTTTCCATCACCTTCTCAGGACAGGAGCATTTGAACTTGTCTGGAAGAGCAGCATTGGCTGTGCTGTCTGTTATCTGCTGCTCTGCACAGGTAGATGTAATGTCTGTATATTTTATTAGCTCCTGTTATGCTGCATGAATGGAAGCCAAATACATTCCAGCTTACTACTTTCACCATCAATTATTAAAACATTTGTTGCAGAGGGAAGAAAAATCCTGTTTCCCTCTGCAGCTTCTGGGATCATTGTAGCAGTCACAGCAAACTGCCTGAGCATCTTTCACGGAGTCTGATTTGGCAAAGACCACTGCCATGGGTGGACACAGAATCCAGCAAGAGGTGGGGATGCTTGGCCTGCCTGATAATGGGGACGCACTTGGAATCAGCCTCTGGAAAAACGCTTCCCATGTCCATTAAGGATGACATTTACCTTAGTCCAGATGGCACTCATCACCCTCTGTGCACCATTTAAGCCCTGAGCTGAGAGGGATGGTGTGTGGCGTGTGGGGATGATGTGTGCAGTTCCAAACTGCAAGTGTAAGCCATATGTGCATTTTTATTTTTTTTTTTTATCTGAAGGGAAATGTGGGCAATTAAGCAAAGGAATAGAAAATAGGTAACTTCAAAAAAAAAGTAAAACACAACCCTATTATAGCTACATTTTGCTTGTCTGTCAATCTTTTAAGTAACTGTACAGTGTGCCTCAGAGCATTGTAGACTTCTTCATATAAATACAAATTTAACTCTGTATATTATGGGCAGCTCCTAAAATCAGGAACTGTATATAATACTTTATTAAATCCTTTTGATACCAAATGCTGTCATTAATGCATTATCCTGCACGATGGCTTTTCTGCCTCCTTTCTTATAGGATGCTCTCCTACATCCACAAGGAAAATACTGCCAGGTAGGTGCAGTGGTTTCCTTTGACCCCAAATGCCCATAGGCTCAGCTGTAGATGAACTCAGGAAGAGTATTTAATGGGATGCCTTCTTCTAGTAGGAAAACCATTTAAAGTTGTTCTGAAGTCCCATGTACTTCAGTGGGATGCAGATACGAGTGCCTAGGCACTTCATAGACATTTTGGTATATGACTTACCAACATAAACGCTTGTTCTCCAGAGAAATACCCATGATACAATGGAGGTGTCTACAACAGGGATATCCCTCCCCTTGTGGGAGGATTCCCACCCTTTGCACAAACTCCTGCATCACCTCCTAGCAGCACCCAGCCCTCTGTGCATACTGTGGGGAGCTGAACCCAGCTCATGGGTGTCTGTTCTCAAAGTGGATCTGGCCCTTAATCAGGAAAAGAAATGAAATATTACGGTGTTTCACACGCTAATGACTCGAGAATATAAACTATATTTGACACAGTATATTAAAGATCTTATAAAACTTCATCACCATGGCAGAATATGCCATGTTTTCCTGCTTTTTAATAAATCAGATTAAAAAAATGCCACAATATAACCATTAGATGAGAAGATTATCAGGAGTGTAAAAATGAGAAAAACAGGCTGCTACCACACACCTTGGAAGAAAAAAACACAACAAGCTGTTTACAAGGTTGGGATAGAAAACAGAAACTCTAATTAAATTTTGATATGATTGATGCTGTAGATTTAACCACTCCATTACTGAAGGCAAATGATGTTTCCTTTCCTTGTTTTAGGCTGCATCTCAAGGGGGTGTATAAATAGTTAAACGGCTATATCAGAATTCATCAGTTTTTAGAGAAAAATTAAACCTCAACATTGATATCTGTGATATAATGACTTAGAAGTCAGTGCATAATTAATCTTGGTATTAACTGGATACCTTTGTGGTATATGATTTATTATGGGTTATTAATCTAACTTCTTCTATGGATATTACCTCATGCACACACAATCTAATAACTTTTAATGCAGTAGCAGGTGCTACCTCATAAAAAAAGGCAGTAACATATTTGGAAAAAATACTATTATATCAACGATCATACTCCATTTTCACCTCTCTACTGGACTTAGTGATTGAAAACTAAACCTGAAATAGAGATCTTATACTTTCATCTTCAACCTTATTGTCCCTTTCATAATGCATTTTTCTTATTTCAAAACCATACCTATAGTTTCATGTACCTATACCCTTCTTAAATGTATCTGTTTCCAGGGGGCATAACATATAATATCCTCTATTCTTGTCTCTGTTTATATCAGGAGTTCTCCACAAGGATTAAGTATTTCAAGAGGCAGCTGAGTCAGTTTAACTAAAAAGGCTCTTTTGGATGATTCTGTGATATGTTGTAGGATACAACCATTAGTTTATTTAGGTTTGTATCTCTAAATTGTCTTTCTCCCCGCATGCATGCAAGATACTATGAAACAGATGGTTCCTTACTCATCAAAGCAGCTATCAGAGATGCAGTCCCTGAGATAGCTAGAGAGGCTCCTACTTGTCTTTGAGGAATGTTTCCAGATAGAACTAAAAGGGAAAGCCCAGTACACACCAAATAATTTGAAAAATGCTCGAAAATAAATGCAAAAAAAGGTGTTCCTGCAGCAGCTGACAAAGATATGGGGGAATCAAATGTAATAACCATAATTGACCACAATTGAAACATAACTGTTCGAAAAGGACATTTCCTATACTAACATCACTTCTTTACTCTTTTCTCAGATATTATTGCTTCTCAGACCATTTATAGACTTCTCTAAATTCAGCCAGCCTCCCAGTGAGGTAAGGGAATGATTCAATAAATTAATAATTACCAGAATTTGCTGAGGCTTCTAAAGAAGATGGTGATGTTTGGGCTGGCATTGCATGGGGAGGGTGAGATGCAGGCAGTATACTCATATACACAGGTATTAAACATACTCATATACTCACCACAAATAAAAGAGAATTTACCACTAGTGACTATCACTCTGCTTAATAACCAGATTTTCAAATTCTCTTCAGTCTTGGTAGTGGATGCTGAAAGTTTTCATCAAAACTATGGCCTCTCTGTGTTACAAATGGTCATAACATTACTTGTAAAGAGCTTAATTAAAAGAGGCAGGATTGAATCTAAAGGTTCTGTCACTGCTGTCAACCTGAAATGTTTTATCATCATTAGGATACCCCTGAGACAGCCAGCAGATGAAAACCATGGCATTCCCTGAAATGTTTAAGGTGCTTCTACCAACCCTGTTCATAAGAAAATGCCTTTGGAGTCTCCCTCTACATATTGACACAATGTCAATGAGTTAATTTGTTAATATGAACTAAATTCATGTGAATGAATTAGGATCTATTTCAAGAAGCTCTGTCTTCTGCTACCTAATCCTGTCTCAAGGCAATGCCCTGCAGCAGATTCACAGCTAAAACTTCAGTATTCTGGCCACAGTAAAAAGCAGCTATGCTCACCATATGTTTACTGGTTAAAATAAGATCCTTGCATAGATGTGATGGATATCTCCTTTGAAGCAGGCAATGAGCCACCACAGGGATGCAGGAGTTGGTAGCAGCCAGTACAGCACCAAGGTCCAAGCAGGTGGCAGCACCTGCCAGAGCGACGATGCTCATTGCTCCCCTCCTTAGCTGCGTGTGTTCACACACAAAAACTAGGCTCTGTGTCCCAAAGTTACTCTTTCAGATGAAAAGCCACTAGCTTTCCAAATTGCTGTAAAGTCCTAAGCCAGCTCCATGCTAAGGTAACAGCTGTTTGCACATGATGCCCTTAGAAAGGGGCTTGCTGTGCTGTCACTGCGAATAACGGAAAATTGCTTTAGTTTGGTCTTCTGTAATCATTCCCAGCAATGCTCCAGAGTTTAAAGATCTAATCCTGTTTGTAAAATTCAATTAGACTTCACAAAAAAAAAAAAAGTCATAAAATTTTAGATAAACAGATCTTAGCTAAGTACAAAGCTGCACCGCTGCTCCAGTGAATTTCAGGATTAAAGAAAATCAATATAGTGTCATATTCCTGTAAAATATTATCTGCAGTATAGTTTGTTTTCTCATTTGGGCATAAAGTTAAAACTGAAGTCCAGTTTTCACTGACTGCTTATATGATATAAACATTAAATAAAATAGTAAAAGGAAAATCATCTTCCATAAATGCATGTTTCTTTTTAGAATAGGTGGCCAAGTAATGCCCTGACTTTTGAAGAGACGCAAGAGGCAGAAGCCCTGGGTCTGAGCACACACCCAAAGGGGAGGCAGTACAGCAGCACTTGCCATTTATTAATCTAACATAGCAGAAAACTGTCATTTGCAATCAAATAAAAATTAGTCAAGCTATATTTTCACATGCTATCTTTCCCTGTTTTTTTCTGCTTTCAGGGATAGCTCAGTGGAGGGGGAGAGAAGAAGTTGTGGGGGAAGGATAGAGAACTAAAGATTGCAGATGTTCCTCTGACTGATGGCATCTTACAACCCCCAAGTGCAGAATTGCACAACTGGGTTTTGCTTTCTCTTCTAAAGCAGGCTCTTGTAAGCCTTTACATTAATAAATGTTAATTTTATCCCACTGTGTCTACAAGGTGATTTTCAAATTCCTGTTGATTTACTAAAGAAGTTGGGTGTTCAGCACTTGTAAAAACACGGCTGTTTCGATAGACACCTTCAGACAGATTGAGGTATTTAACCTGAAGAGTCAACATTTGCAGTTCTCCAGCAGGATTAGTTGGGCTTTCCGGGTAAATTTCTACTTCATCAACTGGATATTGTTCTAACCTGGATCCTTGACTGGCCCCTATCCAGGTGACTGTATGAAGAAACTAAGCATGGCTTGGGCCAGGCAGGAGGACTCAGTTGTTCTTACCATAACAACTCCTTGGTGTGGCTTTGATTTGTGCCACAAGCAAAAAAAATCCAAAAAACCCCAAACAAAACAAAATAATAATAAAAAAAAAATCCCAAAGGAAAGTTTTGAGTTCAGCCCAAGAGCATCAAGTGTCCAACTGAAGCTGCAGCCCAACAGAGCTGAACAGGGTGAAGGTGTCAGAGTGTGTCCTGTTGCCACTGAATGGGCCATTGCAGTGTTTAGTTTATTGGTAGAGATGTCAGGTTTCTGCAAACTCAGGAACAAATCCTTAATGATTCAAGGAGAAAGGAAGAAGCTCTTTTACATTTACATTACATTGAACTCTTGCTGTTTCTGGGATGCATGCTTTTCCAGAATCAATGTGGACTTTATTCCCAGAATAATCTGATAAATTCCTAAAGAACTGATAAGAAAATCTCAGGGAAAAGAAGGTAAAACAGCCTTTTTCTTCTCAAATATTTAAGAGCCGGAACCTATAAAGAATCGTTGAAGATCTGCCAACATTTCCAATGATTTTCAAAGTCATTCCATTTTTAGTTGCTCCAGAACTGCTGATATCAGCAAGCATGCCCTTCTAAATAATTTATTGGCATTTCTACATAAATTAGATACTTAAAGGTGAAGATGCCATGAACCTTATGGAGGCTGAGTGCTCACTACATGGACTATAATTCATCAACCCAACAGACAGATTTCCAAACTGGCTTAAACCCCAGCAGGCTCACGGCTTGGAAATAGTTCAAGGACTCCAGAGATTGCAATACGTTCTTGAAATGTCACTTGCAGTAAAAGCACATTCTACACAAAAATAAATCACCATAAAATAAGGTAGAAACCTCAGCGAGCTATAAATTGATCATTTAAATCACATGTTAGTTACTGCTCACAAAAA
Source organism: Manacus vitellinus (assembly GCF_001715985.3). NCBI lineage: Eukaryota > Metazoa > Chordata > Aves > Passeriformes > Pipridae > Manacus > Manacus vitellinus. The sequence goes on along the minus strand of NW_021940812.1, from coordinate 837,861 downwards.
TAAGCAATGCAAAAAACCATATTTACTTCAGCTAAGGACAATGTATTAAAAAAGACAGGGCAGTTTACAAGGCAGAGCCATCAGCTAAAACATGTAACTGTGTAAAGAAATTCTTCAGTAATACACTTTAATCCTATTTCTAAATTCACCATGGACTTTTTTTTTGCCAAAAAAACTATATCATAACAGATGACTGGTTTGCAGGATTTGGCTACTGGAAAATGTTATGTTGGTATTTTACTCTGTAACTGCTCTACTTATAAAGCCTCTGGTCAGCTCAGAAGGAAGCAATCTGAAGAAGAGGATGAATGATATTCCACGAAGAATGTTGAGGATGAGAAACTGGTGAATAAAAAACCAGTATGGAGCAGATCAAAATCTTAAATCTCCATAATTTGTTTTTAAATGAAGAAGGGAAAAAAAATATCAAAGAAGGTCCCATCCTGGCTAGAGAATCACTGCAGCCAAGGATGTGTGGGTACTGTTAGGATGGATCCATCTTTTAAATGGATCCCTGAAATACATTGCTGTGAGGGGGTGATAAATGCCAGTGATGAATTAAATGCTAAAGGGGATGGAAAGGTGATAAAAACAGCATTTTCATCAGAAACCATGAGAATAGGAGTGGCAAAGTCACTACTTGAGATAGAAGATAACAAGATAGAACAAGACTAAAAATGGAAATAAGCAGGACAATCAGTGCTTGTATCTCTTGTGATTAATTTCCAAAGAGTAAAAAGAAAATACCATTAGTAGCTCAAAAGAGTTATGGAATCAATAGTGATGGCCCAAAAGTCATGGAAAGACTGAGCTATATCAGGTGAAGCGTGGAGGAAGCTGCTGAGGGCAGAGATAACAAGTGAGTGTCAGTGAAGGTCATTCCATCTCCCTGATCTCTGGGTGACTGACCCCAAACCACCAAGAAAAGGGACAGCAGTGCTCAGCCCTCCCTGTATGAACACAGAGGCAGGGGCAAGAACTCCTGCTTGAATACAAATCCTGGCTGCATTTATTAAATGGGCTGATGCTCTCATCATTGGGAATTCACAGTAATGGACACAAAGGAAAACGCCAGCATAGTGAACTTTTCAGCTATCAGCCAAATAGTTCTCTACAAGTGATTTTTTGATCTAGTTCATAGCACAAACTCAGATTATGTGGGAGTCCAAACAAAACGAACAAACTAAATGGATGATGATCAATGAAAATTTCGAGCATAAAAAGAATTAGTGAATTCTGGGGTTTTTTTCTATTTATTCTTGAAAATGGGTGGATCATAAATGTTTCATTGCCTGTTTTTACTCAATTACTACAAAAAAAAAATTAGACACTTGTGTCCTTGTTGCAAACTCTGAGCTTTGCCTTGCTCCCTAGCTCTGTGTTCTTTTCAGTATTTGGTTTTGACTCTGACAAATCAGCTCTCCTGGCACTATCCAGATTATGATTTTGAGACCGAACAGAAAACAAGACATGGCATCATCTTCCTTGTGAGAAGAGATGCAGCAAATTAGTCAATCAGAATTCAGTCACTATAACGATTTAAACCATGCCTGACTACCTACCTCACTACTTGCCATTCCTAACATTACTGCCTGTTTAAGATGAGACACCCAGAGGAAATTGGGTCCTGCTCTCACATTTACACAACACCATTACTTTTTCTTAACGACGAACACGCCCTGTTTAATAAAACCCTGGCATCAACTTTATTACATCCTGTATTGCTAATGATTTGGTAGTCACCTAATGCATTAATCTTGATTCATGGCTCACTTGAAATATTTATATAGTACAAAATGCTTAAGCGAAGGTCAGCTGCATACAAAGCTCCAAAGAACAAATTGTTTTGTGTTGTCTCTGCCTCCTCCTGAGAGGAGCATGCCTTCACCCACCCTGGGCTAGCCCTGGTTGTGCCCCCACACATCTCACTCCGGGGCTCCCATACAGACTGGTCTGTTCCTCTTCCCCCGGTACTTCCCCAAATCAACCGAGTGCCAAAATTCCAAACTCTGCATCCACTCCACATTAAAAAAGACTGAGGCCCTTATGTCAGGTAACTAAAATTCCCCAAAAGAAACACCATCATTTGAGGACACCCAAGAACCAACTTCAAAAGGATGAAGCAGAAGCCCCTGTTACTAGAATATTAATAAATATGTTGATATAGACAAGTTGAGAATTGCTGAACATGAAGCACATCAAAAGATACATGGAAACAGTTGAAAAGCACAGAACGGTCCCTACAATATCAGTGGGCACCAGTGACCCTGGCAGGCAGGTAGGAGCTGAGTTTAGGAGATGGTCCAGAAGCTGTGGGCAGCAAAATGAGCCATATGGCAACAAGCATAAGATTTTATTACTGAAGAAAGAACTTTATTTTCACTGCTTTTTACATTCATAAAGGAACAAATGCTTTCAGATGGTTTCATCGTGATGCCTCTGACATTAAAAGTACGTGCTAGCCCAGGGAAATTCAAGCTATAGGACATAATGCAGATGCCATAGGACTATGGGATCTAGAATAAAGGCAGAGAGATGAATCTCTGAAATAACTAGATAGGCCTTTAGAATCATAGAATCATTAAGGCTGGAAAAGACCTTTAAGATCATCAAGTCCAACCTTCGACCAAATACCACCATGCCCACTAAACTATATCATGAAATGTCATGTCTACTCGTTTTTTGAACACTTTCAGAGATGCTGAATGTACTTTCTCTAAGCATAAAAGCATTACACTGAATCCCAAACATAACTGCTTCTGTCAGCCTGTTCCCAAGCCATAGGAGACAGGGTAGACAACACAATTCCACAGGCTGCTAAGCCTGTAACCAGTTTTTAGTTTCTTTTCCAGTCTATACCTCAAAGCACATAGGAAATGTCAGTACTGCAGCACTCACTTTATGTGCTAATTCTGCATGTGGTTTGTGGTTTTCTACTGGAGCATTTTAACATGGGCTGTTGTCTACAAGATGTTTTTGAGGCTCAGAGTTATCTATGAAAGCTGGGGTTGGTGAGGAAGAGTCCGACAAAACCCTCTTCTCCCCTACACTTTGTTCTCTTTGCACTGTTTTTTGCTCCCTGTCTAGTGACATGAATCATGGAACAGAAGGAACAGTTTAATCAATAAAGTGTTTAATTGCTAAAAATTATTTCACAACCACAAATTTACAGCCAAGAGACCACATTATCTGTCACTGAAGATGCATTATGAGGGATAAACAAAGAGGTTTAAGTGTCATTAACAAAACAATAATAAAATAACCAATAAAAATTGAAAATATGACTTAGTGGGAGGATATAAACATAACACAGTGAAGTTCCCAAGATGGGATCATATTGCATTACAGATAATTCCATCTAATGTGGTTTAAAATGGCAAGCTGCATTTGTATTTTGAGGTGCGCAGACATATTTATTATGAGCAGCCACTTTACTCTACTGCTTCATGAATTCAAGGAAAAATGCAGCTTCCATCAAATTGAATTGCATTAAGTGGTCACTGCACCTTAAGAGAACAGATTCTATTGCTCTCAAGTGGAAACAAATCCGAGAACAGGAATTTCTAACTATTAGACATTGTGTCATACAGCAATGACTAAAGTGAATCAGTGTTTCAGTTCTGATCCTTTATATGCAACACTTCCTTGAATACTTACTCACTTTGCTAGGAAGTGATATGTAAAGAGCCCAGTAAAATCATTTGCCTCAGCACTTCTGTTGTAATTAAATGCAGTCACATGTTGGCACAAGTAATGACCACCATCTGCTCAAATCCATGGCTAGTCTGTCCTTCACCACAAATCATGAATTTCCACATGTCCAGCAAAATACCCATTACCAGCTGATTCTCCAAAGCACCATATGAATAATCTGAATATGCAACATGCTTGTTACAGATGAGTGCTAATATATTTCACCTCTAAAAACACTCATCCAGTTCTGGATGCTTCAATACTGATAACATTAAAAGCTTAAAAGAAAATATACTAAATGACCTGGGTTGCAAAGTCAGGTCTCAGGAATTAGATAAAGCCAAGACTTATGTTGTCTCTTCAAGCTGTAAGCACTTGCATACAAGACCATATCCTGGGTTTATTTCACACTCTGCGTGTGCCCAATGCTAATATTTCCCTGATTATTTTTATTTCATGAGTATATCTCACCTTTTTGCTACTCACCACTCAAATCTCATTACATTAAAAGATTATTAACTCCCTTAAAAGTTTTCTGTTAGCATTTCTACACCCTCAAATGATGTCTGAGTACTTTGTGAAGTCTATGCCCTCCCACTGCTCACATGGGTGGATTTGCACATGTTCTGCAGCAAACAGCCTCCAGGACAAAGTTCAGTGCTTCAGCAGTGCTTCAAGCTCTCATTCCTGTCTGGAAGGACTGGGAATAGCTCTGTCATCAGCCTGCTAATAAATAACTGGACATCACCTCTTCTAAGACTTGCAGTCATTAAGGTTATACTGTTGATGTCAATGTTGACAGGCCACGTATCAGCTGTGGATGTAGGTGTGAACAGTACACTTGTCAGCCTGCTTTTCACCAAGGAGAACAGGCACAGTCTAAAACCACATCAGTCTGAACCCATCAGGCTTTACTCACCAAATTTTTCTTCCCAACAATTTTTTGAAAGAAGCGAGAATTATTATTTTTAGAAATGTAGAATCAAGGTCTGGACAGATAAACATCCAAATTTACTTCTAATTCGAGATGACTAATGCAACATTCACTATGTCAGCCTCAACTTCTGCAACCAATCTTGAAGACATCTTATTTTACTACACAAGCTCTGCTTAATCTCTGAAGTCATCAAGCCTGGAATATGAGTAGGATAGAGAGTCCAGTGAAAAAAAACACCTGGGGGTGAACATTATAGACTGAGCAATGATACCTGTGTATGTAAGAGACACGTCATATCTGCATGAAGCCTGATTCTGCTGATCAATTTGCAGGCAACTTCTAAGTGAACACTGCTAATGAATGGGAGTGTCTCTCATGCTCCTGATTCTTCTCTTTTTTTGCTTTTATAGACCTTTGATGAACAGAGAAAGATTTCCTGGTAGTTCTCTAGGAGCAATGGCCACACATTGCTACATGAGGAATTCTGATAAGACATTAAAAAAAATCATAATAGGAGTAGTAAAGCATTGGAACAAGGGCTGGAGAGGCTGTGTCATCTCTACACATGAAGAATTTGACAGCTGGACTGCGTGAGGCCCAGAGTGACCTGATATAACTGCAATCCAGCCCTTCCTGTTGTGGGTTTGGGCTGCCTTATTGCAGCAGCACCTCCCACCTAAGAGTTTTTCTGTGACTGTCCTTCTGTGATGTCTCCACACAGCTTATTCTACATAGTGGGGTGCATCCCACTGCACTATGGACATGTTCATTGCTCAAATGAGAAGGAAATAAATGGAGCACATTCCTGACTCACTTCATTTTGAGGATACCATTTGTACAATCATACTCATATATGATCGGTTATTTATGCATGACCCCTTCTAAGTCTCCCCGTGACTGAGCAAGCATCACACAAATATATAGTCCCAGTGAGGTGCCACAGTTTGGTTGAGGCAATTAGATCATCATTACTGGAAATAGTAGTGAGCTATATACTGTCTGACATAAGTAAATTCAAGGGAATGAAATACCTCGTTCCAAATTATAGTATCATCCATCTAGACTTTCTGATAGTCCTGAAAGACAGATGGTCTAGCAAATGGCTATAATCATCATATGGGTACAGTTTAACTCCATAAGACATGTTAAAACAGCAATATTTGCAGAAATATCAACCTGCAGAAGTGAATGGGGCCTTCTGATTGGGTGGGTTCAGTGAAACACGATGGTAAAATTTCAGAGGATATTTCCTTCAGATATTCTTCCCTTTCAAAAACTAATTTCACAAAGAACTCTAAGATGACCAAAATTAACTGATATATCATTAGTAATAATGAATATGTCAAGCTCCAACTTCATGATCCTTGCTTTGAAACAACTCTTCTCTGAGACAGTTGAAAGATCTTCCAAGGTAGGAAAAACACAAGATCACAAGTGCCTCAGCAAACAATGTTGAAAAACTACACCTTGTTCAATAGAAAAGGCCAGAGCCTCTGTTTCTGAGGCCAAATGCCACAGCAGCTCCTCAAAACATGATGGTCTTTTTTGGAAAGGTCACAGGCCGCCCTTCTTCCCCAGACTGTGCCTCTGGTGTTCCTGGGAGTGTACTGACTGCCATGGGACAAAGTGCTGAGGAGTAGCAACTCCTACAACAAATAATCCCAATTAGTTCTCAAAACAGGAACCTCTGTACCATACTCATTTTAAAGAAGAGGAGTTTCTGGAAGCACATACTGTCTCAAAAAACAAAAAAAAAAAAAGAAAAAAAAAGAAAAAAAAAGAAAGCTAAGAAGTTAATCCTGACATGATTTATAACCCATTTCATCTCATGCAATACTTCAGTTGTTCCCTGTGTCATGGCCTGATCCTGTAGTCCTTTCTCCTCTAAGTCACCCTGTTTTTAGAAAAGGGAGAAAGGTCTGCAGGATTAGGTCCTGAACTCCAACCAATATTCTCCTCAAAGGAAAATGATGCATTCTGCCTGCTCAGAATTGCCATGAGAGTAGGTGGCACAGGGAAATGTAATATTTATTTGGTAAATAAGTTTAAGTTATACTGCTTCACTTTTTTCACTTGAAGAGAGCAGAGAGTTTCCTTCTCCCAGGTTTATTGGATTCAGTAAGTCACCCATGAATAGAGCATGTGGGGATGGGATGCAGAGTATCTGTGGAAAGATCCATGCAACACACACAGATGGGATTAGACTACTCATTCCCTAGATGTAATTGCAGTTTCACAGAAATTCTGCTAAAAACACATTTATTTGGCAGTAAATAAGATGACTAATTGCAAAGGATATCTGCACATAAATTCCAGAGTGAAATTTCTGGCACATTTCTAATTGTCATATAAAAGAAAATTACACACTCTCTACTCATTTTTCCTAATTAAATGCAAAATATGAAGTTATTCCTACTAGTCTTATTGATGGAGATGAAGGCTATTTCTGTTTAACCATGAAATGCAGCATATGGTTCCCTGATTATTGATACACTATGCAGCAGAAGTCCTGGGCAGATGATTTCAGGGGATGATCTGACCATGCCTGCTGCTGAGATCCACAGAGATGCTTTCAATCCAGATTTGAAAATTGTTCTGTATAGAGTTCTGTGAAGGATACGTGGCCCTAAATTAATGACTACTGTATCAGGGCTGTTTGTTTGGGTTTTTTTCTCCGAAGTTCTCTAAATAAAGTGTCACATAAAATTCAGACACAAACTTTGCATGATAATCGAGGCATTAGAACAATTGTTGCTTGCCTGTGACTTGTTTATAAGAAAAGGCTCTTACAAACACCCAGTACCCAAAGTAACATGAGATATAGTTGGCAGAAGAAGATGAACTCAGATCTTATCTATCCTAAGCCAATGACAATATTGACTCTTTATATAGGATTTCTAATACTGGAAAGAAGGTTAAGAGAAATTATGTGAAAATCATTTGCTGACAGCTTTGAATAATGAAGAAAAAAATTCCTTTAAAATAGCACTCAGTGTAAGATATGCCAGTAAATGCAACATTAAACAAAGCCAGCCCTGCAACAGCAGTACAAGTCTAGCACAGACCAGACATGTTTCAGTAGTGCAGTGGGAATTAAATGTTGCTGCCTTTATCTGTACACACAAGAAGAGCTCTGTCATTCTGTCCACATAATGGGATGCAAAATATGCCAGTTTATTAATTGCTTAACATCTACCAAACAGCACAGTATTTCCCAAATGGGAAAACACATGCTAAGAGGGGAAAAAAACCCCAAACCCCACAACCAAGCTATAATTTAAAGTGTGACAATTCTCAGCACTGGACATAAAAGGGATTCAGTAGGAATGCAGTTGGTTGAACACCGTCACTTGCCCTGACTGTGAGCCCTTCTTTATGCATGAGGATTTTGAAGTCTAATGAGTATGCACAGAGCATTCCCACTGATTCACCACCACAGAGAAGAGATTTGGCTGGGATTTCATCCAGAAAACAGCTAAGAAAATAACAAAACACAGGTATGGAAAAATCTCTGCTATGCTCCAGGATTCTACCTTCCCTCTATAACAGAGCTAGCTCGTATGACTACAGCTATTTTCCTTGCTTTGCTGCACATAAACCCTCTCTAAAGCACATTTCTGACAGTTTTCCCTTAGGAAATTCTCCCATACACAAGGAAAATATGCTGCAAGCCAGGGCTCTCACTTGCAAATCTCATACATTGAACTCATCTGCTCTGCACAGGAAACTCAAATGTCAATATCACGGTCAAAAAAAAAAGCCAGAGAAGCACCATTCTCCTTTTTTTGTTGTTGTTGTTGGTTTTTATTTGTTTGTTTGGGGTTTTTTTGATAATTGAGCTCTGCCAACCCTTCAGTAATCAAAGATCATCAGTCAGATTCATACATACACCAAATTATGAAAAGCCATGGATATTTTCAAGTAAGAAATCTAAAATGTAACATTAGCATTCTGGATTTGATCTTTCCAACACATTAATTTCAAGGTCTTTTTTTTTCACTTGACTGCTCCAAGTAGAGGTTTGCATGTGGCCACTTGCCTCCTGGAGCAGGGCCACAAAACGAAATGCCAAGTATTGTGAGAACTGTGATAAAAACTGCAGCTTACAACCCAGCTAAGCCTCCTCCTCCACTCATGCTTTGCCAGAGGGAGACAGGTGAGCCCCAGATCTGCCGCTCTCCAATTCTCATGTGAAACTGGTGGACATGCTGGTGGTTACAGAGCACTCCTGACAGTGGGAGAGAAGGCTACAGCATTTGTAGAAGCAGTGTGTGGTCAGGATTTTAATGGGATGGGTCAGGAACACAAGCAACAGGGAACTCATGAGGAACAGGCCACGCATGGACTGGTGAGAACTCAACGTTTTACTGTCTTTCCATCTTCATGAACACATCTCAGCACCAGGCCATTGACTCATCAGTGCCAAACACAAAATTTCGGATCAGGAGATCCACGTACTGATCATGGTTACAGTGACAGTCCTGAGATGCTGGCTACCCCTGGAAATTGTAAAGTCAAAACCAGTCTCTTGAGCTCAGAGATATTAATCTCCTTTCATTTTCTGTCGCTTAAGGAGTGTCAGCACAGATAGGACTGCAGGACACAAACCTCAGATGTTATTTAAATATATCAGTTTCGGGGAAAACATCAGCAAGATATAGCAACAATATGAGCAGCTCTATCAGCCAGAAACATTTTATATCTAAACCTCAAATTCTCTAGAGAAATCTTCAGACTCAAAAAGCAGTAAACCACTGTATAATTCATCTTCATAATCTTGATGTGTGGTTCTTATCACTGACATACTACTACACTCCTGGTTTTTATTGTAGTCTGACTCCTGTTAAAGGTGTCCATTTGGCCTTATTGAGGTATAATGCAATAAAACCACCTTTTCCTGTTTATTTCTTTTGGAGTCAGTGAGGGACTCAGTGGCATTTTCCTGATGGGACGTTAAAAGCTAGACCTTACATTTGTTTCAGCAGTGTAAATCTACTGCAATACCACTGATTTCAGTGACAAAAATATGTGGTTACATCTAGAGAAAACTGTATTTATTTGGTGGTACAAGCCCTTCATATATAGCTGGAAACCAGGAAAGAATTTTGAGAAAACAAAGCTGTGCATTTGTCTTTTTTTTACTCTTCTGCAACTATCTGCTAGTGCCTGAGACAAGGCACTAGACTAGATGGATCTTCTCTCTACCTTCCTAAGGTCATTCCTATGTTCTTTTTTAGAGTAAAACCTTCAGAAGTGCACCTAGCCTACTCATCTACCCTATAGAATTGCACCTCAGAATCCACTTCTTTAATTACATAAAATATTTGGGTCTTCTTGTTCAAGTGGAGATGTAAATAATGCAGTGTATAATACATTTTAAAAATCACCTGGTATTGAATAAACCATTTAATTTAACTTGGTTAATTTGGAATCAATATTATAATTAATTCTGTACTTCATTTATCTTTTGAAGTGGCAGAACAAACTAGTTTGTGTCAGTTCAGCCTTGCTGGAGTGTGTGAAATGCTGGGGCTGTATTCCCCCTTACCCCTGCTAAGTAAGACTTATCAGCAGGTTCCCTACTTCTAGGAGTGCTTTATAAAAGTAATTTATGACAAAAGAAAAAAAAGTTTCACAACTTCATTCATCTGATCTAGTGTCTGATTTGATTTTTAAATCATTAGTTGGACTGAACTGTACTAGCTTCACTTTAGGTATATCATGAGGAATTGCCTGCCCTGTGTTCCTGTGGAATGCTGAAGTACTCCTGGGCTCACTTTGCTTGAAAGAGGCTCAAGGTACAGAGAACACCAGGAAAAAAATCATAGTCCTCCTGGCTCTAGTGAAGGAAGAGTCTAACGTGCCAGACTCCTCCAGTGCCACCCAGCACAGTACCCAAGTCTCCAGCCAGTATCACAGCCACCAGACACAGCTTCCCTCACCTTTACAGAGAAAAAAACCCCCTCAGATTTACAATACAGTGCATATTTCACATGCCAGCAAGGGCAGCAAGTCTTCTAGAAAAGCAGATTGTCACCAGTCCTGCCGATGACTCAAAAGCTGAAGGATCATCAGAAAAGCTGCTCATACTTCACTGGTTTTCCTAATTACTGGTCAACCAGACACATGACCAGGGGGAACAGGCTGAGAGCTCACAAACAGAGCCCACACTGCAAAAAGACCAGCTGCTACAGAGGTTAAGTCTTTCTCTTGCAGCAAAGAGCTACTCTGCAGACCTTCAATTCCCTGTGATGTCCAATCCAAACACGCCACAGGTAATAATTTTTTAAAACTCTTTCCAAAGTGTTGCACTTATGTTGTACGTCCCTCCCTTAGCAGAATGACCTTCCTATCCCACAGGACCTGTGCAGTGAAACAGAAATCAAGATAGGCTGGAAAAGTCTGCTTTCCACTTGTACCCTGAGAGCAGTTTTGGGGTTCCAGTGCCCAACCAGGAGCACCAGTCTCTCGGTTTGATGTGATATCAAGCAACATTATAAGTGAAGATCAGTGATGTGCAAAGCAACCAGAAGGCTGTAAATAAAATAGTTAGAAAATGCATGCCCTCATGGAGATATCAGAACGATTTAATGATTTAAAACTTCCTTTCCAGAGTCTTCTAATTCCCACAACTCTTATTTAGCTTAATAAGAGCTGCGAACATGCAGATTTATTCACCAGTATTGGCAAACTCCTGGTACTTCCTTAATGCTCCTATTCCTTTAGCTGTGTGATTAACAAAAAATGCTTCTTTTCAGGGAAAAGAAAAAAAAGGCTTTTATGGTGCAGGGAGTTTTTCAACATCATTTGAATGATCCATTAGAGAATCAGAATGTCAAACAGTAATTTAAGACAACAAAACTGTCTAAATTTCCATATTTCTTGGGTAAACAATTATTTCTTGAGAACTCAAATTATGATTTATAAATACCCAAGGCCAACACCTCCGCAATGACTAAACTCCCCTTGATGCTTTAGCTGACCAGCACAGTAAATACCTGTTGATAGCTCAAGTTAACTACCAGTGAACACTGTCCTGGAAGCATCTCTAACTGCGAGGCACTTCTCTGATCCCTGCTCTTGTCACTGACCCAGCTGGACTTCTCAGGAGCCCTCTGGGAATTGTAATGCTCTGCCCACAGCACAAGTCAGACAAGTGAAAAACAAGTGTGCATTTGAATGACTTGCAGACCTTGGAGGCTTTGTCCTTAACATTGTGCTGCTGGCAAAGTCACGCTCTCCTAAAGCAGGAGACCATCTGAAATGACAAAATCGGGACAGATCCCTGATTAATACAGTTTGCCTCACTGCCTTTCACTGTTTCTCCAGAAACAAAAGCTGAATATGGGGCTGCTGCTGGGGAGCAAGGCTGAACCCAGATTTTATTAAGAAACACATTTTGCCTTCCTCTGAAATTCCTAAAATTCCTACTTGCATGGCTCAAACCTCTCTGTGGTCATTTTCATCCTCACATAACAGATGCCCCTCTAACACATGTGCTACTGCAGGTTTACTGATTAAAACAACTCAAAGAAGAGTCTGTGTGACTTAGCTTTCAATAATTTCATTTAACAAGAAAGAAAAAATTAGACAAACCAAAAAACTCCTCATACTTTATTTATTTGTCTTATTGGATAACAATTTTTGGCAAGTGCTGCTACCCAGCTGAATTTAATAGCATACTAAGTTGTTGCAATACTGACAAATACAGAGCACACTTGCTATAACAGTGTTAAAAATGACAACAAGAACCCAAGCTCTTCTCTGAGGATTACTGGGAATTTTGTGCCCGTTTCACAATGGATATCCTCAGAGAAATTTTCTTGTACCTTACCCAGTTTAAAATATTAAGATGAGCTGCAGCAGGCAGCAAAAGCAGTAGTGAAATGATGTTCTTCCCATACCAGCCCTGCTAACTTCAAAGAAGATGCACAGGGAACAGAGAACAATTAAGACTGGTTTTTTGAACATGCTGGCTCAATACAGAGCATCACTGCTAAATTTTGTCCAGTAGCTAAAGTATAATTTCAGTTACAGAAATTTTGAGAGACTTATGAGAAGCAAACAGGGGATGGAAAGGCATCCTAAATCCCACATTTAATAATCAACCTTTCTGAGACCAAAAGGGATCAAATTCAAAGCTGAAAACTACTTAAAGATAGTTATGATAGTCAAGAGCACTTTATAAGCAATATTCTTAATGTAGTTTCCACTCCCTTGGGAATGTCAAGTACTGGTTAGCCTGAATATATGTCAGAAGTTACATCATAATAGTGTTTTGGTACATTAAAAATACTCAAAGTGCAAAAACCAGAACTTTGCTGCATCTTAATGTAAAACCATCCCTGGGATCTTTTTTGGACATCTGGTCCTTCTCGTCTGCTTTTTGAATTAGGTATGATATTTTCATCACACCAGATTCCTCGCTTTGGCCTTTTTGTACTACATGTGCTGATAAAATACAGGGGGTTGTGAGCTCTTTTGAGGAAACACACTCGGTTTATTTGAATATCCAGCAGCAACTATAATATATCTGGACAGAGAAATAGCACATGCTGTGTCTTGTGCTAAGAAAGCATCTTGCAACTTGCAAAAGGTAAGATAATATTTCTCCTCCTAGCACAAGGGCAGAGTAAGTTAACAGACATATATTTTCATTCTTCATCTTCCAGCGTTCCTATGGGGGAAAAAAATCTGTGGCAAAAGGTCCATTTGAATAAATATTTCTAACACTTTGGAGCTAGTCAAATTTTTTTAAACAAGTGTTGAACCTGCCCCAATCTAGTCACTGAAAGCAACACTTCTGCTAGGAATGTGCTAATTTTGATGAAATCTTTAGAAAAGGTGTTTTATGTTTTGCATGGACTAAACACAGGAGAGACCACGGGCAGTAACAATAAAGAGAGATAAAATATAATCGGGTGACCAAGACCAACAACTCAGAAGTAGGTCAGAAAAATTTACTTTACCAGTTTCAGAGTTGAGAGCTGAACTTGGCCACTTGTGTCCCAGGTGAATGTCTTTATTCTGCACATGGCCAATCTGTTTTTCTAGTCCAATTAATATTTAATTGTTTATGCAGCTGCAACAAGAAAGGCTGAGAGAAATCCAGCCCAGAGCAGCAAACTGCTGAACGGTTTGCACATTCCTTGGGGAAGTGGGAGAATGGAAAATGCTCTCTTTCTCTTTGCAGTTTGCCTAGAAGCTCTATTTTTTTTTTACAAAGAACTTACCCTGTTCTTGGGTTTGCACCCACACAAAATAGCAAAAAGAGGATATTTAAAAAAAAAACAAAAACAAACTCATGCACAAAAAAAAGACTCCAAACAAACTACAGACTTGGGCATCTTTGTTAGACAGAAATATTTCTCCCATATATAACCACAAATAAAAAGAGTAGTGTAACTTTGGTCCCTTATGGACTCTCAGAGTTAAGACTCTCCCCATTTCAGCTTTTCAGCAGAAGATCCAGTTGCTCCCTCCCTTTTGAAGACATCTCACAGCAGGTTCTACATCAGTAGCACTCACACTCAGAGCCCTGCTGGCTTTGGCACTGACACTTTTCTCTCCCAAGACGGCAACCCAAGGTTAGTAGAAGCGATCAGACTGCTCAAAGATTGGCTAATATTAACAAAACAAACAGAAATAAAAACTGAATTAAAAAAAAGAAAAAAGAAAGCTTTAATACAGAGAAAAAGATCTGTGATGGGATCCAGTTTACCCAAGTCTTTTATGTGGGGCACTCCTACCCCATCCCTTTTGAGATGGGGCAGCTGTTTCCTTCTCTACTTTTCGTCTCCTCTCACCTGCCTTTCTGAAATCACCCAAGGTCACTGTTATTGTCTGTGTCTTCTCTAGCCTGGCTAAACCCCTTCTGCAGATGTCAGAGGTGTGTATCAGAGCAGATGGCTCTACATTGTCTGATATTCCTTGAAACCTCAACTGGGATGTGTGATATTACCAGCTAACACAGTCTTCCCTCCCTCCCGTTCCTGGTTAATTTTTATTAGCAAATTAAACACTCAATGTGTGCCCTGATGCAATCACTGCAGTAGCTAGTCAACACATTGCATCCATTACTTATCACAAATGTTTCTCCTGCCATTTCTATCCATCAGTGAACTGCAAATCGAAGCAGCACAACTGTGGATAATAAATGTTTTTCAGAAGGTGCTCAGTACACTGAAGTTACAAAGGGATCTGTGGGAGTTGAATGATTCCAACATCTACCACAGCACTAAATACCAGCTGAACCATCCTTGTTCCAGGAATGGGGCACTTACAGGTGATATAGCCAGTGACATTTCTGCAAGAAACTATGAGCTGTGGGGGCAGCTTCTACATTGCAGAAATTAGACACTGATCTGTGCAGAGTCTAAATCTGCACCACGTAATGAGAAAATGGCTCATCTTCTGGCACTGCAATAGTCAGTGTGCAATGGCAACATTTATTGACCTATCCATAGCTGTGACACAATTAATGGCAATTTGATTCAGGCAAAAATGCATGTGATCGACCCTACTTCATTAGTCTGGAGAGTATTTTACAAACTGAGAGCAGAGTGTTGTGATTCAGCAGATGAACTACAATAGCTGATTCATTTAACCTTATTTCAATTCCGACAAACCCAGTTACCTTTCAGAGATAATATATTAATGAAACAGCCTCTATACAAGTATTGGTCCAAGATTAAAGAAAGTAAGTGTCTTTTGTCTGGATTTGTATTTCAAATAGATCTCCATGTGCTTAACTTTATTGATTCAAGCAGTAGGTATATGATTAGGCAGACAGATAGATGGAGTGTTTCAACCGATCTACATTTATGATACCACACAAAAGCATTCAAACAGCATTTTAGCTTTAATCTCAGATATCTGACTCCACATAAATACTTTTTCTAACCAGAACATCAGTTTACAAAGCTGCAGCTGGAGTAATGGCACGGAGGACTGCAGGACACTTTTGCTAATGACAAACAGTCTAAATGCCTTTTAATTTTAGGCTGGGAAAATAAATTAGGCAGCTTCTCCTAGCCTCCTGCACTGGTGTAGGCATAGAAAAACCCTTGTGGGGCCTCAGTGAAGGACTGAGACTGCAAAACAGCCTTGACATTGACTTAAGTGGGCCAGAACTCCAGTCCCAAGGGGCAGGAGCAAAGTGGAGCTAGAGCAGCCAGAACTTGAGGGGCAAAACACTACATTAATAACAGCAATGACAAAAAAGATTTCTGATAAAGCATTTGATTAATGGAAAGTTGATTTTTTTTCCTTATGATGTTTCCAAAATGAGTCTGCTCCTGCCTCTTTTCAAAGGTATACTTGCCACAAACCAAGAGAGACAATGACATTTTTAATTTGGTTCAAAGCTATTAACTTTTGCCCAGTCCTTGGGGAAGAACCAGTTCTCATTTTTGCTTTGGAAATTTTGCGTTGTAGAAAGAAAAAGTGATCATTTGCACAGCAATATGGACGTGATAGCCTTTGGAATGGGAAGGTGTAGGATCAGATCCATGGTCCTATGGCCTTCCCATACCCTGGAGATGCACCTGGACAGCATGGGAAAAGGGAAGAGCATGCAGTCCACAGGGTGAGAAAACACACTAATTACATCTGGTATTTTCAAAGCACCAGAAGGAAGTTAGGGAACTAATGAAGTTGCTTAATTCCCCTAGGCAACAAGATAATTCCAGCTAGACCAGAAGTGTGAGACAGTACACCAAGAAAACTGCTGTCCCTTTTGGGTCTGGCTGTCAGCTGGGATAGCTCACCATTTCCACAGAAAGTCAGAGCTGTTTTGCACCCATTGAGAATGGGGCCTCATTTTTAACATTATCTGTGTATGCTAAAGGAAAGGAAAACCTAGCTCAGATCAGACAGCTTATATGCAGTAGCCTGTTAACACAAGATCCACTACAGGACATGATCTGAATTAGGAAACGTCACTCACCCTGACTTGTCATTGATCACACCTTCTTTAGAGATTTAGAACACCTGAGAGGAACAGTTTAGACTGAATAAACTTCCAGAAACCTCCAGCAGTGAAAACCAGCATCAGTCCTTTCAGGGCTCAGGCTCCTGAGGGAGCGGGAGGAGGAAGAGCACCAGCTGGCACAGACTGAAGCATGCTGTTGCTGCAAGGGCTACTTGCTTTCACCTTCTTCTCCTTAGATTTTTTTAAGATACTTGTTATTTCTGCCTTCAGCATTCATTCAACACATCTTGCTGGGTTGCCTTGCTATGCCTTTTATTTTCTAAATGGATGGTTCAAGCACATGATTAGCCCTCAGGCTGAGTCAAAGTAACAGGCAAATTAGAAGCCTAGAGGAATTAGGAGCCAAAAAGGCACTTGGAAATGAGCATTGAAAGATATTTAGCTTGTCTCAGACCTTCATGCATCCTTCTGCTGTTGCAATAGCCAGGAGCAGATTGTTCTACTCGTTTCTTATGAAGCTGAGGGATTTAATCTTATCTGGTTTCTTGCACCAGAAGTGCATAAAACTTGCTCGGGGTCTGCTGTTTTGTGCAGCTTCCATTTTACACTGCTGTCATACATCATCCTTACCTTCTTGCTCAGTTTTTTTCTTTTTATTTTTTTTTAAATTCCTTTATTCTTTTTTTTTCTTTTGAAGATAAGCTGTTTGCTGCAGAGAAGTTCAGCCTGTGTTGATTAATTCAGCAGCTGTCTCCCTTTGTTTTTCTCGTGAATTTTAAAGATGTAGACTGGATAGTCTTGAATCAATGATATGTTATCAGGACTTCTTTTCATTTTTATCCTAAAGCAAGTAGTAGCCCATTGCTGATTTCCAACACAGAATCACCAGTCATTTCGATACAGTTCAGCTTTAATGGACTGAATCATTGGCTGCTTTTGTCTCTTACATAAAAGAAGAATCAGCCTCAGTAATCAGAGCTAAATCTCAACACCAGGAGGAAAAAAAAACCCACTCTACCCGGTGCCAAACCCCCCCACATGCCCTTGGCATAAAGAGAGCACTGTTAAAAGCACTGTTAAAGCCCCTTAGGCAAGGCCTAATAACCAAAGATCTTTTAATTTGGTTAGAGATTTGACCAGTTCTTTGATTATGATCACCAGAAGAAAGACACACTTCACCTATTTAATTACCATGGGACTGTCCCTAAATTGTTCATAGGAAAATTGACCTGGCAGATTCTGCCATTTCTCATTTTGTACTTTTACCATCTAAAAATGTTCAGGTACAGGTTCTCCCATGAGACAAAAGACATTTTTCCACCTTATTCTAGAAACTCCCTTTTCTGATTATTGTAAGATGTCAAAAAAACCCCCACATGTTTTCCCTTTTCTCAAATCTACTCTTTTCCATATTCAGATTAAAAGGTTTTTCCTACAAATGACAGTTTTGCTGTGTTTCAGTTACAGTGGCATTACAAGACATACTTCCCCATGACAGATACGTGTTCACTTGCATGTATCACCTTGGTACAAAATATTCCGTAGGAGAGAGAGGTTCATGAACCTCACCTCTCAAATACATTTGTAAGTAACATTTTATAATGTGACACCCCTAAGTTCAGCAACAGGGCATAGGAAAGGACACAGATCCCAGCCCAGCACTGGAGAGAAAGCACCATCTGCTCATTGGGGTGGCAGTTTTCTAGTGAAGGCTCCTATTCTCTCAACTTTGGGACAATACTTTCTGAAAACATTGCTATACAGAGCACTCAGGGAAAAAAAGGATAAATTAAAGTAGACTGCTTCAAAATTAGGGCTCTGAGTGTTAGTCAAAGGGACAATGTGACAGGACTTCCCAGCAAGGTGAAAAGCTCACTTGTTCCTGGCCGGGAAATTATTGTTATTCATGTAGATGCTCTAAGTTCTGCTCTTGTCCTGGTGGTATTTTAAGTGTTTTTAACACATTCAATTGTCCCAACAGGAGAATCAGTTGAAATTCAAGCCACAAGGAAGCAAGGCCAAGCCAAAAGATTGCAGCAAGCCAGTGGCCCAGCTCAGGACTGTGGCACAAGAGAGAGGCATTTCCTCTGTCTCCCATTGACTCAGATAGGCTGGAAGTAGCTCTTCTGAGAAAATAAGTATTTGTTACTGCAGGACGTAACAGTTTCCTACCAGATGAACTCACCTTGAAGACTGGAGGGTTTGAGTACAAAACTATTAAAAGCTCTGCAACGCAGAGCAAGAAAAAGGAGTTATGTAAGTAATGGATTTTTTGCCCTTTTTCTCAGTCTCTGGTTTCTAGACAATTTTGGCTGTAAGAAGTGTGGATCTGCTACACAGATTGCACTACAAGAGTAATCAGTGACAAACAATTCCTACTAGTTGAAACTTGCCAGAGTAGTAACCTACTATTGTATAACTCCAGTCTTATTTACAGAGAACCTAGACTGTACTAACAGTACTGGAACACAACCAAGCTGGCGTGAAAGCATCAATTCACACATTCTTCATGGATTTCTAGAGAGAAACTGAGTTGCACTGTAGGAATGAAACACAGACACGCTCCCTACCCTCTAAATAGGCAAAGTCCTCTGCAGGCTTTTCTGTTGGGCTGCACTGCCAAAGGAAGCAACAGTATTTCAGTCTCTCAGAATTACCAACTGAGCTACTGGCCCAACAGTTTCTGAAAAACACAAAAAAATGAGTGAATTTTAAATATGATCATACATCAAAGGAAATAACTTCAGAGAGATCCAGCTGGGAAAAAAAAAACCAAACAAACAGAACATTTCTTTAAAGGATGTTGAGCTTACCTCCTGCTCCCCACAATAAAATGAATGAGATGCCTTCTTATCACTCAATGAGAACAAACACAGTAGCCTGAAAATCTGACACAAAGGACATATTACAATGACCTTGCAATGTTTTGTACATGTAAGACCAGTTTCCACTGCACCATTATTTCTATTGTAAAAGGTTCTAGTCAAAACTGCTTTCACAGTTTCAGGCATTGTGATTGATGCATGACCCAGCTTAAAGACAAGTGGAGTTTTATTTGAACTACACAGAATGTCTGAATATGGAAAAGAAAGGAAGAGAGAGCAAAGGTAACAGGAATAGAATAACACAGTCCCATAGATGTACAGACTGACCATCCACAAACTCAGTGTCAATTAGAAAATTGATTAGTTTAGTCACTAGTTTGTTAGATTGAGTCCCTTCTTTTTGGCTAAATTAAGGTTAATGGAAAGAAAAACATAAGGACTTAGCTATATTTGTTCAACTCTGGACCCTTCACTTTAAGAAAGACACTGAGGTGCTGGAGTGAGTCCATAGAAGAGAAAAGCAGCTGGGGGCAGGTCTGGAGCACAAGCCTGATGAGAAGCAGCTAAGGGAGCTGGGGGTGTTCAGCCTGGAGAAGAGGAGGCTCAGAGGAGACCTTATCACTCTCTACACGAAAGGAGGTTGTAGCCAGGTGAGGGTTGGTCTCTTCTCCCAAGCAACAAGTGATAGGACAAGTAGAAATGACCACAAGTAGCATCAGGGAGGCTTAGACTGGATATTAGGAAAAAGTTCTTCACTGAAGGAATGGTCAGACATTGGAATAGGCTGCCCAGGGAAGCGACAGAGTCACCTACCCTGGAAGTGTTAGAAAAATATCTAGGTGTGGCACTTGGGAACAGGGTTTAGTGGAGGACTTGGGGGTGCTGGGTTAACGGTTGGAATTGATTACCTTAAAGGTCTTTTCCGACCTTAAGAATTCGATGGTTCTATGATTCCATAGTTGTTTCAGAGACAGGTGAAGTCTTCTGAAGGACATTGCCCCAGTTAAGAATTATACAAACTACTGAGGAGTCATCAGGTGAGATACTGTTCTCTGTATGTGTATACTGTCTGTTTGTATTTCTGAGAAATTTTGCTCTCTGTAACAAATGGTTAGACCTTGAAAATTATGAGATTGCATATAAATAACAATATCATCAAGCTTAAATTACATGAATGCATTATCAATTTCTCTTTACAGGAACAAATTCTGTTCCACCTTCATTTATGTGTCAGTACAAATTTTCGAAGAGGCACACACAGATGGTGTAATAGCTTGTGTCATGAGATCATTTAGTAATTAACCATTAATACAATAATCTTTGGGCACATCAGGGCAGTGTTAAAGGCCTAATTCAGAACTGCATATCTTTGGAGATCTTGCTGAAAACTTTTACTGTTTTCTCACTTAATTTTATGTAAGTAAAGCATGATGGTACATATCTTCTAGGAGAACATCCATATGCCCTTAATCCAAGGAGAAAGAGAGAAAGAGGGTTATATCCAGGGAGTTGCTTTGATATTCTTCCAGTTTCTACTTGAATGACAAACCCTATCTCAGCTTTTTGCTCCCTTATTCTCACGGGAGAGCAATTTCAAGAGAGAGCTACCAGTAGCCTTGTTGTAAACACCCAAATAACATACTTTATCTGTATAAGACTGGCAAGAATTAAAGATCTGAATATCTTTCATAGAGAAATAGAGTTTTGGCTGAAACAGAGGCAGGACACTTCAATCTCAGTACAAAGTGGGACACACTGTTCTGAATTTCATTTACTTATGTTAATCAGCTGAACAACTTGAGAGAAGAACATCGTGAAGGGTAACCAAGGGGAGAGGTGATAAGGCTCATTTCCTTATCAGCTGGACAGAAAGTGGAACAGAAAGGGTTTATCAAGAAGAAAGGCTTAGAAAAAAAATTGCAATTCAAAATAAAAATGAATCTGTTGTGTCTGTATTGCTAATATCCAGCAAAGTTGCACACTTTATCCCAAATTTCCTTCCTCAAAAGTATTCTCTACATCTCCCTTGAGAACCAGGATCAGCAAGGCAGAGATAAAGTATTTTGCAAAAAACGTTCTTCTCTGAGTACTGGCTCTTCTGTTCTTTTCCAGCTATCAGCACAGAAGTATTTGGGTGCAAAGTCACTGTTTCACTCACATAACTCCAGGAAGGTGTTTGGAACATTAGAGGAAGTACATCACATTGTAAGGTTTCTATGTAAAGAGCCCTTTGGTGATTTGGATGTCAAGAACACTTTTTTTGTGGTGGCTTTGGACATACTTTGGTAGCTTTTTTATTTGTTGCTCTCACACTATCTGATTCTAAAAAGCTTCTGATAATCAGTTTGGCGAGGTTTAGGAGAGCTGCTTAAAGGATAGAAGGGAGAGGATCAGCATGTGTTACTTTTTCAGTGCAGGAGGTAATCACAGAGTGATTTTCTGTATCCCATATGGGGTAGCAACATAAAAACCCCAGACATTTCCTAGTTGTGTGCTTAAGAGTGTTGTTCAGGTTGGTTATTCAAAAATGTCATTATTTCCATAAAAAAGCATCCTGGCTGCATGGAACTTGTAATGAGATGGGCTATGTGCATTTTCCCGTCAGTGTAGATGCAGATGCAGTGATAGCTAACTACATCATGAGCAAGGGCTGTGTTTTGAATAATAGCTTTTCGTGCAGCAGCAAGTGTGCAGGTTTGTGGGTTTTCTATGAAGAACACTTTATAGACTGTTCCTTTTACTGTTGAACATGATACCTACAAAGTTTTCCTGATGGAGGACAAGGTAGTTAAAGTATTTGTGCTAAAAACAAAACAGAGAAAAGACTTGCTACCTGTCAGACTGAAGAATTACATGTCCTACTCCTTTCAATCACACTGTAAGTGTGTATAAACTTGCCTGCTATCCCTACTGAAAATTCACTCTGGATGTCCAGCTGTGATTTGATGATGCTTTACAAAAGCCCATCAGCTGTTAAAGTCCATTTGCTCTGGAGATTTCATTATGTGAATATTTCAAAATCCATTTGTCAGTGAATAGCAGAATGGCCAGTCCTTTCTTGGGGGTTAATTCTCACTGAATGTTTGTTGCCTTTCTACTGACAGCTGAATGACAAACCAGTGCAAGCAAACTATTTGAAATAATAAGAAACGAACCTATTTCTATGCTAATATGTTTGAAACACTACATTTCTCTGACAATATTATAATGTTGGAGTCTATAAAATGTCTACAGAATATTTGTTCTGTTTCTGTGTTAATAAACAAGAATTCATTATTCTAATTTTGTCCTTCATTCTCTGTAACCTTTGCAGAAAGAAAAAAAAAGCTCGTAAATAACAGTGGTGATAAATTAGCACAGAGAACTAGACATATTTACATGGACATAGACTTCATATTGAAACACTAATTACCGCAGGCAAATTTAGTTTTCCCTTTAATCAGATTTTACAGGTAATTAGCAGTCAACTAAGATTAATTACAATTCATTTTGTGTTAATGTCATCTTTTGGTCACAGAAAGTTTACACAGTATTTTATTTACCAGATGTAAAGCTAATTCTTACACAGACATACCAAGGTTGCGCAAACATGTTTTTAGTTCACCGCACACCTCTTACTTGTCTCAGAAATATGCTTTTGCATGAATACCTTTGGGTCTCCAGAGAGCCATGCAAGATCCCCAGGCACACCAAAATTGCTGTAAAGCTGCAAACGTCATCCCACCCAACCAGACCTCCACATTATTCAGCTGTAGTCAAAAGGGTTATCAGGACTGTTAAGCTCAGTATATTCAGTGTGAGACCACACTTTTGTATTCCACCCCATGTTGCCATCCATGTGCTGTAGCTACTCAGAAGTCTCATACAGAAAACTCACTGCCTCGGGGGCTAGTCCTACCTGGATGAATCAACCTGATTCACCAAATCTCACTCTTAAATTAATAGAGCCTCCATTTCCTGTCCCCTCCCAGGCCACTTTATAGAGATGTGTGAAGTCCCCTGTCAAATAATTGAGCTCACATTGCAGAAGTTATTCTCTACAGAACCAAAGCACCTCCTGACCTGTCACTGTTCAGGAATGTGAAAATGGAGAGCAAAGGAAATGAGTTTTTAGGCCTCATCATGAATAGTCAGCAATCAGAGCTGCTAATGAAACCAGAAAGCATAGAAAACTACATCTTCTGAAAACCTGATCAGAAAAAGAGCTGTAAAGATCAGACACAAAGCTCAAAGCTCAGGGGAGGCTCATGGGCTCCAGCATCTCAGGAGGCATCAGGATTTAACTCTAAACATCCCACTTCTTGGGGCAGAACATGTGAAAATGGTATCCTGGATATAACTCATTGGTTCAGAACAGAGAAAAGGTCTATCAAATAAAAGACAGAAGCTGAAAGACAGAAAACAGCAGTAGCCAGTTCCCAGGAGAGCCACAGGGCCTCTGCACAAGTGGAAAGGGTGGCCCTGAGCAAAACTCACTAGTGAATAATCCCTGCGAAAGGGCAAATCCCTCCGTGGAGAACCACTGGCCCTGTTTCACACAGGCTTGATCTCGTTCAGGTCCCAACACATAGTGCTTCCCTTCTGACTGCCCCTAAGCCTTTATAGGCACGGAAAACTCTAGGATGTGGGTGACACCAAAATTCTGTGAATGCTGGGACTTGGCGTCATAATCAAATGGAGGAGGTAAGGGCAGGGAAACACTGGATTGATCTTTCCTCCTGTCACATGCAGCTTGTGCTAACTCTGTGCTGGTGTCAAGTGAGAAAACACTCACTGATGGGTTTTAATACTCCTCTCTAAACCAAAAAGGCTTAAATGTCACAGTCTGACCTCAGACAAGCAAAACCAAAATGACAGAAGTCATTGTGGGGATTCATACAGACATTTCTCTCCTCTGTTTTCCATTGCTTTCTTCTCATCAACCTCAACAAAATAAAACCAAGAAACAACCAGAAGTACCTGAACCAAAACTGAAGAAGTGGACACATAACTTACAGTGACTGTTCATTGTGTCTGACTGCAGAGCACACTGGAACTGCTTAGCCTGAATGAGGAAATAAATCTGATTGAGAGGCAAATAACTGGGAGTATTTCAAACTCACTTCAGGCAGGAAAGCAGAAACACACACTCAGTGTGTGCTTGCTGTAAAGCTTCCAGCTGCAGTTACAAAAATCACAAAATGCATTTCTTAGTGTAAGACCAGAGTTCGAGGAATTTTTTCCCGCATAACAACATGGAAAAGTCTTTTCCATTATATCTATTCCCTCCTGCTCAAGCGAAAAGTCTCTTGAGAACATCTGCCCCAGATAAAAACAACCCAAATGCCTGGAGACCATCGAGCAGGAGAATGCTTGTCAAGTCCTTCTTACAGTGGGGCAACATGCCATTTGAGCTGCCCATGGAGCTGTGATAATGTAATTCCGGAGTCACAATACAACTGAACAACAAAAACCCATTGGAACTCTATTTTTAACTTCTTGGGATGAGTCATTTGGCAGTGAAGTAGTTCAACAATACCCTGCACTGATAACCAGTTTTCATCCAGTAATTCCTAAACACTTTACTTGGTAAAGCTTAACCTACTTCATCCCTGTTAACTAAAAGCTACTCCACAGAGTTTTTTAGAGGAAAAAGTGAAAGAAGGTCCAAGATGAACAAATGGTATTACAAAGGCAACTGTAATAATCAGTGATAAAATTAGAAACAGGAATAGAAACACTGACAGGCCAATTTTCATACATTAATCTTGGAAGAGTATTTCTCTCCCTGCAACTGTGTTGCAGAGGTGATCACAATGACTGACTGCAGCAGTCAGACCTCCGAATAGAAACAATTGTATTAAAATTAATTAATTTAAAATTTAAAGAATTAATTTAAATTAATGAAAATTAATTCTGCCTGCACATCAATTCCATCTTTGCATTTTCCTAATTAGAGCCTACAGGCTCCTTTGTTTATCGATCATACATCTAGAGAACCACAGACAGAACGTCATCATCACCGTCTGGCACCAGAGCAGTTGTCCAGGTCCACACTGGCCTCTGCAATAACTGTCTGACTGTGAGGCTGTGCCATCCCAGCACCATGGTGCCATGCCAGGCTGTGGGGTCCCACATGACTGGATCAGACACTCACAGCTGGTGTGAACAGGCATTGCACAGCTGTAAAATTCCTGTTACCACTGTGTAAAATTCCTGTTCACCCATTGAAGTAGATGTGTATAGAGAAATGGCTTTTCCTTCCCAGCACTTCTATGCCTTAGGCTTTTATTAAACTGGAGAATGACAGCTCTACCAAGACCTTTATACCTGCTTTATATTAGGAGGATATTTTTCCTGTCCCCTTCATCACCCAGCATGGTGACCCATGCAGTAATACAGGAGTCAACCAGGTGATGCAGAAAAACTAAGTCTACCACCTGTACTCAAGAAAGAAAGCTGAGCTGTTAAGGCCTATGGAGGAGGACCTGTTGCTCTTATTCCTGCACAATTCCCACTTGAGGACATGGACACACCTGACATAATGTTTTTAATGGTCCCAGCTATTCAGACCCTTGAATCCAACTCTGTAGGGTTCAAGGGACAGCCCTTATTGCAGCTGAGCAGTAATGCTACCACAATGTGGTTTCAAAGAAAAACTTTTTAGATTAAGTTGCTGCATGTGTGAAAATAAAGTAATAAATGTGGCAAAATAACACTGGGGTTCATGATGACATCTGTGTGTTTGCACAGCACCTTGCACCAGTCCTGCCTGGGGCCTCAGAGCAGTGCTTGGCATTAATATTGTTCCCTACAGACAGCAAGTTCATTAAACTCAGTCAGGAAGCAAACTGAATTCAGTAGACAATGGAAACAGCACAAGACCAATTAAGTGAGACTTCATATATCATAAATGTGTAAGAATTCTTAGAGGTTTCCACTAGATTTCAATAAAAAAGTCCTGTGTCAACAAGCTAAGCAAACTATTTATCAAGAGGAAATAAAAAAATGGAGACAACTTTCAGTGCTTACATAAGATAGAGTATTTAAAAGTATTGTAGCTTATGTAATATTTCAGATGCAAAGCGAGGATACAAAACCCACTTTACGTCAAACAAGTTCTTAATATATACTACATAAATTTAAAATCAAAAATTTATAACAAATGGGTTATATCTGTCTTTGCTAAGAAACTTTTAATTCTTTTCTCTTTCAGTATTGTTCCATAATCCTAATTCTTTAAAATACCTGAGGCTGTTGTTTATATTTTTTTTAAACAGCATGTTGGAGCACACCAGCACCAGCTTTTATCTCTTCTACAGGCTTCTTATCTTCCATCCAATCCAGAGTATCAATACTGTCCATTGCTGTGCTCCATTTTCTTCCTTTGACTTAATTTGTACTGATGCAGTATTTTCATTCTTTCCCAGTATCTCCTTATGACAGAAACACCTTCAAGAGCAGTCAAAATACTTTAGTTACTTCTCTCTGGTTCTGAATCACCTCTATTCTGAATCACTATGAAACACTGCATTAAGTGCTATACTTAGAGTATACTGCAAATATAATGGGATTTGAAATACCTTTCAAAAATCAACTCATGTCATATATCAATATGAGCAATGCATCAGGAGACCGTAAATACATAACTATCTATAAGTAGAAGTAAAATCCTCATCCTTCATGTAAATTACATAAATAGGAGAGCAAGTTAGCTATTCTAAGTAATGTTGGGCATCTAAGTTTAAACTATATTTTCAGAAGATTTTGAGGGGTCTCATCCTCTAACTCAAGAGGAAGAAGCATTTCATGAGGTCTGACTCATTAGCTTGGCTCATGGATTCCCAAACCATGGTGCCTGGCCCAGCAGTCTCTGGGCCACTATCGGTCCACAACATACCCCAGAAAAGAGACCCCCAAAAGGTAATATGATTCCCACATTGTCAAAACAAGAACAGAAACAAAACAGAAAAAAATGCCAACAGCAAATGAAAATGCAAAGTTTTACCTAAACTATTTTCTTATGTAATTCTGCACAAGAAGGTTTGTAATTCTTTTTTAAGAGTATATAGTCTGTGAACAAGAAAGGGTGAAGACATTGATGTATAGAAGTGCAGAGAGCATTCAGAGAGTGGATGCTCTCAGGGTGTTGGTGTACCTTGCTTTTTGTTCATTAGCCTGCATTAAAAAAGCCAAACTTTACAAGAACCTGTTGAGAGCTTGATTCCTTATATTTTGCAAGTTCCCAGCATATTATGATACAGCTAGAGATGCCTATAGTACTTTCTTAAGGCTTCTATTCTCTGTAGGTAACTGCTTTAGCTGGTGCTTTCATATGACATAACCCTTATTGCAGACAGGATAGGACCATGGTACAACTTTTCTCTTACAATGTAGTGCACATTATAAAAAATCTTCATATAAGCCCTCTTGATTCAATGTTTCCCGGTAGTACTAGTCCAACTTTCTGCGATCATTAATGAAAATATAAGGCTGGAATTTCCTTCTTCAGCAACAATACACAGCAGGAAACTGTGCAGTATGACTGAAAGTGATTAATAAGATTTCCTTGAAATAGGGCACTGGCAAAATTCCCCTAGTACTTTCAAACTCCAGTCAAGAGAAATCAAACAGAACAAAACAAGAAAGTGATCCTCGGTTTCTATATTGAGGATCAGAACAATGCTCTAGCTGAGTGGGTACCCTATTTCCAAGTGTCACTAACACTTTTAACCTCAGAGAGATGCATATGTGCTCCACAGACAACTAGGAGAAACCCAGAACAAGTAGGACTCTTTGATAACAACACATTTGAGTATAAAAAGCTATGCCTTAGAGAACAGGAAGGATTAGATAAACAGAAAACCTGGCCCTGTATGGCCTCGTTTAAAACTCCCAAATTGAGTGAATGCTTCAAATAATTTAGTAACATTATTTACTTCAATAAAAAGTAGATTCTGCAGGCTCACCGAAGGAATATTTCAGTATATTTAGGTTCTCAGGTAATTTCCATCATTTCAGTTCTGATTTTATGATGAAAGTTAAGGACTAAGCTCAGAAGGGTGTCCTTACTCATCTGCTCTCTGGGAAGGCAGGTTCTGTGTATTTATCATTGTGAGGTTAACTACTTTCATTTAAGGTTATGAGGTGTCCCCTTGTTTGATCTTGGTAAACTAGGATAAAATTTCATCCTTCCTAAAGATGACTTGCTTGATCAAAAAATAATCCAGCAACTGATAGTGACACCAAAAGACAGATTTACTAAGAGATGACATAGGACAGTCGTAACTATTTTGCAGAAGGAAAGAATGAAACACCAACAGTTAAAACTGAGAGCACCACAACTGAGTAAGAAAAAGAAAAATCTCTTATCTAAAATGTGCTGGGGGAAAGAAAGAATCTCCAGTTAAATTCTGCACACAGAGATGCAAAATATCATTCTTGCATGCACCTAATCATAACCTGTTCTCTACTTCCAGCTCGATGAGTGCCCTGAGGCCAACAACTGTTGCCTTGGTGAAAGAAACTCACACTACCATAGTAAGAGCTTTCCTCTTGAACCAAAATACATCTTGTAAAAGCACCTTACACGTGTGGACAAACCTATTAAATAATTAGTAAATAAGAAATAAGAGTATTTAAAATGGATGTCCCGAGAATGTAGCAAAATACTGAGAACAAGTTGAAATAATAATCTACGTTAATAAGGCTGAAGATTCTCTATGAAAAAATCTTGTGTATAATATACAGGAAATAGAAAATTAGAGCTATTATTTCTACAACGCTGCACACAAAACATATACATAAATGTATGTACAATCACACATATAGACACATACATGATCCTGAACCCTTTCACACCCCAAGGCATTTTAATTTTGCCTCCCCACTTTCTGAAAGGCAAAGACTTAAAATGTTTGCCTCCTATTCAATTATCCTTTCTCAGCCTCTATTTTTACACAGGTCCTTCTGTTGCATGGTGGCTACGACAATTAGTCCATGAAAATATTACACTATATATAGCTACTTGCATTATAACACCTTTCAATAATTACCTACAATTTTCAATAAAGGAAGATCTTTGGGATAGATCAAACAGCCTGGACTCCCTTTTAATTAAATAAGAGGAAGCACAATTGTCTTCTTGTAATCCTTCAAAAGAAGAAACTAAACCCTAGAATTCTTGATGTTTTGAGCATTTTTTAAAAATGCAGAAAGTGCAAGTATCAATACATTTATAAAATTTATATAAAATGAACGATATTTTATTCTGTGTTTACATGACCATTTAAAATGTTTCCTGCAATGGATTGTTTCCCTTGGGTTGCAGACAGCAGGGGAATCTTGTACAAAAAAAATGCAGACTGTGATAGCCTGACAGTGATACAGAATTCAAAGCCTCACTACTGTGAATTTTACAGTTCTCTCTTCAGCATTTCATAAAAGGAAAACAATCAAAGAAAACAAAATGTATTTTCATGGGTACTTCTAAAATTAACATTGACAGAAAAATTTTCAGCTGAACATCACCGTTTGATGTATCATTATATTATGAATGAAAATTAATTTAAAGATACCTCCTTTAAATTTAATAGATCCACTTGCATGAGCCAGGAGTGCAGGATTTGTCCACAAATACGACACAACCAGTAATATAAAAGCTTGAGAAGGTAGTAACTGTAATAACAACTTGTACTTGAATTATGTATTATTACAGATACATAATTAATATGCTTATGTAACTAGAAATTGAAAGAAGTGCAAAAGATATGGGTGAAAAAGGGGGCACAGAGTAGTTTGGTATTTAATAAATGCATTGGGATACAACTTAGATCGTGTATATTCGTAACACATCTTGAAAAATTAAGCTTCCTCGTGACACTTTCATCTGGTTCTGAAGTAGTTGGAAGCTCTTTGTCTCAACCGCATTTGGAGGAAATCAAAAGCATTTCCATGCATACAGAATCTCAATAATGCATATGAAAACAGATATCCTCACTCCACCACGCTTGTCCTCTTGGAGATAGCAGCTCACCAAAATAATAATGTTAGTTATTGAACAAATTCTATCTTTAATTGGAACTATTCCACACCTGATATTAGCCTTGTGCTTGCATTTATCACATTAGTAGTTACTTGCTTCCCTTTCCCCTCAGTACCTCTTCTGCCCATCTCTTCCATATGGTCCATGCTGTCTTTCTGACAACAGCCCTTTAGGGGCCATGACTGTTGCTTACCACAATTTTTATTCATGCCAGCACAATGCAGCTTAAATTGTTCCTGGCCTTCAGGTGGTATTTCCTTAATGTGTATTAATATAAGATAATAAAACATCTGTGTGGGATGGGAATATTCTGGATGCTTTGCAGAAATCAGAAGGCAGATCCTCCCTGAACCACGTATGACTCGAAATTCCAGTTTGGCAGCCTTTTCTCCACAAGTACATCCTGTGGGTAGACATGAATCACGAAGGATTAGTGCCATTCGTAGCAGCCTTTGCTCAGAGGCACATGTTCCTCCCTGCAGAGCCCTGGTGAAGCCATGTGGTGCTGCGTGGGCAAAACATTCTTCTACATGAAAATCTGGGGCCATGAACTCTGCTGATGAGTGGTTATCAACTTTCTGGCTCTGGGCATCAGGGAAGTCCTGAATTTTCAAGAGGAGAAGGAATGGCGCACTGACTTCTGCACACTCATTTGAAGGTTAATTTTAATCTACCTCATTTTGGCTGGAAAACTTGGACACAGGCGGGACACTTGGATGACACAAGTAAAGCTGACATTTCACCAAAACTTTATGTATCAAGAGAAAAAAACAACAACAAAAGGCTGTAATTTATTAAAAAACTAAACAGCTGAATCAGAGAACATCAAAGAGTTTATGATGGGGAAAAACCTTAAGAAGTCTAGGTTATCTCTGTTACTAGAACGTGGGGAGATGAGCAGACTGATGGTGAAGAAAGAGAGAAAACTGTGGAAATTAAGGAAAGTTAAACATTACAGCTATAAATCTCCAGTAATATTCTATGTGGGGATTATTGATTTGCCAAGCTCTAAAACTGTTTCCCTATTCAGACCTTCACAGGAAACAAACCCAATGTTTATGCTAATATAACTATCCAACAAGAAACCCACACATACTTGCAATTCCAGCTGGAAGCCATTAGTCTGCCTGGAGTCCTTCAAGCAAACTGCATTCTTTCAGGTGGATGATTTACCAAGCTGTTGAGTCTTCACTACATGACTTTTCTCTGCAATGTATATGAGACAGGAAAGCTTCACACTTCATTTGTGGTGACATATGCTATTCCCTTGGGAATTACTACAGCCACCCAAGATTTACAGCCCACTCCCAAGCAGCAGTATTCCTGTCACTGAGCACTATGAAATCTGAATTACTGTGGTTGAGGAAAACTTGTGGGACAACTGCTAAAAACTACAGAAATCTTGAGAAATGTAGCCAAAATTAACAACTTTCAATTCTTTTTTGCTCAGAATCTCAAACTTTACCTTCTAAACGAACTCTTTTTCAACATTAAATCAACATTTGCTTATGCAGAGTTCACGAATTCTGGTTTCCTTATTTCCCTGAAAGTTCGTGTTGCTGAAAAGCGAGTATCAAATCTCTTCCAATACACACAAAAAGGGTCAGGGAACTTTACAGCTGTGATCTGGACAGAGTTACAGCCCAAGTCAGAGAATTGGCCGTGGAAATGGAAACCACTCCATGTGCTGATCAGCCAGACCATGCAACTGTTGGGTTCATGTTCTACCCATTCGCCCTTCAGAGGCATTAATTTGAGTTTCTTTATTCCTGTACAGCCTCTAATTTTCATATTTGGACTTAATACTTTTGAAATCACTGCCTGTTCTGTCACATTTGGCTGAAATCAGCTGCTGAGTCCCACAGTTATTGGCAGAGACGGACAGAAAGCTGAAAGCATAGACAAACAGCATGGTTGTGCATATCCTTCCAAATCAAGCCTAGAGATGGTTTTTCAATGAAAAGTTGTTGGTATCGATATGCAAACACTTTGTCCTACCAGAATGTACAGTTTTAGGTACAAACTAATCTTGCAAATCACTTTATTCTACTTTTTTGTCATAATGCAAGCTGTCTGCGTGAGTGACCCTGGTACACTTTTCTTCATTCCTCAGCAGCCACTATCACTTTCTATATTTTCTACTGCATTCCCAAACAAAAAGTAATTTCAGATTTTTTTGTTTTGAAATTACACTGGAACTACTTTCACAATCCCCTCCAGTTGTGTGCTGTCTTAAATCTAGCTTCAGTGTAAGCAACCGAGACATTTCTACTGTATGATTTACAGCAAGTAGGTACATGATATTCTGGCACATACTGTTGTTCTTTGTTGAGCTATACAAAACAGTTTATCCTTGCAAAATGCAAAAATTCTGCTTTCAAGAGGACTACGTAAATAACATATATTTATAACTTAGTTCATAATCATTTAGTCTATTGTCCCTACATTCTCTGGAAGCATAAGGTTTCAGATTCTCTGGTTCATATATGTGAAGCTTATCTCATGATAAATACAGAAAACTAAATCAATTTTGCATACTGGAAACTTGAATAGAGAAGGTTAACCTACTTGTAATTCTTTCAAGTAGAAAAGAAATATCCTATGAAAGCCAAGCAACTTTTTTTAATTTCAATGGAAATTGAAATAATGTCTGTATATATTCTGAAAAAAACATTTATATTTTAGTCATTCATGAACATGTATAATTATTATCTGATATGAATTATACACAACAATATGAAACTATGGTTATGGAATTCAAAAGACACTACAGAAATTACAATTCATGTAAGATCTTTAAACAGAGTATTAGCTGGAACAGTCTTTTAAGAAACTGAATGCTGCTGAACTCTTGTGGATCTGCAGGATTGCGTGGAAGGCAAATAACATCAGCTATTAGAGAGCATTGCAGGAAACCGAAATGAAAAGTCACTAAAAAAAAAAAAAAGAATATAACCAAAAGGATAACAGGAGGATTCTGATCCCTAATCACAGATGCCACATGCTATTTTGGATGTCATGGCCTATCCTGCTTGGTTTCCCTCTGCCATTCCAGAAAGATGCAGGTCTTTAGTTCTCTGTAAATGGTAGATGTCAATGCTATGCAAGTGCCTTGGGCAACTAAGGGCATGAAAGTGGCACTAAGCGTTTGCATTCAAATAATTGAATGCCATTCTTAATGCTAGGGGAAAAAAAATACCCTCATAATCATACCTGAAGTAATTTGCAAACACAATGAATAACTGTGAGGTAATGACTGCCTATGTGTAATATCATTTTGGCCAAACTTCAAGCTTTGACTTAAGGTCAAGGTATAAACATGTCTGACACAATGGCACCATCTTTCAACGGCACCAGTTTCCAGATCTTAGAAATAAGAAAGGCTTTATACAATTAGCAATTATCACAGCAATTCAGACTTCAGTCTGGTTCCTACTAGAACAGTCTCACATAAATTTGTATTTACGTGTGCTTGCAGGTCCTATCCTATAATTTCTAGAAAAAGAATTGATGTTTTGGCAATTCAAAATATACTGTAGGTCCATTAAACAAATAATATAATTTAATAATGACTCTGATGACTAATGCTATCCCTGCTTATAAGCAGCAATAAAATTTCTCAACATTATCCTTGCCCTGAAACAGTAGAGATGCTAAGAAAAATGCAAGTTTAATGTTAGAGGATGGTTTCAGGTTCATTGGTCAAAGGGGCTTAAGTGAGTAATGATTGTTTCACAGCATTTCAAATAGAATACCTTTATCAAAAACAGAGAATTGCTTCCAACACAGCACTTCAAAGAATGTGCCCCAGTCACTGACAGAGTATTCCTAAAGGAACTTCCAACATCCTATTATTAATTCAAGCTTTGTGTAACATGCTGTGTGTAACAATGGCTTCTCCTGTGCAATAATTTTAAGCCAAAAACATCTATCAAGGTCCATGCAGTGCTGAACAGCCATTTTTCTGTTTACAGGTATCAAGTGAAATCATTAAATACCACACATTTTTCTAATATTAGTAATAAAATTGAAATAGCTCATTGAAATACAGTGAACTACTCATAACTAGTTATGTGTTTGCAACACAAAAAGTTGCAAAATGTAATTATAAGAAAAGGCAGCCCCTAAGCAGAACTAGAAGTTTGAGGAGGAAACCATGTGAAGGTAATGCAGTTACTAACAGAGCAGACAAAATTAGATGCAGGAGTAGTAAATGTGCAATTTAAGACTTCTTGAATTGCCCCTGTACTTCAAGCATACTTCAAGCAAAACTGAACCCGTAAGTCTTTGCTTATAGATATTTGTAAGTAGATTGAAGACATTTCCCCACATTGATATGACAGGCATCCTCAACTCAAGGGAGGAGTAAGGAGGGACGAAGGCATGGAATAATACTGAATCAGAGCTGTACTGAGAGAAGGTTCAGAGATACTAAAATTGTCCTGATTTTGACTACCTTTGCACCCACAAATTCCAGAATCCTTCCCTTATTGCTCACAGTATTTCTCAGACATCGCATCTTCAATAATTTGGATATCAGATGGGGAAAAAAAAAATCAAGCCTGCAGCTAAATTCTGGAAAATATATGTCATCTAGAGTAAATTGCTAGGAAATAGAATTTTGCTGAGCTATCACAGATCTGCAACAGTTCATGGAAGATAAATAACATGAGCTTTTAGCAAGCATTGTAAGTTCCTGGGAAAGAAACCAACAGTCACAAAAGAAATCAATAGAACTAAAAAGACAACAGTGTTTCAAGTAGTAGGGTTTTGTGCTTCCAAATATCACTTGCCTGGTAGGTATTTTTAAAATAAGACTAACATTTCAGGAAGTCTGTTGTGCCATTCCTGGTTACACTACATTCTCTTCCTATTTACAAATAGGAATCCCAGTTCCCAGAATTACAAATTTGGTTTGGTTTTTAAGTGCTTTTTTATTTTTTTAATAGAGTTTTCTGTCATGATTTGGAGAAGTTACAGTTGGAATATTTACACTGATTGCTGTAGGTATGACAGACCATATCCTGCTCATTTTAACAAAATAATCCCAATGGTGGAGCCATTTGCAGTGGCTGATGTAGGTGAACAGGTACTCTGCAAAGATTGGGATTGTCCCAATGGGATGGACCAACCCGAAGAACTGGAACAGCTCAAGAGTTGCAGAAACCTTCTGGCAGCTGAAAAAAGTTACTTCCTATAAACTTCTCCCAAGAATTGTTCTGCCACAGCAATGATGAATGCTGTTCCTATTCAGCTGAGGAATAGCTTCTCCATCCAGTTCTAGAAAAGCAGCTGAAGTCTCAGAGTAAACGGAATGCGAAAATACATTAGTCATTAGCTTCACCATTAAAAGAGGCTTTGTAGTGCACACCATAATTCAATTGCTGGAGAAATATCATTTTCTTATGTCTTCTTTATCTTATAGAAATTTACTGGGATCAAAGGTTTTACTCTCTCTCTTGCTAAATCAGCTAAGTTGGAACACGGGACTGATTTTTGTTTCCTTCAGTGGTACAGACAGCAATCTCAGAGACGCCCACCAAAACCCTGGGTGTGCACTAGCACATGGTGTTTGGTCTCAGCCTTTCAGCAATATAATCTTGCTCCTTGTAAGAATAAGTCCTGAAGTGTGGCAGATAAAGAGAGATTTCAAACTATGAAATAACAGAGACTTCCAGAAAGTTGACTCACCTCTTACAGATGAGTGTATGTGAGTGCACACCACATGAAATCCCCGTTGCTTTTGAGAACACATTTAACACATAATATTACAGACTTCATGATGCATTCCTGTTGTGCAAGAGAATGAAGCCTTGTTATTCCTAAGACTAATTTATATAATTTCTGTCTAACATTAAAAGTCCTATCATCATACCGACTGCTGCTATCTCATTAGGGTTGATAGAAATGTTTGTGGGGTTTTTTTGCAATAACAAACACAATAAGAAATGAAACAATACATAAATGTGATTTAAAATAGAGAGTACGGTACTCATAATACAGAGAGAGATGAGACAGTAGGAGAGAGGAAATAATGACATCACTTTGTTCAAATTCCCCTCTGAATAGTGTTACCAGAACTACTGCAGGCAAAAAGCAATGCAGAGCCTCTCTTTTGTGCCATCATCCAGTCAGGCTTGCTGAGCTGCATGTTGAACTTCCCTCCTGAATACAACAATGAGAGAAGAGAATCCACTTGCAAGTGCACTTTTCCTCCTTTTCAGAGTCCCAGTGAAGAAAACACTGATTTTCAAAAAGTCACACTCTTTTGGGATGAGCACATTATTTGTTCCCATTGATTGTTCCTGGCTATTATAATGCTTTCAGTGTATAACCCTGTACTTTAGAATCCTTATAAAGCATAGAAAGAATGTGACCTTTCTATTATCTTATTTTTTTTCTGTTTCACTGTTTTTGCTCATCATCAACATGATCTCTTAACTACTACTTCATTTCTTTGGAAACAGAGACCATTATAATGACCAGAGCTACTTGATATTATTACAATATGAAGAAATACAAGACAACCTAAGAACAGGTGTTAGATTTTGTGGCTGAGAATGGAGGGTATTGGAAAGTCAATCAGAAAACTTAATGAAAATTTAGACAATGATTTCCCAGAAAAGACAGTATCTTCATCCAGTCTAGTCACTCTAGATGTGGTCATCTCTGAAACAGAATTCAGCATGATAGACCCTGTCCAGCACAGTAAAGAAACATTCCCCTATGATGCATATCTCAGTTTGTAGCTGGGTGTATCTCTGTACTGAAAGATTATTATTGCTATTTGATATCACAGCTCCCCATGGGAGGTAGAACCCACAAAACAATGGAAAAAAGGCAGGGTGCTAGACCAGTGGCTTCCATGAGTAAGGGAGCTGACAGGTGTTTTCCAAAGCACCCTTTTAGTTTGTGAAAGTGGACAACTTCCTGGGGTTAAGACAGGTATTTCAATCCAATTGCTAGTCTCACTGTGAGGAATACTTTGATTTTCTTCTGCTACTTCTAAGGAAATAGTGTTTTCCCTGCGAGGTCCCATAAATTGCAGCAGTTAAAATAGCTCTTCTTTACTGCTAAGAAAATGTGCAGGATCAGGGAGTCTATGTCAAGGGTATAGTAGAAAATTATGCTGGTGGTGGAAGGAATGCACTGTAACATCAACTTCAGCACACTCTGATTTCCAAAGTCCTGAAGAGACATAGTAGGCGCCATGAATGCACTATGACAAAAAAAAATATGTCTTCTGCAGAGGAAGACAATTATTTGCTAATAATGTAAGACATTGCTTATGTAAAAGGGATAGAAAAAGTCTTAAATTGGTGAAGGAAAAAAAGGTAAAATCTCAGCATGCAAGTTGGAAGACTGTATCTGCAAAGGAGATGAGAAATGAATTAACACTGCTAAAATTAAAGTTCTGACCCAACAACTCAGGATTCTGCCAGTGACTCTGCTAAAGATTCTGTGTCTGACTTTGAGGAATTCTCTCCTCTTCAGTGAATGTAAAACAAATTCCGCTCTCTGCAGGCCAGATTCTGCCTCTGTGTGTAAAACAGGAATAAGAAAACTCCATTTGTCAATTTGTACTTCCAGATCTTCATGGCAATGACTGATAAGAACCTGACACAATGGGGGTTCGATCTCTAATACTTTCTGTAATGCAAACAATACTAAAACTTGACTCTGGGTCATTTAAATACCACTCAGTGCACGTCAGATAAAAGCCTCTGTAGGTTACCTCAAGGTTTCTGATGTTCAGAATCGGGTCAATGGAATTCTGCATTCAAGGTTAATAAGAGAAATTGTGCATACTCATGTTATGCACTAGCAAACAGCAATAAACACTGCCAATACCTAATTTTAGCATCTCACATACAAGGTTGTTTTTAATAGAACAAGCTAACAGCCCTTAGGAATGACAAGAAGTTCACTGAGTTCAAGCATTGAGGACTGCATTTTTTCCGAGTGTATTTTTCAGACAACGTGCAACATAAATCCTGGTTTGTGACTAGAAAATACTCAACACTGGTCTAGCTCTGCTCCCACTAAAGTCATCCATAAAGTCCTGTTATCTTTACTGGCAACACAAACAGGACAGAGCCAAGTGTTTTTGAAAATCCCATCTATATTCAACAATAAGAGACAAAAATCTACCTTTAAGCTTAAGGCTCACACACAGGCAGTAAATTGGTCAATATCACATTTAAGCCTCAAGGTCCACAAGCTGTAATTCAGCCCCCTGTGCATTTGTGCTGTGCAGGAGTCTAATTATACATCCTACACTCTTTCAGCTGCCTCAGACATTGCACCAAGTGGTTGGTGCTCACACGTAATGAGGTCTCTTCAATATTTCATTTGATTCTCACCGGTCTGTGTGTGGCCGTATTTGCAGCACACAATCCCAACCTGCTTTAAAGGCAGAGTTATCAATTTTCTCATAGCAGTTTCTATGGAGCTCATCACTACCATATGTGAGTGCTTCAAATATTAATCACTTTCTTTCCACAGCACCTCTACGTGGTGAAGGGAAGGCATTATCCCATTGCACAGATGGGGAGCTGAGTCAGAGAATGATTAAGGTCAAACGTCTTGCTAATTTAGGGTGTTTAATTTCAGATGCCTGAGAACAGATTTTATTCAGAGCAATTATCATAACTTTATATAGTTAAGTATAGCTCCTATCTAGTTCAATTGTAGATAGAAA
Source organism: Manacus vitellinus (assembly GCF_001715985.3). Taxonomy (NCBI): domain Eukaryota; kingdom Metazoa; phylum Chordata; class Aves; order Passeriformes; family Pipridae; genus Manacus; species Manacus vitellinus. Next base: position 798,750 of record NW_021940812.1, on the reverse strand, counting down.
TGTCTAGCACTTCTGAAAGTCAGAAAAGAAAAAAAAAGTTTAAAATCCAGAGTCTTACTAAGCAACTACATCCAGCTGAGCACTGGGGAAAAAAAAAAATGGACAAATGGGAACTGTTAAACCTGTGAAAAATTTGGCTTAGGGGATCACTCAGAATTACACAGAAATTACAGCACAAGCGTGTGAGGGGCCCCATGACAGCGTTTAACCCCCTCAGCCATCAGACCATCTTTCTTGGTCCTTACATGCCATCTGACACCTTCAGCAGCAGAGCCTGAAGTCCTAGATGGTAACATCAGTATTACACTTCCAGAACGACTCTTCTAGTAGTCTTCCAGACTATTCTTCTGAAAATCCTCAGATAAGGCATTTGGGCTTCTCTCCACCTTCCTAACATTAGCTTTTTATTTTGGATAGGACAGGTTGGCTTTCGGTGGGTGGTTATGTCCACTTACGTGGGCATGTCTGCATGTATTGCTTGATAACATGTGGATGTAATGAAAATCAAAGTAATATATTGGGTAGTTTTAAATCATTAGAGGCAAAGGGCTATCTTAATTGGAAAATAATTCTTAAAACCAGCGTTTATTGCATTAACCAAGTGCCAGAATCCACGTCTTTTGGAAAATGCAGGACTGCCCACCCAGCTCTATGCCACTAATACTGCCAGAGCCAAAAGGAAGGGGAAAGATACTCAGAGTATTTCAGGACAGAAACTATCTATGGTTTCAGATTCAACAGAGAGTGACGATTTTTTTCACTAGTGACTTTTCCTCTTCCCCACACATGTATTTTTAATGCAATACATCTATTTTCAAGGAAAGGCTCCCTCTCCTCCAGACTCCACACTTTCTCTAGGTTCTTTTGCCCTCATTAGTTGTAGCTTACTGAAAATGCAGTTGCTATGCCGTGCTATGAAATGAAGAAAGAGAGAAATTTCAGGGATTTTTCTGAAAACCTCATCATATTTCTTTTCTCAGGCCAGCGATCCGTGGCCACAGAACTATCTGTCTAGTAGGACAGATAAAGCAGCACTGTTCACACATCCCTCATGCCATTCCTATTTGCCCACTAAGGAATGACATATACTCTGCCCCTCAAGGGAAGCAAACACATTTGCAGGTTATAAAATACTCCTGTCTCTGCTGGTGACAGGAGACACTGAATTTCCTGAGGGAAAGGATAGTTTTGTGGAGAAAGCATTGAAGACTTGGGAGGCAAGGGTTAGGAGCCAGGTCTGAAACAGAGCTGGATCATCTCTTTGTGCCTCTGTCCTCTTTCCCTGTGAAAGGAGAAGCACAAATTAAAGGTAAGTGTGCAGCCTGTGATAGTTAGGAAGACTAAGCAGGTAACCAGAACGGTCTGTTCAGGTTTCACAAGCTATGCCAGCATCCCAGCTGCTGAGGTTAAATTCATTAGCAGTTGCGAGGCACTTGCAAACAGGAGGAGGTTCTCTCAGTGCATCTGACAGCCACTTCTGGGGCTCATTTTATCCTGTCACTGCAAAGCATTCTCCCACATCACTTGGATATTTTTTTGACGCAAACCAGCAGATATCATAAAATTCTCCTTCCTTCAGGAAGAAATAACAAACCACTTCAAATTCAAAACCATCTGCAGAGGAAGATGGTAAGCTGCAGAGAAAGGCAACTATTCCTTACTCTAGAGAGGAGACATTTTTTGAGAGAGATGCACCAGTCTGCTTTTTATTTCCCAGGTTAGTTATTATTTAGGCCAGTACAAACCTAGTGGAAGTGAGAAAATGCTGCTTCTCCAAGGGGAGAAATAGTGCCCAACACCTTTCTGGAAGCATTTTGGCCTTACGACAGTGATTTCTTGCTCTCAGGTTCAGAATTTGATGGATGCTGCCAGGCACAAGGATTCATTTGATTATTTTTGTGGTGGGCTGTATGCCTGTATATCTGTATGTGTGTACAGGGGCATATATAATTAAAGTGTGCACATGTTCTCCTGATGGATTATTAATATCCACGGTTACTTGCTAGAGCCTGGTTTAGGAGGAGATTCTTTAAATGGCTGTCAAATCTCTAGAAGTGCCATAAAGATCCAAAGACCCAAGTGTGTCTGATCTTATTTAAAAGAACTAAAAACTCAGTAATCAAATGAATAGATGAATAAATCATTAAAATTTTAATGCTTAAGCAATGTAGGACATATCTACAAACTGCCTGAAGCCAGTGCTGACCCAAACTGTTCATTCCCACAGCACTGAACATCATTGCAATACATGGGCTTGGAGCCTGAAACACAGGAGCAAAATAGCCCTGGGCAAATCACTTTACTCTTGTATTAAGCTTCCCTTCCTGCCAAGTGTGGGTAATACAGTTTACCTACATCACTGAGATGTCAGAAAGAATATTTTTAAAAGCAATTCAAAGACAGAAAGCATGCAGAATGTGTTAGGCAACATTATTATATGTGGAAAGAGCCATTTTAGCAACACACACCTTTCTGTAAAGAGGCTATATTTAAATAACGTAACCCTATAATATAAATAGCTATTTTAGAGCATCTCCTGTCCTAAAGTCTTTCAGAGTCTGTTACATTTCAATTAAAAAAAGAAAACAAACTATATTCTATAACTAAAATGGCACTTCAGCTCCATTATCATCTTTTGGATGCAAAGGAAAAGGCAAAACTCAACAGGAGTATCTAATGCTCTAAAATCTGTGAAACTGCTGCTTTTTCCTTCTTAATACTGACCAAAAAAACACGCTCATTTTTCCCAAATGAAATGCATCATTTGACTACACAGCAGTTCAAATGTATTTGTTTCAATTGTGCTACCTTTTTAGATGTTTTCAAAAGAAAACAGAGGGAAAAATAAATGACCAGTAATGACAGAAAGCTTTTAGAAAACCATCCTTTTTAATAAGCAAGAAAAGTGAGCCTTCAAAGCCCATGCATAAGCACCTACATAATTGGCTGGGTTTTCAAGAGCACTGAGTTTTCAGTGGTCCCCAGTGAGACCAACAATAGCTTTTAGATGCTCAACAATTTATCACAATTCAACAATTTCCCTCCTGGGCATTATTTACCAACTATGTGGTATACAGAAAGCAAAGATATTTGAGACTGTCATTTTTGGTTGGACTTGGACAACTAACTCTATTAGGCTCCCCTAAAACACCCTCAAGTATTTCCACTTGTTTTATTCCTGGATCTTACAACAATAAAGAAACCACTAGACTTAATTTAAATGAACACTGCACACTAGGGCTCAAATGCAAATACTGTATCATGCTAGTAAAGGTTACATAAAGTAATGATTAATTAGGCTTTTTCCCTGTTCAGGTTTTACTAGTCTGTCAACAAAAGACAGTAGATGATTGCCTGCCTAAAATATGCATTATTTCCAGCTCTGTAATATCATTGAAAAGCAAGCAGTAGTTCAATTTACCAGCAATAATTTATTGTGTAGCACTAAAACTCTGCAAGCAATCTCTTCTCATCTGTTACTTTCAACATCTCCCACAACTATTTGATTTTCTTCTTGGGTTTTCATGTTAACTGGTCATCTCCTGCCAAATCCCAGAGACCTAAATAAGCCTCTGTAGCTTGTTGAGTAGTTTTAGCTGTGTTTTACACATGCAGAGTGCATTCCACAATGTAATGATCGCATCATTCAGCGGCTTTATCAAGACAAAACTCAGGAGGATATATGTCCCAAATGCTCTAAAAAAACCCAAAGGACCTATCCCAGCTTTTTAAAAGCTGACTATGAGGCCAAAGTTTGAAGCATTGCCCAACTGACAAAAAGTGTAAGTGTCTAGCAGGCACTGAAACCTGCTTCTAAAAATGGACGGTAGCCCTCTGTGCCACCCTCAGCCATCTGCCTCTGCTGCAGTGTCAGAGCAGGACAAATCCTGCAGCCAGGCAGCAAGAAGCAACAGCCCCCTGTCCTCCAACCCCTTTGCAAACCACCTCCCTGCAGGGAGGAGGGAATCTGAGAGACTAGCAACAGCAGCAGCTAATTCTGCAAAAATCTTTCTTCCCTTAAATCCATAACTCCTGCAGGCAAGAGTCACGGGTGGATTTATTTATTTACTTATTTGTTTTTAAAGAAAACTCCTAGTCTTCTCTTGTTCACTGGAATTTCACAAATTGGGCATCAATGATTTTATTGGTCTGTTTGCTTAAGCTAGTAGTCTGTCTTAATACATAGTATTTTTTTTGTGTATCCTCTCCTCCCTCACAAGATATGACAGCAAAAGGATAATGTAACGATAGTCCACATTTGCAAAAACAATCAGCACAAATGAACAAGTGAATGCCACACCTTTTTTCAGACAGACGTAGATCCTCACTTTTGCATACTGACAACACAACCAGTCTTGAAGAATCCCTTAACTCAAGTTGATCTGCTCTTGAGTTAGTTGTATTATCCATATTGATGAATAATATAAAAAATACTGTTCAATAGTTTTTTTTGGCATAGGGCCATGGACTAATCTTCTTTGTAATTGAAGGCTTATATGATGGAAAGAAACCCTATGGAAACTGCCAAGACAAGGAAAAGTAATGAAGTATAAACACCTGAGTGTCACCTAAATTCAGTCTCCTTAGACCAACTGTCATCTCTTGTTTTATCAGCAGTTTCAGCAATACAAATAAAGTTATGCATTACACCTGACAAGTAGCCAACCACACATAAAAGCACAAACAGTATTTGGTGAATAGTTTGCAACAAGTGCATTCCTTTTTTTCCTCACTAAAACAGTTTCTCCTTGAGTGACACAAACTCAAGAAATGGACCAAGAAAAGACAAAACATGGGCTCAGTGGATATTGGAGGCTGTGTTTCTTGCAGCCCATAGGCATTTGTGACCAAAAATATATGAGCCTGGATAGAACAGAATGAAACATAATCTGGAAGATGGTTTGAAAAATGTATATCACTGTCTCCCTACACAACTGAAAGAGCACACTTGTGTAGATTTATTATAATCTTTCATTAACTTCTTCCCCAAACTTCTGCTACATCTATTCTACTCCCCAGGATTACACACAACTCGTGTATTACAGCAGACCCTGCTGTAGCAACTTATATGAAGAAAGAATTGATTCTTACTCCAACTTTTTCACAGAGGTCAAAGAAAAATGACAAAAAAGCTATTTGGGAAACAAAAGCAAAGAGAAATAAGCTCTAGTTGCAGTGAGAGGACTAGAAGTAGCATGAGCACAGACCATCCCAAAAGGATTCATTTAGGATTATATTTTTAGCCTCAAGTACATACTTTATTTCTCATGTGTATTTTACATGGCCTATTGAGCTCAATTACTTCATATTTTTGCGTACATAAAACAATATTTCCAGAATGCTTTATTACAGAAGTAGCAACCAGCCAAGCCCTCTTTTCTCTCCTAGAGCAAGATAGGGAAGAGACTTATTATATTAATTGGGTGGTGTAATTAACTCCAGTTGTATCAAAGTGGGACAAAGAGTTTCAGTTTTCAGGTATTTTAAAACTTCAAGAATAAAACCAGAAGTTTATCATGTATTTGGGCAGCAGAAACAATTTTTAGAAAAAGGAGAGTTTTTTTGGTTTGGCAATTCCCCAACCCATCGAATCTTGATTTCAGTCTTTTTTTGGTTTTACATTTTAATGCAGACACATGCAAACTCTTAGGTAAAATAGGTTTATGGTTGAAACATGTTCAACACGGAACCACAGAATCATAGAACGGTTTGGGTTGGAGGGGACCTTAACGATCATCCAGTTCCAACCTCCCTGGCATGGGCAGGGACACCTTCCACTAGAACAGGTTGCTCAAAGCCCCATCTAGCCTGGCCTTGAACACTTGGCCTTGAACATCACTGGCCTTGAACATCCAGAGATGGGGCATCTACAACTTCTCTGGGCAATCTGTTTCCGTGTCTCACCACCCACACAGTAAAGATTTATTCCTTATATCTAATCTAACCCAATTCTCTTTCAGTTAAAAGCCATTTCCCCTTGTCCTGTCACTACATGCTCTTGTAAAAAGTCTCTCTCCAGCTCTTTTGTAGCCCCCCTTAAAGGTACTATAAAGTCTCTCCAGAGCCTTTTCTTCAGGGTGAACAATCCCAAACCTCTCAGCCTGTCTCCATAGGAGAGGTGCTCCAGCCCTCCAACCATGTCCATGGTCTCCTCTGCCCTTATGCTGGGTTCTCCAGAGCTGGACACAGCACTCCAGGTGGACCCTCACGAGAGCAGAGTAAAGGGGAAGAATCAGCTCCCTTGACCTGCTGGCCATGTTTCTTTTGATGCAGCCCAAGGACACATTTGGCTTTCTGGGCAGCCAGTGCACATTGCTGGGTCATGTTGAGCTTCTTGTCAATCAACACGCCCAAGTTATTCTTCTCAGGGCTGCTCTCAATCCCTTCTTCACCAAGCCTGTATTTGTACTTGGGATTGCCCCAATCCATGTGCAGAACCTTGTACCTGGCCTTGATGAACTTCACCAGGTTTGCACAGGCCAACCTCTCAAGCCTGTCATGCCTGTCTTTGTTGGGATGCATCACTCCTGAGCTTGGAGGAGGTGATCCTTGAATATTAGTGATCTTTCTTGGGCCCCTCTTTCCTCCAAGACTTTATCCCCTGGGACTCTACCAAGCAGACTTCTGAAGAGGCCAAGTCCAGCTCTCCTGAAGTCCAGGGCAGCGAGCTTGCTGTGTGCCCTCCTCGCTACCCTAAAGACCCTGAACTCCACCATTTCATGGTCACTGCAGCCTGGGCTGCCACTGAGCTTTACATTCCCCACCAGCCCTCCTTGTTGGTGAGAACAAGGTCCACTACAGCATCCTTCCTCACTGGCTTCCCTATCATTTGGAGAAGCATGCTGTCATCAACACATTCCAGATCCTCCTGGATTGCTTTTGCCTTGCTGTGTTGTCTCTCCAACAGATACTGGGGTGGTTGAAGCACCCCATGAGGACCAGGGCTTGTGACTGTGAGGCTGCTTCTATCTGTCTATACAGTGCCTCATCCCCTCAGTCTTCCTGGTCAGGTGGATGGCAGCAGGCCCCCACTATAAAGCCACCTGGCCCTTCCCTTCTTTTAATCCTTATCCATCCACAGGCAGAGCTCCATGGAGATTTGAAAGGTCTCCCCAAAATATTTTGAGTTAGATGATATAGTGGAAACATCCCTGCATGAATGAACTGCATTTACAGAACAACAACTATGAGTCATAGTTTCAAACAGGTGGAATTTACAGCAGGAAGATCCCTGAAGATTTAAAACTTGGGCTTAGCCTGTGACAGCAGCCGTGTGCTATTGTCTTTATGGAATTCACCTTCATCTTTATGGAATTCACACCAGGATGCAAAAGAGCAAAAAAACCCACACTTTTGGCATGAGAGACAGAGTGACAATTTATTTATTGTAAATACTGATTTACTATCCAGATGCTAGGAGCATTATAACTGACTGGAGAAGTTCTAAAACTTATAGAAACCTACAGGAATTTATAGGAAGCATACTACCTAGCGTGGAGGTTTGGCAGGGGACTTACTTGGTGCATTCTTGTCACCTCCCACCACAAGGTCAGAAGACCGCCACTATGAACAGTATTTCCTCAAAAGCAAGAGGTTGAGAGCCAAAGGTTGGTAAAATAAACCTTCTGAAACAAAGGATGACAAAACCAGGCCTGCAAACTTATTCCAGCATGTATACACAGCCTAATTTATATTGTGGTCCTAATCCTGAAGTCCATTCTCAGACAGAGTTCCATCAAGCTCCATCAGAGTTCACACCTTTGAGGACCTAAAAGAAATCTGATTTCTGAAAGAAGCATTTCTCCCCACTGGGACAGAACAGTACAGAGAAGAACTGCTTATAATATCAGCTTTGTCTATTATAAAAGCCACTTGAAAACAGTATGGACCAGCTGAAATAAACCTGTTACTTATAGGTTTGATGCTCTTGTTGATTTAAAGCCTCAATTTTCTACTTAAGGGTTTTCAGAATGGTGAAAGGTAGTATAGGGGTCAGCTCAAGGCTTGATGAAGTCAATAGATTTATTCTTAATTTAGCCACTCATGTCAAACATCTCTTCATCTTATTTCAGATGCTCACACTTCCCAGAATTCCTTAAAATTCTCTGTTTTACACAGGAATACTCTGTGATCGTACAGCCCAGTATCAATGCTGAATTCCTTCACAAATTTGAGCACAAGAGGCCTAACTGAAAACAACACAGTATCCTAATCTCCCAGAAGGGAATTGGAAAGTCCAGTTTGGAAACAAGGCACTAAACTAAAAGAAGACATCATCTATTTACTTTCTATTTGAACAAGCGAGCACTGAACAGTCTTCAGCAAGTCATAACACCTCCTAATGCATATACATTTTACTAATGGACAAACCTTATGTGCTCAGTACTTTCATGAGCTATTTCAATCAATTCCTTCTTGGATTTTACTGGCCCATCCATTCACAACTGCTCTTTGTTTTGTCTGGCTTGTTTAGCCTGGACTGTTGGAATAAAATTTCTTAATTATAGCATGACTTGCAATGGTCAAGTCAAGCATCAGTATAATCCATGTGAAACCATGTGTTGTACCTCATAAGGAAAACATCATGGAAAATAAATCAATTTAATGCAACTGAAACCTTCAGTGATTAGGATCACAAAGATTAATCTCAATTACTTGTTAGATTCAGTGTATCAGCGTTCTTGGCAACATTTGTAAATTAACTTTTAAATCACAGATATTGGGACATGAAAATCAGAAAAAAGAAGGCTGTTAGTACTTTTAGATTCAACTAAACTGTGAAGTGTCAGGGATTCTTAAGGAGAAGAAGCAAAGTTCACATTGCTAAGCTGCAATATGTTTTCCCCATCCAACTTTGAGCTTCTCTCTATCAGTAGGCACAAAATGCTGCACGTGCATTTGAAAATGCCCTGTTTGCTCCTGGCCATGAAAACAAAAAGATAAAATTGTAAGTCTGTCAGCACGCTTAAGGACAGTTACAACTTAATGTACCATTTCTTAATTCCTACAATCACATTAAGATTAAGTATCAGACCCCTTTAACCCGACACAAAAAGAGTTGAGAGGTCGGTCACAGTGTGTGATTAAGCTAAATTAATGACCCAAAATGCATTCCACATAATATGCTACTATATATATTCACCCCCAGTCAATTATATGTTTATTACAGTATCTCTGACAAGCTAAATTAACAATAAATTAATGTCTAAGTTGTGATTTCACTTTTGACAATATCATACTACAACTAAGCCTTAAATATCTGCATGTAACTATTCAGCTACAGACATAAGGAAGGTAATGGAGTCAAAAACTGCGGACTAATTGCTTCAGATGAAGGCCTATTATCTCTCCAATTTCAGGCTCAGCAGCAGTTAAGTAGTAACAGAAACTACTTCAGACAAAGTGTTGTGAATGTTTATGTAAAATTTACTTTTATTTTACCCCTCTTATGTTTTTATAAACAATAAAAGCAACAGCCCTTTTTTTTCAGACCAACAAAGGATATAACCTGAAGGCTTAAAAAAACCCCAAAACAAAACAAAAAAACAACAGTTCAGCCTTCAGATTTGCTTGGTTTTACTATTTTGCTCAAACTCATCCTCTTCCCCTTTCTAAAGGGTTTTTGCATAACCTTATCATGTCTAAACTCAGCTTAAGTCTTCATAAGTATTTGCTTCAGTTTGTCTCATCCTCCTTCACTATGAGGACACACTCAGAGCTTGGTTCTCCACTCAGCTTACACTTGGTATTCACATCTGTAAAAGTGATTGCAATGAGGGCACAAGGCTCATCCTACCACCACAGGGATGGTGGTAGTGTGTTTGACCACCAAAGAGCTGGGAGGGACACACCAACTTTGAGGGAGCAGCAGAGAGATGCTCCTGCTCCCTTGGTGACTCACTGGGATCCCATCACTAACTCTCTCCATCCCAGCAATGCCAATTCTAACAAAACTAGCCTGTTCTCTTCCCATGATCATCTGCATTTCAGCTTTTTAAGGTGGTTGTTGGAGACAGGGAAATGCCCTCCAACAGCACCCCTCACTTACCAGGGAAGCAGGGAGAGTATCCCATCATTTCACCAGCCTCTCCTGCCAAGGCCACCGAGCACAGAGGCACAGCCACAGTGCTGGCACTGCAGGGCTATTTGACAAGACAAGATCCCAAAGCACAGTCCCTGTTATGCCTCTGTGACCAGATGTTGTTCAGCAGAGTAGGACAAATCCCACTCTGAGAAATTATGGTCTATCTGCACTTTCCAGCTGCAGTTTCTATCACAAAACACTGTCTGATAAGAGTGATAGCCACACATTGCTTGCCAGTGACCACACATCATATGGACAGCCCACAGGTTGTCTCTCAAAACAAAGCTTTATTCCAGCAGTAGGAAGGGCACAGGCAATCGAGGCACCATCAATTTCCTTGATCTGTGGAGGATTTTCCCCAATGGTCATGGGAAGCAGCTATGCCTCTCCACTTCCATCACACTTAAGAGCTCTTTTCACAACTTCCACAACTTTTTTCAAGGCTTTCTCTTACAGGTACCAGACTCTGGGCTTCAGCCTTGGCTTATCACCTAATCCTGACTTTCAGGAAGATGATCTCCATCAAACTACCCAGCACAAAACTTCAGCTTCTGGCTTCCTTTTCTGAAAGGTTTTGGTTTAACCCTTTACCATGCATATCCTTGGTTCATCATCCCCCCCCATTTACTTTTCCATTTCACCTCTACAGCTCCTAATTACACTGCAGTATTTCTACCAGAAAAAAAAATAAATTAATTACTCCTTCTTGGAAAAGGTCCCTCCATTATGCAACAGAGAGTTGAAAGATGCATCTCTATCTTACCTTCAAGTATAAAATTGCTTCAAGTTCTCAAAATCTTAGAATCAGATACAATCCCAAAATTCCATGCATTATCTCTCTCATTTGCAAGTTGCTTATAGCTGTCTCAAGTCCTGACAGGATTTACATTTATCTTGATATTTTTCTGCTGAAATTCTTATTCCTATCTAAACCTTCAGAATGAGTTCTAACTTTCAGGTTTTTTTCCTGTGACCCTTTCCCTACACTCTCTAAACCTCAAGGAGAGCATCTCTCTGATATCTAAGGTACTTGTGCAGCCTGAGTTACTACAGTATTTCAGAACTCCCTATTTCATGTACTTATCCTCAGAAAACTCCTGGATATTTGTTTTTTTCCCAACTTAAGACAACAATGGACCATCTCAGCAGAAGAGAAGTTGCTGACTGCCACTGAGAACCAAACCCTCTTGCTCAAGGCTATAGTGGAAGTCTGCACACAAGAAGCACTAAGTTCCATGCTCCACTCACTGAACTGTCATGCAAAGCCACCAAATAATCCCACTTAAACTTTCTTATTAAATCAGAAATTAATATTAATTTGCCTTTCCATTCTGGATCACTTTCACTGATTTCCAATATAGGTCCCTCTCCAAATTTATATTACACAAATGTTTCAACCTTGCTGAATGCACTTCTCTCACTTCTGCAGTTAGTCCTTCACATCTGCAGCAGCCTTTTGGAGGACTGCACACAGCTTTCCCATTCCATTGCTGCTGGCACCCTCCTTTCTCTGAATCTATTTCACTTACTTAAATCCCACTTAAGAATCACAGAAGGCAGGACAGAGGAATGAGAGGAAAAAAAAAAAAGGACAAAAGATGTGAATGCAAAACACAGAGAATAAACTACATAAAAACCAGATATTATTGCACTCTACATCATTTTAAAAGTGCTGCCTTTTCTCACATCACCCAAAGTGACCATGATTCACCACAACTTGATGCATGATAAAGATCACAAAGAAGCAGCATTAAAGGCATAAGAACTGAAAGCAGGTAAAACCATTGTTCATTAAATGCCCATAGCAATGTATAACACTGCTAATAGACCACAACTGGAATGAAACATTGAATTCTCTAAGAGTTAAAAAAAAAATTAAAAATCTAAGATTTTTTTCTTGCGCTGTTCAAACTTTCATGACTCCTAGATAACTGGTGAACTTCAGAGACAAATTATTCTGTCTTTATGCAGCAGCAAAAGAAAGCTTTAGTGAGAAAGACTGCAACACAAGGTACCTCTGCCAGAAATGGAGGAAGCAGCAACCACCAACACTGTACCAAGGACAAGTGGTAGACCACATCCCACTTGGTCAAGGCAGAGACAGCGAGTAAAATTCACACAATCTCAAGCAGCACCCTATGGAAGTATATGAATCTTTAAAAGCTTCCAGAAGCACTTCCATTTCAGCACTGAATACCAAAAGGGATTTTCTACAGTCTCCTCTTTTTGACACTACAGCTTTATGCCAAACATGCTCCTTTCCACCTCTGTCTCCCCTTCCCTCCCCATTCCTGCCTGCATTCCTCACATCAAATTAACAGCTTGAAAAGACTGCCAGTTTGATGCAATTTCATGTTCTTGAATACAGTGTTCTCAGGAGCGCTATTACGGAAATTTAATCTCCTGAGAAATAGATCAGATACCATTAACAGAATGAAACATAAATGTTCTCTATGAGTTCCTGGAGAAAGCCTGTGTTGGGTCTACAATAAAATATGTAATTTGAAGAGTTGTTATCAAGAAAAAAAAAAGGTTTCATATGAAGAATTTTATTTTATTTTAAAAAAATTATGCACTTTAACAATGAATTCTAAATGGCTCCATTAAAACTAAAGAAACCCATTGTTTTCTATGCAAGTCAGAGTCATGTTTCTCCTTTTACCCTTCTCTTTGCCAGACACCTTCCAAAAGTGGACACTTTCCCTGGTTTCTGCACAGCTGTGATAATCTGAGCCAGAATACTGCAGCGAGAATGAGGGATTCTCACAAGCAGAGACTCACCTTTGGGATATGACAGTTTTCAACTCCAGCCAAGAACGTAGGAGCTCTGTCACAAGCCACTGAGATAACACGCTAAATTAGCTCATCTCCTGGGAGACTCACTCCCACCTGTTCAGCAGCTCCAGGCCAAGCTCCTTTCAGCCCAGTGTTAGATCTGGGTACAGCAGAGGTGTGTCATGGTGCTCTTCAACTCCTCTGCGTGGATTTTATGCCACTGGGGTGCTGCAGTGGGGAGTCTGACTGTGCCAGCTAATGGCACTGTGAATCAGGGCTGTCTTGTAAAAATTCACAGCTCAATCTGCTTACAAACATTAAGTTACAATGGTAACCTCAAACCTTGCTAAAAAAGACAGAGGATTCAGCAGTGGTTCTTTGTGATCTAGCATACAGGAGGGATAGTACTGACAAATAAAAGGGCAAAGTCCCTTCCTTATTTCAAGAGATAAAATTCGTAACTTATAAGTGCCTGAACCTGCTGTACACTACTGCCTGTTTAGAATCTGATCCTACACTCTTTGGACAAAATTTGTTTTGCTCGTGTGCTATAAAGAGGCTTAGGTGTCACAGAGAATCAGGATTGTTGCATTGTTTCAGGCAAAGCATGTTGAGCCAACCAAGACACCCAGGGACAATGACTTTCTGGACAGCAACCGGGTGAGCAGAGCAGGTCTGGAATGATTTTAAGTCATTCCTCCCAGGAAAAAAAAGAAAAAAAACCAAAAAACCAAAAACAAACAACAAAACAACTATATATCTTCAAATACAGGAACATAGATCACATGAAGTTACATTTATTTGGCTGCATCCCCTCATCCCTACTAAAGACATATGGTTCACATCTAGTACTTCTGTTCAGTTCAGAACTGCACTACTGACCGAATCTCTCAGTCTGACCCATCTACCATGCTCTAACTCACATTTTATAGTACCCTCAGAGTGCACAAACTGGCTTCATTTTGCATGAAGTTAAGTCAGAAGATAATGAACAACTACAGCACATTCACACCAGTCTGGAACTAGTCTGGAGTATATGTGTTTGGGACCTCAACATCATCTCTCTGACTCTCATAGGGTGGCTCCACACTACTTCCAAATGTAAGCACACCCATATTCTTCAGTTTAATCTACTCTGGGAATAAAGTAATAGCACAGGCCTCAACTCACAATGGCTGAGAATATTTACGACCTTGAAAGAAGACAGCAGGCACACAGGGATTGACACCCTCTAAAACAGGAATCCCAGAATTACCTGAATTAGAACACTATAGAGGAAAAGCCCGCAAAATGCAGCTAAAGTGCAAACTGATTTTCTTGTTTGGGTAAATTTACACAAATAGAGGCACTTTTCAGCATAGTATATTAGATTCTCCAACGGTACTCAAGCTTCAAGATACTACAGGCTATTTCTGTGAAGTACAGAGTGGCAGGGGAACATTAGGAGTATGAAATATTAATCTTTCCATCATTTTATTCCTGAGTCTGGCCAAGGTTTTCCAAGTGAAACGTGTTGTCTCTCCACTTGAAGACACCATCCCTATTATTTGAAATTCCATCTGTTCTGTAAAATTCAGAATTGATTACCTTAATGACAGCTAATAGGCAGAACTGTTCTATTGATCTGATTCCACTCCTCCACGGAGCCCACTTCAGTAAGGCAGCCCTCAAGCTGTTTTGCCTCGTCACTTAATTTTTGGTCTTTTACATGGAGCTCCATGCAAACAGTCATTAACAACCTTGTCTAGGACATGAGCACATTTCGAGCAGCATCTTTTTCCCTGTAAGCCCATGACAGCTCTTCTCTATACAGCAAAAGAAATGAGAACAATCCTTTATTCCGAATGTTCAAATACTCAATTAACCAATCAACCCTTTAAATATGTTTTATAAAAGGTGTTCTTTGAGAATCTGTGATCCCTGTTATCCTTGATATGCTGACTCACTTTTTAAAATACTTAAAAGTCTCATTTTAGCATTATGGCTGTTATCACATTTTCACTAAAAAATCAGCCTCTTTATCTTTATATATGACTGCAGAGCTATTTACATTCCCAAAGGCCATTAAAAGTAACAAGAACTGGGTTAAATTAAGATAACAAATTTACAGGCTTATGTTAAAACACATAGATCTTCAGCCTGTGTAAATAGCTAAAGCACATTGTCACAGTACTTGACGTGTTGTTGCTATTTTATTTTCCTTTTTTCACAGAAAAGTGGTTTTAATGGTGTATCCACACATGCAGCTAACAAACCCCAAGACAGAGAACAAGATTCTCTAGTCTGTTTGAGCTGGATCCCAAGTCTATTAGTGTCTACAGGCTTTGCTACGGACTGCTGAGCACTGGGTCTAGCAGAAAGCCAGCTGTAATCATTGTACACTGCATGGTATCCAGCTCCAACCATTGAACAAGAAACCACAGCTGTGTCAGAAGCACCCCAGTGTACAGAGTCAACCACATCCAACTTACAGTTTGATCAAGCAATCACAACTTGACAGCACAAGACAGTATTACTTATCACTTACAGAGTGTCTTCTGTACGTGATGCCCAAAAGACTTAAAGTTCAGACCCATGAACAGATAAGCAAGGCGATAAATGATTGGAATTCCAAATAGTTTAGCTGTCAGGGAGGTGAGCAGCTTTGCTTATCAGAAATAAATTGTATGGAAGCATTTTTAATTACCTAAGGAAGAAAGGGATTGTCTGGCTTCAGCAGCTAAGGCAGTTGCTTATCTCCACATCACAATCATTTTCTAATTATTATCATTTTTGTAAATCTCAAGACAGAACATGACTTCATTTGCATATAGACACAAGTCTAAAGTAGATTTTTAAATTCAAGCCTGCAAAGCTTCTGCAGATTTCCCCAAACTTTTCCCACCTTGCTCCTGCAGTGTCGTTTCATGCCCAGCTTCTCTTTGGGTTAGCATGGTAGGACACAGCAAAGACTTAAGCCAACTGTGTCACTTGCTCGCCTCTGGATTCCGGGAATGTCACAGCAAAGAACACAGGAAAGGGATGGTCACAATCTCCTAAGACAGCAGCAGCTGCTTCTGAAAAAGACTCAGTCCTCTTCAGCCAGACCAGCACTTTGTCTTCAATTTTTCTCCTAGCTACAATTTTCAGTTTCTTGATCAGTTTTAAGCAAGAAAAAAATCTCAGTAATTTTTGATATGCATAAGCCTGGAAATAGAATTTTGGCTAGAAATAGAATTTGGATAGAGCCTTTTTTCAGATATGAACTGTTTTAGATAAAATAAGGGTTTAGATCTGCTTTTGGTATTGGAAGATAAAAGTGCAGTCAAATCAATGGACAGAGATTGGATTTGACCCCCAGCTGTGAAGCCATTTTACTAATAATGCATTGTGAAAACAAAAAAAGAAATTATGGGAGTGAGCAAAGTTGTTCACAGACTCAAACATTAATATTCATCAATATCATTGATATTTATATATACTTGATATTTCTATTTCATGCTCACACTAGGGCAGAGCTGAGAGAGGATGTACTTTCAGAATATTTAAGCATGCCATATGGGTATAATTGCAATTCAATCAGTTATAGAATATACTCAATTAAGATTCTGCATAATACTAAAGACTTATTCTGGGCATTTTATACTTCATGTGAGACGAGCGAAGTAGCAAAGACATGGCATGCCAACAGCAAAGTGGTACTGGGCAGATAACACCACCTGGAACAAAACCACCGCTCCTTTATAAAAGGCAACACACACTTCTTGGCTTACAAAACCCGACACTTTTACACAGCTTTAAGAAGGAGGAGGGGACAGCCCCACAGCTCTTTGTTCAGAAAAGGCACTTATACACCCCTGCCTGCCAGAAAACACAGCTAGACTCATTTTAATCTGTTGCAAACAGTGACAAAAATACCTACTCCAAAAGCATTGGACAGAGAAGCAAAGAAGCCCAACAGATGCAGGGTTAGATGAAGTTTCTTTACCCTGAGTATCAAAGTTGCTTCCTTCTTGTTTTCACTGAACCATTGAGCCTGTTTTGGCCATTAGTAAAATGTCACCCTGAAAATGCAGATTATATGATGCTATTTCTGGTGCCTAGTGTCTTCCCATGCTTTCCCCTTCCTCAATTCCCTAAACCAAAGTACAAACGAAAAAAAAAGAAAAAAAAAAAGAAAAAAAGAAAAACAACGTGTGAGGCTCTCAGCCTATCAAGCCAGGAAGAACTATTTTAAGAATTAATTTGTGCCCTGAGAGATCTGTTTAAATTATCCTCCTGTGCCGTCCTAACCAAAGATTAAAGTGGTGAACTTCCAATGTCTTAAGGAGACGAGGAAAACTGAAGAACTGGAGCGTCCGGGCTCCCCCAGGCACGGGCCCGAGCACAGGGAGGAGAAGCTGGTGCTGAGGAGAATGGAGATGCTGATCTGCCAGTGTGCCCAGAGCCCAGGAACCTTCATCAGCCTCAGCTGGAGCTCAGAGATCGCAACCAGGCTTTCCCTCATGCCACCACTTTCTAGCTATGCCTATCCTTTATGGTTGAGGATACATCCCTTTTTTTCCTGCCACCCGCTGGTTTTTTTGACAGGGAAAGTTTTGACTTCATTCTGTCCTGGTAAGTGCAGGCAGGCAGGAATATCCTCTATATAACACAGGTTTGACAGAGAAAATGAAGTCTTTAACTTTCTACCTGTACAGAAACACATAAAACAACTACCATGAGAAATAAATTAATAGAGTTTAGATATGGTGTAAGCACGGCAATTTTCTCCAAAGTCAATGGGAGTTAAACCTACTCACAGCTGCTTTTTGCCCCCCCTCGCCATCCCTGCTTGTTCATGCACAGCCTGAGCACACGCTGCACCCTGAAGTGTCCCTCCGAGGCAATGTCAGACAAAAAAATTCCCTTAAAGTGCATGACAAAGTCAGAAGCTGAACCCCAGTTTTACAATTTTATATCCATCTGCAGAGGGGGGTTTAAATACTCTCGCCCCTTTTTCCAGCAAGAAGGGGCCTCCATCCCAACATCATTCCCCCCCCCCCCAGCACGCATGTAAGGAACAAGTTACAGAACAAACCTCTATAGTCTTCAGTGAGAGGTACAGGTTGTTAAAAATAGCACAATTTCAGCTTACACACACACCGAGAAAGCAGACCTTGAACACAGCTACACAGCACTTTCCTCCTGCCACTGACTGGTGACTCAGTTCACAATTTTAGGAATGCACACCAAAAAGATTAAAAAAAAAATAAACCATAATAATCATAAAAGAAACACAGAGCTATATAAAGCAAATCTGTATTTGTTCGAAATTGAGGAAAAAAAGCATTACCTGGTCTTGTTGTTGGGCTTGTTTCCCTGATGCATTTTGCTCCTTGGCTGTAGTCATGCTCACCTATTTGTGCCCACTGCAGTGGCAAACAGGATTTTACTCTGTGTGTGTGTGTGTGTGTGTAAGCTTGTCTGTGTGTTCAGACATACACGCACACACACACACACACAAAGACTAAAGGGATATGGATGAGTAACTAGTCCATCACTTAATCACCAGCTGAGAAATTTCCCACCCCCACAAAAAGAAATAAATAAAAATGCAATGCAAAAAATCACTAGTCTAGCTGTCTTCCCCCTTGAGCCTCTAAAATAAAAGCAGAAGCAGGAGCAGAGAGAGAGAGAGAAGGATGCTGTGGGGGCTTCTTCAATTAGCAACAGCCTCTGCAATCGTCACAGAAACAATGATAACTGCTTGGCAACCAGCAACTGGCAGCTCGGAGCCGGAGGCAGCGATGTGGTCCTCGCTCCCCACCTCCACGGCGGCCGCCCGCGCCTTGCGCATGCACCGGCTGCCTCGGCACACACTGTGCAGCTCGCTGGGGATGTGCACAGCTCGGCACTCATCTCCCCTCCCGCACCCGGGCAAAGGGGCCGCAGCCGCCCGCCGCTCAGGAGCTGAATCCCGCATTCCCCGGGATGCCGGTGACGGGAGCCGCGCGGATGCGGGAGCTTCTGCCAGACGCGCTCTCGCCTTCTCCCCAACTTGCGGAGGTTTCAGTGCCCTGGCAGTCCCCGGCTGCGAAGCAGAGCTGTGTCAAGGGCAGCCTTTGCCCCGCTGCAAGCACGGATTTGGAGGATGCAGCGTGCGCTCCCAGGGAAGCTGGTTCCCACCGGTGGGATGCGGAGATCACCAACGCTCCCCGGGGAGCTGCTCGTCTCACTGCCAAAGGGTGGCACGTTCACGTGCCCTCAGACTTCCCCGGCCCTCTCCATGTCCCTGACACAACCGGGGCCACTCTGCATGTCTGATGTGGTGGCTGCCTCCTGCGCGCCGGTGGCTGCCATGTAGGTCACGTTGCAGGGTGACACACCAGCACACGTTCCCTGCTCCGATCCACGCTGCCATATCTCGCTCCCTGCGGATTCTCTGCCACAACGGAGATCTCTCCAACACGGCAGAGCTGTCAAACTAGCCTTGCTAGCACAGCTGCCCACCTTGATGTCAGCACGGGGTGACATGGGGTGTGCCTGAGCACCAGGCATAAAGCAAGTACCACTCTCCAGTAACCCTCAAGGGGACCTCAAATGGTTGGACAAAACTTGGAGCAGCACGGAGATTGTTCAGAATTTGCTTGAGACTGATGCAAGTCCTCACTCACCTCAACGTCAGGTGACGTGAAACTGCCATGTTGCTGCTTTTCCCATCCTCACCTCCTACCCAGCACACTCAGGACTGAGGTGGGATCGATACTAGGCTGGATCGAGCCCAGCTCTCGCCAGAGTGCTGTAGCTCTGTGTAAAGCTAAATGTTTTCTCACTCACATGATACTGGGATCTCTGCTGAGTCTGTAGATAACCAGCTAAGGAAAAGAAACAGCAGAGTGTGTATCTGACAAGGAAATGATTATGCCCCCTTTGATCCTTAATTTTACAACATGCATTTATTATACAAGGTCACATTCATTAATGCCATTAGAGGCAAGGTCTCCTTACACCTGGGATAATTTTGATCCTTGGTTCAGGGACGCATCAAAGGCACGCCAAGTTTTTCTAGAGATATCTACTAGCCACCACTGGGACCCCCTAAGCATTTCTGTATTTTCACCATTACATGTCACAGCAGTTCATAGAAACCACGACAGAAAAGATCTGCAACATGGAATTGCACTGATAGGAAACTGGATAACCTCACCTCATCCCAGGTGCCACAATCCAGGCAACAGCTCATTTAAAAAAAAAAAAAAAAAGTGAATAGCACCTCTCTAACAAGAAACGGTAATTTGCATTTAAATCTAACAGTGCTGATTTCTTGCTGGGTTATACTCAGACACAGTCCTAGCTTACATTGCAATTCCATCTCTTTAGTCCCAATAGTTTTAGTCACAATATTTTATATGTGTTTATAGTGAGGTTATTGCTCATACATTTTTTCCCCAGCCATCGGAACCTTGTTTTCAAGGTCTTATACAAGTGGGTCAGTTTGAATTTTCCAGTTGGCTTGGTCTACTTTTCTACCTGTTGTGAGTGGTAATGAAGGCTTGCTTTACTTCTGCTATTTTTCTTTCCAAGAGGAATTCAAATGAAACAAAACTGTCTTTGGAGTTTGTTTTTTTGTTTTTTATTCCCCTAGAGTACATCCTGGAAACCTCTGCAAAACAGATCCCTTTTAAAATATGGGCCATTCACTGTGTCCCTGACCCCTCAATACTTACACTGGCAATCCCTGAACTGAATTGCATTGATATTAAAAATTAACATATCTATACCTATCTACATACCTATTCAATTTCTTCACAATTAGCAACTTAAGACACAGTTTTCACTCAGTTTCTGGAAATGCCACTCTTCCTTACAGTGTAGACATTTTTCCCACTAAGCTTGTTGTTGGACACATAAGAAGTTAATTATGCTAATTAGTCCAGCAGTTAGCTATGCAAATGTATATGGCTGAGCCTCATTACATGGGTGCATTAGGGTGCTGACTGTTCTGACTGTATCTCCCAATGCTTGGCACCACTACCCCAGTATTACTGAAATGCCTTGATCTCTGCCTGGCAGTACCTCCTTGTCACTCCTGACCTGTGAGGGGTGTCTCATCCCCTCAGATGGCCATGAGTTGCCGCTCACTGCCAGGAGGATGTGAAAGCAGGGGACAGTGACATCCTCCAGCTCTCTGTCACCACTCTTCCTTAATTAAAGCAGTTCTGAGGTTGCCAAACACTTCCTGAAGAGACACTGGAGGAGGAAGCAGAAATGCCTTTCAGAAATGCTCATTACTCACGGGCAGAGAATAATCTGCTTCCACATTAGCAGGGCTGAGGCCATCCATCCTGACCTCTGTGCTATGTTAGGGTACCAATTTTATTGCTTGGTTGAGTCATCACTGATGAAAGATTAATACATCCCTATCAAAGGACATGAATCTGCATCTGCCAAACCCAACAGCTGCCCAGGCAGAAGGATTTATACAGACAGTCCCATTCAGGGCATAGCAAGAGGCACTGGCAGACAGGGACCCTGGGAGTATGTCCTTCTCATCCATCCCATCTGATCACAAGGAGCAGGTCGTTCTTCCCTACCAGGTTCAAAAATGCATCAAGCTGTTCACTCCCTACTACCCGTCATTGCAACAGGTTTGTCTCCACTCACTGCCTGTGCTATGTGAAAAGTCTGTCTCCAGGCTCACTCCCTGCCACAAAAGCTGCATCCCCATCATGAAAATCTTACATTAATTCATATAGTCCACACTATGCCACCATTGTGACAGCTCAGGAAGACCACTATGAGCACAGACACCTCTCCTTGTTTACCAAGATGCATGTACAAAATTCCAGCTACAACCATGTGAATGGCATCCCCACACATGACTGCAATTAGCTCCTCCAGCACCAAAGCAGGACAGACAGACATTTCCTTCCCATCAGGAGAGGAACCAGCAACAGGTAAAGGAAAATGTTCCCTGCTTGTCAACTCATCTTCACCCAGACTGCTTGTTTTAACAAAATCACGCAGCACTGCTGTAATACAGATAAATTTTAATTACCTTGTAACAAATTAGTCACACATGTCCTAGAGCCTTTCCTGTTCAAAGCAAAGTGCTTCATTCTCCTGAGACTGGCAGGAACAGGATTGTGGTCTGGGATCATTCTCAGAACTCTCCTTGGAGTTCACAAAGTCACCACAAATCTCGCTCATGCTCAAAGACTGTTGAAAACCTTTAACATTGCAAATAGAAATTAATGTCCCCATGGCTTTGGGAAAAAAGGTGGACTAAAATCTTAAAATGTCATCACCACGAAGACCTGTGAACTCTTAGGAGCTAAAGTACAGTAACCATTGCTTATGATGATGCGTTACAGCAACACATGATAGGAAAAGAAGCAGTTTGTTACTGCTCCAAACATTTTTAAGCAGATCAGTTTACTAGGACCATCCTTGATTCTGCCCCTCTGTGAGGGTAGAGGTCTCTGCTGTCCATGGGTGCAGAGCAGCTCCTTCATGGGAAGCAGCAATGGACTCTCAGGAGTCAGTGCAGAGCATTCTCATCCCCTGCATGTTACAGAGGCCAGATCCAAGAGCAGCCTGTGCTCACAGTGAGCCCTCCAGCTGCACACATCTGTTCAAGGGAGTACAGACTAAGGACAGTGATCAGCCTGTAGCAGCAGTGAGTGCAGTTATTTGATGCAGAACCCTTGTGCTCCATTAAAACCTGGGGTTCTGGCTGCACCATACTGGGCTATTTATTCCTCTTTCATTGTCACATCCAGGAAGTTGAAGCCAGTGGGCAGAGTGGGTAGAAATTAGTTCTACTTGGTTAACCATACCTTTGCACAGTCTGCTAATGTTTTCCCTTCTCCAGATGAAGACCAGATCCCACGGGGAGCTATGTATCTGACATTTTTTGTGGGTCTAAGCCATTAGTATCTGGGGTGCAGTAATGTGTTACCTCCAGCAGAACACACCACACGATTTGCTTCTGTACAGCCAGCCCCTCTGAGCTTCACACTCACTGCCAGTTCCCACTGGTTTGGCTGGTTTGCTCTCAGTTCAGGAATGACACAAGGCCCAGGAAGGCACATAATCTGGCAAGATATGACAATGGAAAAATCAGAAGTAGGTTACAAAGGAGAAGTCCTAAGGGCTACAGTTCTTTTTGAAAGTTACAGCAGATGTAGTAGATGTTAGAAAGATAATTCAGGAAGAGAGACAGACTCTACCAGCACAGATATCTACTATAAGGAATGTGAGATGAGCCTGTAAAAACGTTGTAGCCGTGGATTTTAGCATTCAGTCATTTGAAAGGTGGATCAAAACTGGCCCACAGACATTGTGGCTATTCATTCTGGAGATTTCTGCTTTGCGCTCATCTGAATAAGCTTTGGAGAGGGAGAATTTAATTTTTTGTTCTGAAAGCACAGTTTGTGCCCTGCCCCTCTCCAAGAATGTGACAACAGTAATATCACATTATTGCACAGCAACGTCCCCAGTTGGATTTTGGAATTGGAAACACTTAGATGGTAGATCAGCTGACATCAGCTTTACTCCTATGAAGGCTGCAGAGCATCTCTATTGCCTACACACCATCCACAGCACTGCTCCTCATAACAGTTCTTAATAGAAGACCATAAAAACACTGTAATCCTGTTCCAAATTAATCCTTATCTTTGGCAAGAGTTCTCATTTTGTCAGAGCATCCCAAAACTAATTTTCTTGTAAAGGAAGAAAATCTTTGGCCTTTAAGGATATATATTAATTAGCTTTATTCTGCTCCAGCCCTGATACTGTCACCCCTCTCTGGTTGTCTCCAACATGTTTGTTTGACCATGTTTGTTTGGTCATGGGAGAGTCTCTATGTCCAGAAGCTCCACTGAGAATGTTTCTGTCTTGGGGATCCACTCAGATGGATGATTTTCCAGATTTCAATTGTTCTGTGAAAAGGCTAGAGGCAATAACAGATTATGAATATAGTTACAGATAAAAATATATAACACTTTCATTACCCATGACCAAGATCATTAAGAAAGCAATTTGGTATGCTATTTTCATTTAACAGGCCAAATCCGGTTTGTTTAGTCAGTGCCATTAATTAGTTATTCGCATGAATATCTGTTCCTACAGGGGATACACTTCAAAATGTTCCCACAAGCTTGAGAACTCCTGCTATCTGAGACAGCAGGTATGTGGCAGCAGGGGACACAGAGACAATGGGCACTGCAAGAACCACTTGTGTTTCTGTGTAACAGTCTCATGGTGTTGCTGCTACTTGTCCATTACCACAGCCTCACTAAGTTGCCTTTTTTTTTTTATCATGACCATGAGAAGGTAGTTTAAAGTGATCTTAATAGGTTTGTTTGAAGCACTATATTCTGCTGCTTCCCATTTCTCGCTGCCTCTCTGAGTTCCAGGACCCCACAGTTCATGGTAAACAAATAAGACAACACAGGGATGCAAGCTGTGAAGAAGCCTGCTCTTTCATGCACAGCTAGAGCTATTTTGCATAGCACTTTCCTGCCTAAATTGGAGCGTGACTCTGGAGAACACAGCAGGTATTTGTGCCCTTCTCACTTCTGGATTACGTACGCACTTTGGTTTGCTTACCCTGAAGATCAAGTGTGTGTGCTGACACTCAGCCTTTCCTGTTGAAGTGGATGATATTTTTCAAAAACATTGCTTTTGATCCACTGTGGGGTTATTTTTTGAGTTGGTGTATATATTTTAATACATCATTCCAGTCTCAAAGGCAGATGATGAGCACTGCCATGGTTATTTGGCGCTGTGTTACCCCTGCAAAGAATACAGACTATGTCGCTGGCTTTTCTCTGCCCCTCTGCCTGTTTCTGCTGGTGTGACCTTGGCAGCTGTAATGCAACAGATGCCTCTTTCTCACTTGTTTATCTGTGTGAGAGAGACTTCTGAGGCCCCAACTTCAGTGCCAGCTGTGAATTGTCTCCAAATTGTTTTTTCAAAGTTTGCCTCCTCACAGTCTGGCTTAGTATTTCTGCTCCCTGCACTCTTAGGGATCAATATTCACTGACATTTTCCCCACATACCCCCCGGTTATTTCTGGGCAGCAGCTGACTTCTTTACTTATTGACTCAGTATGTGCTGGTTTTAACTGTTGTTTTAGGAGTGGAAGGATTTATTTCTTTGCTCCCTACCTGTTTTTTTTTCTCTTTACTTAAATGTAAGTTTTATACAGGACATATGTTTTGTAATCCAGGTCAGAAATTGTAAAAGATATCAATAGTGACAGTGATGAGAAAACAGAGATAACAAAATAACCCCCTCCAACCATTTTCAAACAGAATCCCCATCTTCACAATAGCTGCAAACATATTAGGCTATTTAAAAGCCTACTGCTTGGAAAAGAGAGTGCCTCATTTTCATTTTTAGCTGCAACAGTGATTTATGGGATGAATAAATGATCTGCATATAAGATGATGACTGGTTTAAATGTAAATGTTGTGAAAGACTTCTTATGTAAGCACATACATTGCCTGAGAGATCCTCGTACATAAAAGCCACAGCTGGAGCAAGTGGCTTTTTAAGCATTTGTTTTATGAAGTACACTTTTCATTGCAATGGTTGTTATTTTTCATTCACAGTTATATCAGCTTTAACAAAAAAAAAAAAGAGGACAACAGGAGCCAGACACTTTCAATAGTGAGGTTATGCAAAACACTGACACTGTTAAACAGATGTATATAACATACATTCATCTTAAAGGTGTTGCTCCAACTTGAAAGTTATACCATGACAACGGATGAGGTCTCACAGGGGATGCAGGCATAAGGACCAAACATCCTCAGTTTCTGAACATAAAACTTGATATGTGTCTCCATCATGTCCCACAGCCTGGGCAGGTCTGCACCCAACTTGATGCTGTTGAAGAAATCTCCTTGGGAACTTCTACCACTGGACCCTGATGCCCATTGGACACCATGTTAGCCTCATGATAACTTCCCTCAAGTGTTCCCAAACAACACCAAGAGGGGCAAAGATATCAGCTCTGTCACCTGCACTAGTGTTTTCACTGGTATTTACTCCTCCCCAACAAACTCCCTGGAGCTGAGGGGCTTGTTGTGTTCACTGCCCTCAGTTACTGGTGGGGGCTGTGATGTCTGTGAGGGTTTGTATACTGATGTGTGTTTTCTCAAGTGTTTCTAGATCTCTTGGGATGAAATCTGTTATGGTAACCATATGTTGCTGCATTCCTACCAGCTCTATGGTAGATAAGCTTTTCCACCAACCCAAAATAGCCTTCTCAAGAGTCTGAACAATGAAAACACTGCCAACACTTGTCTTCTCTGAAAAAGGCACAAAGGGACCCAGGGTCCTTCCTGTCTGCTTCACATCTTTATTTTTGGAGAAGGCAAACCCACAATATTTTCAGATTACTGTACTAAAGTCTGAAGGTGTAAGGAAGAGGCAGAAAACAACTTGGACATAACTCCACTGAGCAGAGGAAACAAGTGGTGCACAGAATTAATGTCACTTCACTCACTTTCACCCCCCTGTGCCTCAGCACCCACACCCTGCATTCACCTTTCTGGACTGCAGGTTTTGAACAGTACCTGTACCAACCCAGAGAACAGGTAGAGCTTATTACCAGTATGTTGAATGCCCTCTAGTGGAAATGCTATTTATGGAAAACGGGCAACTGGAAAAGCCCACCCAGAACCCCCACCACAGAGATAAAGGTTTACTAAAAAGGATAAAGGGAGCAGGTGAACAGAATTCAATTATTACTATTACAACCTCCATAGTTGATTTCCTTGCAATGAAGCAAACATAAACTAGAACAATGTCTTGCTCTAATTTTTAAAAACTGACCAGCAGTTTTGATGTGCCACTTGTAGCACCTTAGTTTCATTTTTAATGGCACCTTTAAAAGTGTGCTAGCACTATGTCTTTGTTTTAACTGCCTCAGTGAGTTACTCTTCAACTTTGAGAATACTGCACCAAACCAGATTCCCAACTCACTTGAAACCAGGTGACACAGTAAAGAAAGCGAAAACCTTACTGCATGATGTAGAAACACATACAATACAGAACTGCCTCAATACAAACCTAAATAGCATCATTAATTCTTCAAGTAATGTAGTGGTGAAGTCCTGTTCCCATCTATTTATTTGATCTGCTTGTAATACAAGAAAATTGATGCATAAGGAATGCACAAGATCTATATAGCCTATAGATCTTACTGAAACCTTCTGGAGAACAGTAGGGCTCTGAGCACAGCACAAGACCTCTAAAAGGACATCCTTTACTTAGCATTGATAATGTTCATTAATTACAGAGACAGAGCAGGTATTCAGCAATGCCACCTTGGGCACTCAAGCAGAGCTGGAGCAAGGGCAGATTGCACAGCACCTGATGTGCCGCAGGCAGAGGAGGTGTGAAAGCCCTCACATCTCTTCTTGAAATGACAGAGTGCCTCAACCTTGCCCCAACCTGTCCCTACTGGAAGCAAGAACAAGTCTTTAAAAGACTGTGACTGTCATCGGCAAAAGAGCAGCAGCACAGAGGTGGGATGTCCAAAATGTACAGGGAGCATAAAAAGTCTCTTGCCAGGTTCAAGACAACTCCCTGTGTTTTCCCATCTGAGATGTTTGTTCCTCTGAGGTCTTACAGCCAGGATGAGGTACGTGTGCTGGCTCCCGATGTCTAAGTGTTACTGTAGGGTCTCAGGAGTGGTGAGCAGCATTCATTGAGGGATGGGGACCTCTGCTTAACACACTGTGATCAGTCTGACTTTGAGATTGACTAACTACAGTTGACAGATCTTCATAATCTTTTACGAATATTAATAAAATACATTACTGTCTCCTCAAAACTGCACAGATACTCTGATGTACTTAATAATGTCTTCACACGCAAAACCCAAAACAACAAGTGCATCCTTTCTGTAACACTCACTAGTGAGTTTGCCTCCAACAGTTTCCCCTTATTATGGTTTGATATGATATCTTTCCATTTTACCATATTCCAAAGACAGCGAAGAAGAAGTAATGACACAAACATTTCAAAGTAGTCCTCAGCTGCAAACATGTCTCTGAATTCTTGCATGGGAAAGAAGATCTGTGATTTCCTCTAGTTTAGAAAATAGCAAAAGAAGGGAATTTGAGGTATTTGGAGACTAACAGAAAATTCGATAACATTGCTACACAAAGCTAGGCAAGAACGTGGACTTTTCCCCCAAATATATAACCCTTAGGAAATCACACAGGTATGAAATGTGAGCTCGACTGAGAGAGAGCGTACCAGACTGAACCACGTGCTTGTTACAAATAACCAATTCATGTCTAATTTATATACCTCCCAAATTGCATGTAATTACACAGATGTAACATGCCCATCCTCTGTACACATATAAAAATCAGATGCGAGTGGTGCACTCAATTGCCTACATATGCTGTGACACCACACCAATGTCCACAGAGAGACAAAAGCTGAGCCCACACATCTTCCAGTTATCAGTCCAGCCCACTGTTATCCCAACCTATGGCCCAGTTACAAGAAGAGATACAGAAGGACTTAAAACCCTTCAAATAAAGTCAGAAATAAGAGGTCACAGCAGATAAATACCATGAGCTCAGGTCAGGCTTTGTTGTAAACAATGTGTTCTGAAAAACCCTGGGTCATTGCCCAGCTCTACCTGTGAAATCTGCAATGTGTTATGTCTGGAAAGCTTACAAAGTTTCACCTTCATACATGAACTTAAACTGCAAAAAAGTCACATCACCCATCACTGCATACTCTGTTGAGCAAATCAGAATTTCTAAAACAAGACATAGCAGATTTCATCACTCCTGAGAACATTATCAGCCTTTTATCACAAATATTACCCAAAGACAGTCTTTTAGACATATTTTCCAGGGATAATAAGGCAGCTTAGGGCTTATATTTATTCATGGAATCAGCAGTCTTTTCATTTCTATTGTTCACCTTTGTAGATCAAGACTTCTGCTGGTGTGGGAAGTGACTGAAGAATGGGATGTTTAGAGCCTTAAGCTGCAAGAGCCTGAAGTAGTAGAAATAAAAGTTGGCCAGCAGAAAAAAAGAAAAAAATTCCATCTGCTTTATAGAGCAATCCAGAGCACTGAGTAGTTGCTTAACTACTTCTCACCTTGTGTTGTAGTTTAGTGACCCCAGAACAAGCAATAGCTACTCTGAAAGGATTAATAGGAGAAAGCATAATAGATTGATGGGAGATGTATACACATTCATGTTTGCCAGCAAATCTGAGCTCAGCATGAGAGGGAAACTATTGTTCAAAGCTTTAACAGTCATGATTCTTCAGCAGTACCTTGTCTGATCACCTCACCCCTTCCAGTAGCCAAAGAAAAGTCAAAGCATACAGGAAAATTCTAACCAACAGATCAGGCTTTTAATTATGTTGAGAAATTAAGTCAAGAGACAAGCTTTCAAAAACAGATAAATCTATTTTCAACAATTTTTCCCCCTTCATAGATGCCAGAGACAGGCTGCACGTGATTAAAAGCTACAAAAACAGCAGTTACAGTCTAGAAAGGATGATTTCATTTGGTATTTTCTTTGAGCTGATTTCACTTCAGATAGTATTGGCAGCAGAATGACATAGACCTGATTCAACAGTTCATCTTAACCATTAAGTACTAGTCTGAGATTTTTGCTTTACCTACATGGTAGTGGTAGAAGGAAAATGAATATATGCTTATAGTCTACCCAGCACAACAATTTAATGCTTTCTTATCAGCTGTTCCATTAGGATGGCATGAATTGTAATAAAATAAACTCCTTTTCTCTCATTACTAAATAAACTTTCAGTATCACTTTCTTTGGTAGAGATACATACCTTAGCAACACAGAGGGTTCAAGCAGCAAGCTTAGAGAACCTTTTTTAAAGGTTTAATCTTTTCCCCAATAACAATATGGCATGTTAACAGACGTTAACACAAACACAGATGATAGAATTAACTCTTATGATACATGTACTCCTCTGCTGAAAGAGTAGAGCCCACACTGAGTTGTGGACCAAGGTACCAGAATGTCTCTTCACTTTGATTTTCTTTCCATGAGGAAAAGGGGTAATTAATTTACTTCAGATTAATTCCTTTTTGGGAGACAGAAACTTAAGTATATTCATCAGATTTTGCACTGTAAATGAGGTTTGAATTTCTATAATCAAAGATACTTGACTGCTTTAAAAGGCTGATAGAGTTTACATCGTGGCAAAATCCTGTGCATCTTCTCCCAGGCGTTAAAGCTCCTTGATGTCACTCTGGCTCTGTGAAGTGCCTATAAGTGGCTCTAAGTGCAATGCACATCAATTTTAAAGCCTCCTTACATAGTCAGAGGCGTGCTATGCAGACACGGTATAAATGAACATCCATTTTTTGTGTGCTGAAGTCAAACCAAAAAGCATCTATTCAACAGAATAGTCTGTAGTATAGTATACAATCAATACAGCCAACGTATTAGAAACTCATTGTAATGAAATTAAATGAAAAATAAACTCTTTTTTAAATACATTATTTATATTACAACAGTCCCCAGGAGCTGCACAGCTGGGGGTTCCCTGTGCTCTGGGCTAGAGATGTTTCCAAGAGAACACCAGACCCTGCAGAAAATAACTTCCAGTCCCAAAAATTTTCTGCCTGACACCTGCCCAGCACGCTGCTGCCTATTCCTAAAGAGACCATTTTTACTATTAGTGACTTTCTCTCTTCACAGAGGACAGATAATTCTTTTTCCAGTGCTCACTTCTGAGGCACCCTGTCAAAAGACTCTTTCTGTGTGTGCAGCGTTGCATCTCTCCCCATCCTTTCATAGACCGTTTCAAAGCACCCTTCCTAGATACAAAAAGCTTGAATGGTTCACATAATCATTCAGTAGCTTTAGGTGATGCTACACCTCCATTTGGGTTGAGCAAGGATTCAAAAGGTACAGTTCCCTGCACAGGTCCTCAGCCAGCAGCTGGCATTTGATGCAACCTCCACTGAACTCACCATTCTGTTTCTTCTTGCAGTGCTGGGCTTGGACACAGAGACCACAGCCTTGCTGGGGGCTGAGACCTGGGCTTTACCCTGCAGCTCAGAGCTACCAAAATATGCAGCTCTGGGCTAAGTATCAAGAGGTAATTCAAAGTACAGGGCTCTTTTCCTTTCGTGCAATGCACATCTAAAGAGTCATTCATGGATGAGACTCCCGATCCATACATAGTGGGACACAGTGGCATATTTATAGTCCAGAATCCATTACGATTAATACTGCACTATTTACACTCATCTGCCATAAATCTAATAGTGTTGTTATGGCTGTCCCACTTAATGTACTCTAAGAATGCTCTTCAAGCCGGTATCAATTGTATTTGCAAATAAACTAATGCTTTGGGTTAAACAAAGTGAAAACATTCTCCCTCTGAGAAATTTAGAGCTTTGCATCTGCATCTATTCCAAGTGAATCTTGTGTTTTATTCAATTAAGTACGACAGAAGACTACAACGATCCAGAAAACGTTAAATGAAAACATCGATTCTGCAATAATAACGTTGGATGAGCCATGAACTGCTACCAATAACATAATCATGACACATCAAACTCGATTACAACTTCAAAATAGTCCTTTAATTTCACAGTAATTATTTAATGTTATTTTCAACTCGACTCTTTTTTTCCACTGACATTTGCACTAAGCCGCCTCTAATTTAAAAGCTGGTATTTTGTGACCCCAGTCTAAACACTTGGCACATAAACTATCAGGTAGCATGAATCTTACAGAATAATATGTGTTCTCATTCTCTTCCTCTTTGACATCACTGTCTGCAACACTGGATTGTGCAGGCACATCAAGCCTGCTGTTTTGTACCAAACCCAGACATTTGTTTTCATTTGTATTTTGCAACCCAACGGGTCGCTGATCATGGTCTGGACTGGCCAAGCTAAGCCTTACCAAACTCAGGAGAGTTTTCAAGGGGAATGTCTTTGACACCTTTCCTTTCTGTATTAAAAAAAAAAAACCCAACCCAAACCCCAATGAAAGCCCAAATCCAGAGGATTGCAAAGGAGACACGGGGATAAAGAATTTCCAAGTTAATCCATTGTGCCATCATGGACATTTGACATAACCCAAACCTTTTGCAATATAGTGTCATACAATGGGTGCAGCTTTATCAGACATCTCATCCCAGCCTCAGTACGATGGTTTTAAAGGCAATACCAATTCTCATTAGATCCACAGCACAGTTCTTAAAATGCACTTTTCCCTTACAGATCAGGAGTCTTTCCAGCAACCTTCTTTATAATTCTGTTTATTATCAGCATCAATTTCCATTTCACCAGTCACCTCAGAGGAACAGCAGATGCCTTTCAACATTTACAAGGCAAACCAACAATAATTGCTTTACCCACTATGGAAACTCTGCCAGTGCTGGGGTGAAGTAAGGCAGCTCTTCCCAAATCACAGCCAATCAGACAAGCTAGTCAGACACTAAGGAATAGCAACAGCCTGTTTTTTCCAGGATTCCCTTCAGCTATTGATCCTTTACTCAGGGCTGAAATACATTTGCAAAGAGGGAAAGTATTTGTGATAATAGATAGTGCAGACAGACATTTTTGGAGAGGTTGCTAGAAGGTGTGACTTAATCTTCAGGAAAGGCTGATGTATGGAGATTTCTTTAAACTCCTCACTCAATGAGGCATGTGAGAAGCCCAAATTCCATTAGAAAGAAGAAAACAATCAATTTCTGGCCTTCCTGAAGAAAGAGAAAAGCTTGACTACATTAATACAAAAAGTGAAAAACCCAGTAGAGACATAAAGAGGCCCAAAAATATATATTCCCTTTTAAAATGTCACAACTCTTTTTTAAATTTTATTTTAAATGCTGATATATTTTTCTTTTCTTTTTACTGTGGATTATTACTTCTTGCACATTCAGGTCTGACAGTACAGCAGCTCATTCACCCAAACATTTAGCAAACTTGACAATACTAAGCTTTAATAACTTCAAACCCTGAGAAAGCACAGGAACATCATAATTTCATGCATCAGATCTGTTTAAGAACAAATACAAAGTACTGCTCACAAGCCGTAACAGAAACAGTATTGTCCCAGTAATAAAACCATGGAATGGAAAAATCACTGAAATATTACCCACTTTCAAGTTTCATGAAAAAAAACCAAACTAGAAAGTGAACAGGATTTTGGTCATGCTGCTTTCACTGGAGAAACTCTAAAGGAAAAATAACAGTTTAATGCAAATTATACATTTTCTCCTCAGCTTGAAGAAGACCACATGGTCAAAAATGAATTTTAACTAGTTTTCAATATGTCAAATGTAAAGGTTTTTTCTGTTTTTGAAATTAATTGTGCTATTGTTATCTGTCATAAAGTGATACTAAATGGCATGAGTGCATCAATCTGTCAAATATTAATAAAACTGGAGCCTGCAAGTACAGCCACCTTATAGGTGAGGCCATTTCCAGGTGAAGAATATCTTTGCAGCAGCAGGCAAGATCTAAACCACAAAAAACATTACACTGGGTCAAACTAATGATCAGTTTAGTGCATCTTGTTGTATGACAGCCAGAATCAGCCAAATTAAAGTGCAAAAAGACTTTCACAAACCTGCTTAAAGGTACAAATTTTCTGTTGTTAAGAGTTATTAGTATTCCTTTCAAGAGCTCTTTCTATATATTTCTCATCCTTATGTTGATAATTGTGAGTGCTATTTGTTCATGTAAAAACAGGAGCGTAGAGAAGGCCTGACTAGAAAGTACAAGTGGGTGAATTAAATGTGTAGAAAGCATAATTAATTCCAGAAAGTGTAAAACCCAGAAAGGATGCTGTGTTTCCAACTGAATTGTCATCCCCAATACTTAAAAATTTACCTAAGTCACCAAGTTTGACTATCTCTTCTAAAATGTGTTGCTGCTAATCAGAACAACAGAAGTATTCTTAGTTTTTATATTCTTCCCAAATATGGAAGAATTTTTCTCTCAGCTCCTTTTGTGGCAACAAGCCTTTTGTGTGAAAATGAAGTCCTTGTATTCACTTGAATTCAAACAGTAGAAATGTCAGACTTGCCACTTGTTCAGAAACTTTTGGTTTCCCTTCTCTAGATCATGTCTTGCAACAGGACTTCAAGTGAAGGAAGTGAAGGGAAGTATTTGGGGGAGTGGATAAGAAGGAAAACTATTTAACAGGGAAATCTCATTGCTCTGTTTTCTACTACCCTGATATCTTCCTTCCTGTACCTTCTTGTGCATCTGTTCAACAATGGCCATGCCCATTTGTCCATCTGCACGTAAAGAAGGGGGAAAGATGTCCTGATACGCTGTCTAGTCCTATTCCCTTTCTTCATCCTCTTCTACTGTGAGAGAAAAGGGCTCTAATATTCCAGGTGCCTTGGCCCTGTGCCCCACTTGCATCCCTTCCCTCTCCTGCCCTAAGGTTATTTTGTGCAGCCCCAATCAGTGACATACTTCTTATTGCCTGACTGCTGAATGACTGTTTAGTTTTATTTGCTCAACAACCTACTACCTTCCCCTGCAGAACACCATTCATTTCTTCAGACCTCAGCACCTCTCAAACCTCACCCAAATGCGCCATCCCAGGACCTTCCTATTCCCCAGCTGTGCCAAAAGTCCATTTACTGCAACCAGCCTTCATGTCCCAGGCTTCCTCATCATCCCAGGGACAGGCAGCAGTATGAAACATCTCCCCTCCCTGCAGTGCCCTCAGCTCTTCACCCACTGCTTTTCATTCTCCTCATGCATGGGGTAAAATAGAGGACACTTCCCTTCTCTGGGCTAGATCTGTCCCACAGGTTGACACCCGAAGACCCCTGTGTCAAAGTTTGATGTCCTCCTTGTGATCTCCTTTCCAAAACTAATTTTTTTAAAGTTTTTTTCCCAATATTTAAGAATTTCCCTTTGTGTAGGATTTACTCAGGCCTCAAAACACAGTCATCAGCCATCTCTGAGCCCAGTCCTGCATGCAGCATTCCCAGTGAAGCCACAGTGCTTACTTATATAATTATATTTATATAATTATATTATAATTACCCTCTGTATTATCCTCTGTCCCATTTTTCATGCATTTCAACATCTTGTTTTCATTTTGTTAATTCCCTTTTTTCCCTGTATCCTGCTAAGCTCCTGGCCTCGGTGATGTATTGTGGTGATGTAGCTCCAGAGGTGCACTGTCATCCAAGCAATTACTGTTGTCCATTATCAACTAATTTCCATTGTCTATAGAAAAACTCAAGGTCACACTATTGCACTGCAGCTTTGGGCTGATCACCCAAAAGAATATGCCGCTAATAATTACTATTTAAATGCTAGGGCAGAGGAATAGCAAACACATTAACAGTGGTTCAGCTATGAAGATTATGCTGCAGGAGGAGATTACCACAGTGGTGCATCCCTGAAGGTGCTGAGTACTTACAATTCATATTGGCATTCCTGCTGGGTCAGTGCAAGAGGGCTGTCTGGCATGATAGGATGCAGCACAGAGAGCTGCAGCACAGGTATGTCCCCTTTACACCATGGGACAGATCCCACAGGGTCATGGTCTGACTGTAGTCCCACCTCCTTTGAACAAAAATCACACCTGCAAGAGACCTGTTATAGCTTTTTCAGTCTGCAGAAGAAAACACCTCAAGAAAGAAATGCACATAACCAAAAGCAGTGTGTGGGGGGGAATGAATGGCCCTTCAGTCAGTGTCCACTGCCTCAGGACACCCAGGGTCAGTGTAATGCTGATCTCTATCACTTTGAAATGTGAGGAGACAAGGAGAACATCACACACACAGAAGGGATGAACAGCTGCCCATTGCCGTTGCTTCTGGGAACTCCCATCTCCAGAGTAGGAATCCTCCCTGGGGAAGGAGCCCAGCTCAGAGAGAAACACTGAAACTATCATACTGCATTCTTCATCTTCTATCAAATATTTCCTGACATCACATTCAGCTGTGCTTGAAACAATCTAGTTTGCCATCATTAATACTTTATGAGGCCAATCATCACCCCTGACAGAGCTGAGCTCCTTCAAATACGGAATTGTGCCTGAGGGGCAGCCTCTGCCAGGGGGACATGAGGTTTTACACACTCTAAAGACTTGCACAGCCTTGAATGGCTTGTGGTTCTATCCCTCACTGAACCTGAGCTGTGGTACTAGGAAGGACAAGATTTCCCCCTTTTTCCTCTACAGTACTTTTTGTCTAAAGCTCAAAACAAGTAAAGTATTGCACAAGGATGTATAAGAGTCCATCTGATGCTAATAATACACAACACATGTTTGCTCTTCAAGTCTGTTATCCCTCTGCAGTGTTACTGACACTATTTGTTCTTCCTGAGCTAATTTTTAATCATTTCCAGGAGATAATGTGCATTTATTAAGCAAATCAATATTTTGTATGCTATGCTTTCAGAAAAGTCAGATAAATTATAGACTTTGCTTGACATTTGTCTTCTGGCACAATAATGTATTTCAGAAACTCTAGTGAATTTATGATCCAAGAACTGTCTTTCCCTGAGTTCAAGCAAAACATCTTCTATCACTAATATTCTTACCGAAGTGTTGCACTGGCACTGGATTTTGTCACGAGCATTGCTTATATATACCAACTACATTAGCCACTCTCTGCCCAACCCTCTCAAACTACCCCATCCTTGGAGATGGACCAAAAAATATCTGCCAAAGCTTTCAATTCCACTTGCTGCTTCCATCTCAGTTCTCAGATGTAACTCATCTGGATCCTGTGCCTTGTCAATTTTTAACAGCTCTAATTGCGTAACTATCTGCTCTGGCATAATCATAAAACCTTTTAGCATTTCTTATTGCCCCCAGGAAAATGTATTCTTGTCTCTGATATGACCTTCAGCTTTTTCTCTAAATACTAATGGCAAAGAACTCATGGAGGCTTTTTGCAATGACGATCTCATCTGTCCCTCCCTACTCGTGTCTCTTAATGCCCTGATGCACCTCTTCAATCCCACATTATTTCTGTGATATTAAAGGACATTACTGCCGTTTATCCATAAGCCAGATGCTATATAACTGGCCCAGCTTGATATTTTGATGCCTTTTCCTATTCTCTATCCAGTTTTTTTAAAGGAAATTCATAATTAAACATTTCATCACTCTCTTTATGCACACAGACACATATATTCCTTTGGGAATAGGTTTTGGTTGTGTTCTAGTTTAGATAGGTAGTTTTCTTTATTCAGACCTCCAGCACATTGGGACACTCACAAGAGGAAGAGAAGAAATCACTTGAAATAAAAACCTGTGAGTCTTTAAATCCAGATCTTTGAGTTTCTGGTATGTCTGATCCTTGAATTCTTCTCTGTTGGCAGAAGGGACTGAAGGGCTGAAACACTGGAGGGAACCTGCTCTCAGCAGAGACTCTTAGGGCCAGACTCTCATTCCTGTTAAGCTTCCTTCTGTGCTACTCTTGTCAGAATAATGTAAGGGGAGTTAAAATAAATTAAAATAAGAAGGAGAATAACACCCCTTATCCTCTATGCCATCTTTCCCAGAAAAACAGCTTTTCCTTAGTGTTTTTCCCCCACATACTACCCAGGATTTTCTAAGCACCAGACTAAACTATCCCTCACACACGATCAGCTCAAAGGCCTTATTGCTGTTGACAATTTTGCCATTCTTAAATGCATTTTCTCACATCTTCCCTTTTGCCATGTTGTTACCTCTGGTTTTTTTCTGATGAAAACTACATCCATAGGCTGTTCTGTCCCTTAGGTTAATCAGCCAATCCAGGGTATTTTAGTCCAGTCTCACTAACCAGTCCTCCCTTCATCTTCACTAATGGGTTTGTGTATATTCATATATCTCCTTGGTAGTAAAGGACCAGTTACAGTCAGAGAGAAAAGATTCTGAGCAGTTCCTTGAACAAGTATTCAGCTTTTTGGGAGAAATGGCTCAGAATCACAGAATGGCTTGTTTTGGAAGGGACCTTTAAGATCACCTAGTTCCAACCCCCTTAACATGTGCAGGGACACCATGAGCCCCATCCCATCTGGCCTTGAACACTTTCAGAGATGTGGCATCCACAGCTTCTCTGGGCATCCTGTGCCAGTGTCTCACCCCACTTACAGTAAAGGATTTCTTCATAATATCTAATCTAATATCTATTCTCCTTCAGCTTAAAGCCATTCCCCCTTCTCCTATCACTCTATGCCCTTCTAAAAGGTCCCTCTCCTCCAACTCCCTCATAGGCCCCCTGTAGGTACTGGTACATGGCAAACTAAGTCTACTTTGCTCATAAAATGCTCTCAACTAGGCCAAGTTTATTTAAGCACATTCCCTTCCTCCACTTCACCCAAACACATTAGTTTGTGTTATGTGGAGATTAAATTAACTCCATTATCTGTGAGTGTTTATAATCTCTATGTCCCTATGTAGTCTTTTTCTTTCCTGCCTATTACTCACAGTTCCTCCCTACATAGCACCACACACAAATTCATTAACAGACTGTTTACTCCCTCTTCAGGATCATTAAATGAAGATGCTAAATGAGACCTGACCTAACACAGACAGCTGCAATAAGCTTATCCTTGTAAACAGAGACTTTGCCATTTATCAAAAACTTTGTACTAATTTTCAGTCCACACAAAGTTGTTTATATTGAGGCAATTTCTAAAAGTTTTCAAATTTAGTCTCTGCCCATTATTTCACCCTGACAGAAGTTAGTAAAAAAGGCCCATAACACACAAACAAGAATTCTTCAAGACGTTAAACTGATCTCTGAGGAAGCTCTCTCCAAATCATTAAGAAAAGCTGAATATATCCATGGACTCATGAAACAAAGCTGGAGACCCTTGGTTCTCTCCAGCTGGAGAGGTTGTGTGTAGGGTACCAGCCACACTCAGCCCTGGGCTGCTGAAGGACGCAAATCAGTTGGAGAGAGTACAGAAGAGGCTCACAGATTTCCAAAAATGCATCACATCTGAGGCAAAACTTGAAAGAATTCGGATGGTTTAATTTAGAGAGGCAGAGGCTGAGGAGATGTAACATCTCTCAGGAATGGTGTGGGTATAATTAAACTTGCCTTCAGACAAAAGGGTGAACTAGATGACCTTTAGAGATCCTTTCCATTCCTATTTTCTCTGATGTTTTGATTGTGTAGGTCATCCGCCCAAACTTCTCTTGCAGACAGCAGCTATCACAGCCAGAAACCCTGCAGCCCTAAGCCTTGCATTTTAGACCCCAAATGCATCCACTGCTGCTCTGGGATTGCATCTCCCCTCAGACCCCATGGCTGAGGCAGCAGATGCTCAATCCCCTGCCAAATCTGCATTTGAAGGGTAGGAAATTCAGCTAGGGTTGTATTAAGGATAAATGCTGGAACCACTGCACCTCAGGACACCATGGCCATGGTGCAAGTCCCCCAGTGAGCAACAGAGAGCATTCAGCTCTGGATGCTCCACTGGGACACCCACACCAGGGAAGGGAGACACCCAGCAGCCAGTAAATCACTTCTGGGGAGGTAGGTCTCGGTGGCCCACTAAGCACAAGGAAGTTGCTTTCAGCGTTGCTGTCTGTTACATGATTCAATCTGCTCTTCACTGACACAAGATATTCCTCAAGTCCTGCTGCAGTTATCTTATTGGCATTTTTTTACACTTCTAACCATCCCTTTGGCCTTTCTAATGAAGAGGTACTCAGCGCAATTTATTATCAGAGATCACTTGCCTCAAAGCACTTGTCTCTAGTCTTTATTTCTGCTAATAGTCAGAAAAAAATATTTTCCTTCTTTTTTTCTTTTCCTTAACAAACAAGACCATGAATCATTCCCTACTCATCCCTTCTTAACTATCACACTGGGTACTGTGTGATAGTTAACAAACCCTTCCTAGCCGCTGCCAGCAAGCTGATGAAGGAATATCTACCTTCCTACACCTATCCTGATCTCCAAAACAGCTGCTTTTCATGCTCTCCTTCATCTGTAAATTTCTACAATCTCTTTACAGATATAAATAATTTAACTGTAATAAGGCTGACATGTTTTCTTTCACAGTCACGTCCATAAACATCGGACTAAATCTGCTGCCTAATTAATTTGCACTCAGAGTGCCTGTCTCTCTCTCCTTCCCTGCTGCACTCACTATATCCTCCTCTGCTTCCCTAGGTTTATTAATTGCTCCTTTTTCCCAGGCATAGCCTTGTCTGTATGGGCTGCATACAGTTGGACATAACTTCTCATATTTAGAAATATTGTCAGCATGGGCATTTGGAAGGGCGGATATTTGGTTTTAATCAGACACTTTCAGTAACTTTGTGCATCTCTCCTGTTTGATCATGAAAAGGGAAAAAACTACCTGTGTCTGTATTAAAAAGCTCTGCCTGAGAGCTGGTTGTGTAATCCAGCTCACAGGTTGAAACTCTTGGTGAAACAACCATACCAAATCTTTTCTGTGATCACAGAGGTTCCCATAAGCCTTTCCCCCCCATTCCCTCTGCTCATTTACCTACAAAACACGCTCTCACCCCATACTCTTCAACTCCTTGCAGCTCTCCTCCTGCCCTGGTTCCATGCAGAACCTTGTCCCCCTCGTGTTCCCAGGCCAGGCAAGTCACCCTGCATTTCAGAAGAGAAGGAGAGACCACTGCCAGTTCTCCATTCCCCTCCCAGCAGCTCAGCTCCTGCTGACCCAGACAGCCCAGAGCCTCCTCCGCTTTCTGCAGCTGGGAAGGCACCAGGGGAGTTGAATTCACTGTAAAAATACATCTCTTACAACACCCTGCTGGCTGCTAATGACAGTATAGCTCCCTCCACCACCAAAAGACAGAGGAGAGGAGTATATATGAAAAGCTGGCTGTGTCAAGCCTCAAACAGAGCAATGTTTCTTGTTGTCTCCTTTCCCACCTGCAGCCAGGCATTACTGGCTCTGAGAGCTGGTGGAGCATCAGCACTGGAGGTTAGATTTGCAATTACCACCTGTGAGCAGCGACCCACATATAGGAAAACACTAGCACTGAATAATTACAGACATAAGGTAATGGATGCAGAAGTACTCTGCCAATTTTGTAAGGAGAAGGCGAGGCAGATACTCCCTTTGCTTGAACAAAAAAAAAATAGAAAAAAATAGTCATCTCTCTTTTCTTTTTCCTACCCAAAAATATGTAAATAATGCCCATTCCTATTCTAATCCACTGTTCTCTGCTGGAGAAGCAAGGATCCTGGACTCTGTCTGCCATAATGCTGAGGCACAAGGAGAGCAGGATGAGTTACCACAAATCCCAGGCTGGACAGTGCCTGACCAGACTTCCCATGGCCTCAAAGGCTCCTGATCAGCTCCTGCCAGAGCCTCACACGATGTCTATGAGCTACCCAGGGCTCACATGTGGTATGAAAGGAAACACTAGCAAAGGAATCACATTTGGAATCCAGAGGCAATGCTACCGCCACTATGGAGATTTTGGCAACTGCCCTTAATCTATTTATGCATATATGTATGTGTGTGTGTGTGTATACACATATATAAATATAAATATATACACATAAACACACTTAATA
This sequence comes from Manacus vitellinus, assembly GCF_001715985.3. Classification (NCBI taxonomy): domain Eukaryota; kingdom Metazoa; phylum Chordata; class Aves; order Passeriformes; family Pipridae; genus Manacus; species Manacus vitellinus. The sequence goes on along the minus strand of NW_021940812.1, from coordinate 757,393 downwards.
TGTAATTTAATATGAACTTTTCTGTAGTGGTTGGTTGACTACTGCTACAGATTGCTTGTACATCTATCTACAACAGCTCAGTGTGCCATCTGTATATATTTCTGCTTCATCCAAGGCTACAGCCTGGCTGTCTTCTACACCAGGTATTACTTTAATTAAATGCTAATACTCAGAAACAGCTGAGCAAGTGCTTGAACAACCAGGCAACAAAATCAAGCAATGAGGTAGAGAATGGATTATCCAGATCCCAACACACAGAATACAGAAAACTATTTACTAGGTTTTATTTTCCCTGGTAAAAATACTGCACTTCATAAAATTCTTTAAGTTACAGGAAATGAAACAGATAAAAGAACCAGCCCCAACCTTGAATATAGTTGGGCAATATCTTAGATGAAATCAATTTGCACAGACTGTGAAAAATGAAGAATAGAATTATAATGGATTATTTTAGTACAAGATTTGGATGTTTTGTGTAAATGTATTTCGTATTTTTTTTCCTCAAGAGAGATGTTTAATGGCAACTGCTGAAAATCTATAAAATGCAGTACTTAGGAGCACCACGTAGCTGCCTTGGAGTTGTGAGTGAAATTGCATGCAGAGTATAAATACATGTTCAGCAGCAAGAGAACTACTAACAGAAGAAACAATATTAAAGTATTTCTATTGTAACACTTTGACACTACAAATCCCAGGTGAAATCTTACTGTATCAGGCACAAAATTCATGTAATACCCAACCCAAAAGAAAGAAGTTTGTGGAGCAGAAAAAAATGCTGGCGTATTATTAAAATGTCGATTATGTCTAACAGAGTATTACAGACACAAATGTTCAACCCCGTAAATCCTGGAAAATACCATTATCACTCAGAAAATTTCACTACCCCTTACATCTGTCCAACATCTTTTTCTTCAAACATCCATGACCAGCAGAGCTTTGCCTAGTGCACTGAAAAATCCTTCTACATCCAGAAATGTAAACAGGGAAGGAAACACAGAGAAGTCTTTACATTTGCAGGAGAACTGCCTCCTCCTTGTCAGGAACCTGCCAGGAAAAGTCTCTTTCTGAATCAGGCAGAACACTGAGACCTTTCCAGGTCCAGATAACCTCAGCCTGATACCACCATTCTGGCCTCTCAAAGATTCTGTTTGGAGATAAAAACAGGCTACATACTGCATGTTCTCTTTCCCAAGGCAAAGTAAATGAAAATTTAAAACTAAATCCAGGTGATATGAAGGGGACAGAGCCTTTAAAAGACCCAACACTGGTGATCAACACATAAAATAGCAAAAAATGCAGCACTTCCTTTCTTTGTAACCTCAGCTTGAGTGCTCTTAATTTAAAAACTCATCAGCATAATCATCTCTCTTTTAAAGAGAGAAAACTAGTGCCCAGTGATGACTTATGGTCACTACAAGTCATAATCTTTGCTTAGATGTGACTATACTTATCACTCTATAAGTTGCTCAGATCAATTAGGTTATTCACATTACTGAACTGTGACAGGTAATAACACAAATGCTGCTCCAGGTCCTAATGATACTCTGCTGTGGATTCTAACTACTTGACTTATTAGGTGATAAGAGTGGTTTCTTGAGTTTGGTTTCTATACAAAAACTAAACACACGAACAGAGCAAAGAAAAATGTTATTTATAATCCTAAATACCATACCATTCCCCAAAGTGACAAGATCAATATTGCAGCTTGGCACTTGCTCCTGTGACAGATGGTGCTATTAAAATACCGAACATATCTTTTCTGCAGGGAAAAAAAAAATCATAAGTGAGGACATTATATGTTGTCCTCATCCAATTTGCATTTCAGGTTACTAAAAAAATGGTAAAAAAGTAGAAAACACTTGTGTGTTCTTCTTTCAAGTATAACAAAACACTAAAAAGGACTATTATATCCTTTTTTGGAAGAGAGAATTGAAGGATGCTCGCAGCAGTCTAAGGACTATCAAAAAAGAGTTTTCATTATGTTCCCAACTGTATTTTGCATTAATTTCACCAGGGCACTTTGATTTTTAACACAAGCCTGTATAAGAACAGATGAGGTCGGGAAGATTACTGATGTCTTTGTGAGCAGCTCCATCCTGTCTGCTGGGAGTCTTTTGCAAAACACACCTGAGAAAAGCTCGGGTAAGAGTCAGTTGTTTCCCAATTCCCCAGATATTTTAAATGAAGATTAGTTTAGGCACTTACAATGGGTCAGCACTCGCAGAGCTCATTGTGCTGCTGAGGAACCTCCCAATTGAAATTCTCTAAGGCTGAAAGCCATCTGCAAGCACTTTTGCAATCAAGATTACTCACTGACAGAAAGTTCTCCATTTTTATTTCTACCTATTAAGATTTCCAATTTGTTTTAATTACCTCCCCTCATCTCCATCTCTAGTGTTTAATTCTCTATTGTGAATTTCTCAGAGTTGCAACAATTGGCTTTGCTCTAGTTATTTATTTATCTGCTCATTTAGAAATTCTTACTTAGGTGAAGAGGAGGCATTGGATGTTAAATCAGGCATTTTTTTGTATTAACTACAGCTCTGCAAAGATTTTCCTTGTAGACTTAGACCTGACCTTTCCTTCCTTGTACTCTTTTAAATTGGTAACTTCTCAAGAAAGTTCTGTTCATTATGTTCTTTTCATTTCCAAGGAACTCTGGCCATCTAGGTGATTCAGAAATATTTTTTTTCTTTTTTATTAAGGAGAATTGGCTGGGAAAGTAAGTAATTTCCAGCGTGAGAAAACCAAAAATCTTCCCATCAAAAAGTGTTTATCATTTGCAAGAACCTTCTAAATGACAAGCCTTTGAAGTAAAGCAGGAAAAACTCAAGGCAGAGCTTTCAATGTGTGCATTAGCAAGTAAAAATATTTCTCCCTGCCTGCTGGTTCCCAAATACATCAGCCCTTGCTCTGTAGCCCCATGTACACAGCCCAGTTTCTGTTGCTGGTGCTGTGGGACAGAGCACACTCCCTCCACACGAAGGGTGTTGTAGTACCTTTGCTCCTGATGGTAAAATGAAACAACTTCTGTATTTGGACAAAGCCACAGTCTCAACATTCCCGTTATGTCACACAAACAATACAACACCTCCCATGCCAGGTACCTGTCTGTGTTGGGTACCTGAGCATCTTGACCAACTGGACAATTTAATTTACTATCTACAGCACAGGTGGAAGTTACTCTAAGTTTCTCTCCACAGTGAGTCCACTCATTCGAAAGCTGAATTCTTTATAAAGGGGTTTCTGTGGGTTTCCTTCAGTAGTGTTGGACAGGTTTGGGTAATGACACAAAAGTTCAGGGATGGCTGGTAATGGTCATTTTCCTGGTTTCCCCATGGGATGAACTGGGTGGAGTAGATGTTTTTAAGGCTTGGAAACTGGACAATAGTTGCTGGTCTTTTCATGTGAAATACGAATTGTAGTCTCTGGGCTAATAAAGGAGTAGGGGTTAGTCCTAATGAATGCAGATTTTTTAGGAGAATATAATCTAAAGGGCACTTCTAATACACCAGAATCCAATAAATTATAAAATCTCTCAATAATGAAAGTTAAAGTTCAGTATAAAGCACATAGTCATTATATGGGATATTAAAGAGTGCAACAGAAGCATTCAGCACTGGAGCTACTAAATGTATCATGTCAGAATTGGAATCTGTTCAAAAACTGGTGTAGAAAATGAAAGAACGGTGAACTTCCCTGGTTAACCCAGCATTCAAAGAGGTGCTGGTCAAAAAGAACTAATTCCATCTAATGCAAAGCACAGAAAGTCTGACTCAGTTTTAATGTCTTTTAGATGATGCTTGATCCAGGTTGCAAACGTGTTCTGGAATTTAAGAGCACAGAGCTGTATTCCAGTTGCTCCAGTGGCAGGGCAAACTTCCAACTGTTGTGTTTTACAGAGATGCAAAACAGAGTCAGCTAAATTAAAAGTAGAAAAAACAAAACAAACAAACAAAAGCCACCCACAATTGCATTGTCCCCATGGGCTAAGGCCAGGACAAGGTGGAAGAATGGTAGTTAACTGTCACCTTAAACAGGCACCAGGAAATTATTTTGAGGACTGAGAGAATTAAAAAGGCTTAATTTACACACCAGACAGAAAAATTATGCACATTGTTGGTAATGAAAATGAATAATATCTAAGCAACTGGTAGAAGAGATTTGTTAAATGGGGAAAGGAAGCCAAAAGGTGCTTTGGAAAAATCATGTCAGATGAGTAATCCTTCAAGGAGCAGAATTATGTATTTATAGGGATCAGATAACAGTGTTTTAATTGCTGGCAGGCAGGGCTAAGAAAGGATAGTCTAACAAGAACAGGTCCATGAAGCCTGAGAGAAAAATTAAACCACGTTGCTGCTAAATACAATGTAATCCATCCTGATGGCTAAATCTTGGAAGAAATTACAAGTCAAATTTAAATCAGAAACTGGTCCACATCTATAAATTTCCATTTCTGCTGATTTGAAAATTTAAAAAAAAAAAGAAAAAAAAAAAGAAATAAATGAGATTTTTGATGCCAAGAATAGAATGCAGAATGAGAATAAACAAAAGCAGTAAAGGAAAAATGAGGACATTACATAATTCCAGCATTATACAATAATTGACTCTGTAATTAGCAGTGACTGAGTCAACAAATCTAAGCAGCCACATTTTAAACAGATTGATCTTGAAGTTAAACTTTATAAGAAGCAGCAGAAATAGTGCTCTTGATGTAATCCTTTCCTGTATCTAGGTAAATAGGTGACAACCAAACAGCCAGAGAGCAGACAGGTGGGAATATCAGAGCTCTTCACCCACTGCCCAGGAGAGGGAAAGCCCTGCAGTACCAGCAGTAATTCCTTTCCTCTTTGTGTGGTTTCAGACTTCAGAGGATGGGCCATGTCTTCATATTCACAACATCTGCTTTTGTTTACTGACTTGAAAACCCTCCAGGGACTCCAGCAAGGTGATTTTTACCTACTGCCATGCTGATTTAAGCCACTTTTTGCTATTCGCTTAAATTTTCCTTTTAGGGAGTTTCTAAATAACAAAGAAAGTCACAGCAAATTATTAGAAACCTTTTTTTTTCCCCTCAGAAATCCTTGGGAAAAAAAGAGAATAAATTACAAAATCATCCTACAAGGCCCAGTTAATAAGAATCCAGGAAAGTCCACAAAACTATCAGAGAGCTCCTCTCCCTCCCCCAAACACTGTTAACCAGCGGGATGCAAGAGGCCAGGCCAGAAAAATGTTCAGGTAAAAAAAAAGGGCAAGTAATAAAGTCACTCCCACATGTGCATACTTCTACCTTCGGGGTCTACCACAAACCTCCTACTGAAGAGGGGCTGGTGGGGAGGTGAAGATGAATTAACCAAGACTATGAAGGTGAGAAATAACCCAGTTCCCAGTTCCTCAGCAGCAGGATGCCCACAGGAAAGTTTGTTAGCAGCAACCCTGTGGTGCAAAAGTGGCGATCAAAGAGAAGGAGAAGGTAAATGATTCAGTCCAAGTGCAGAGAAACTAAATGGATTTCTTTTCATTTCTCTTCCACTTCAGAAGGTGAAGGGGAAATATCCATCCCAAGGTGACACTTTACAGGTAATGAAGCCGAGGCACTCTCAAAGGCAGATGTATTGAGAAAAGAGGTGAAAGAACAGTTCAATAAATTAAAATGCAATATATCACTCAGGCTGGTTGGTATTGCTCCAAGAGTGTAGAAGAAATGAAGGTGAGTGACCAACATAAACGTATATTTTAGTATTAAACCATTTGAATCACAGCTTCAAAGGGGGAGGAGGTGCCCAAAGCAATGTCTGTTTATTAAAAAGGATGCCAGAGGGCTGAGAGCTTTGCATTACCTTGTCTTGCCTCAGTAACAGGGAAGGGCAGAGGGAACACTGAATGAGAAAGAAAAGGATGGGGAAAAGCAATTTAGTGCTTATTATAGGGAATGGGCAGATATGGGCAAACCCACAAACCACTGTGGCATTTGCCAGAGCAAGTGAGCCAAGTAAGACGAGAAGGGGAAGCTGAGGTCAAGCCACAAAGCCTGTTACTCTTTCTCAAGACAGATATAATAAAAAAAGATGAAGAATAACAGTGGATTTCCAAAAAGTCCTTCCAGAGTCCTCAGGATGGTATTTGAGTAATAACTCCGGGATAGAAGGGAACAGACTTCTGTCACACTTTAGCAAAGAAAGCATAGTATTACATGTGCAGTTATTTTTGGCACACTGCAGGGCAATGGTAAAGAGTCCTAAAACCAGAGGGCTGCTCCAGCTCCTGGACATTGGCTTCATCTGCCCAAAGGAAGATACCCACACCTGAGCTCTCCGTATCATCCATGGCTTCCTAATCAAAAGCTATGTGTCAACATATTCCATAGAAAGCCTGAGGGAACTTGGGTCAGAAATTACACCCTTAATGTGACATTTTTTCTTTTATGACTATAAAGAGAGCCTGGATAACTAGGTCAAATATATACCCAGATATGCATTTTTTGAGGATCTTTCTTCAGAGATATCCCATACAGTCTGTCTCCTTGACTTTAGGGCACCATTTTTTTTTTATTATTTTTTTTTCCACTGCAAACATGTATAAAACCTGTAGGGAACATGACAACACTACAGACCAGATCCACAGCCAAAAACCAGGGTCCTGCCTGCAGCACATCAGCTGCTCAGGAGTATCAAGGGATGTCAAGTAACAATTAAGGACCAGTTGTTTCAAAGGTGACACATACCCAAAATGGGAATCAAATCTTCTCAAATCCTCAGTTCTGGATGGTCTGCTAATTGTAGAGGTTTACCCTCCTCATCTCCTTATGGAAGAGCAGCAAATGGCTTTTGCAGGGAAGGAGGACGAAAACACCAGACTGTGGAGTGTTTTCCTAGAGAGTTATCTGTTCAGTCAGGGATGAAGCTCCAGGGGGGACACCAAAACCTTCTAACCTACTTTTTGCTCCAGTCAAACGTTAAAATGCAGCAGCTGTTTCCCCATGGAAGTCAGTGTTGTGAATATGGCTGGATTTTCATTCCACAGCTAAATCTTGCCAATGCCACAATCTCTCATGGAAGGGAAGGGTATGAATCCTCTCACAGAGGTCAGTGTATCTCAGGAGTTATCAAGCCTCCAGGCAAGCTAACAGGTTCTGTGCATGTTATTTACTTGAAGGAAAAAAAAAATTAAAAAAGAATTAAAACTTTCTGACTGTTTTCTTAAGATGGGCACAATCTGATCAAAAGAATAGATGTTGCAGTGACCTCACTGTATGTGATGGGGCCATTTCAGCTGACATGGGCTTGGAGCTGGCAGAGGAAACCACACAACCCCAATAACAGGTTCAGGCACTAGATTACCCTGCAGACCACAAACCATGTTCTAAATTGTAAAACCCCAAAGTACAATCACAGCATTCATCTCAGATCTTGCTGGAGTTTTACACACACCTAAATTTACCAGTCTCTTCCCCCTCAATTTTCATTCTCTCAATTTAGGATCCATACAAACTAAGAAACTAATCACATTTTTTTAGAGACAACTACCTTAAAAAGCTTCTCTCCTAATTTTCTGAGCAAACTATCTTTGCACTCCCTTAGTTTCTGGCTGCCAGATCTGTCAGGTCAGGTAAACAGTTTGAAGGGGTCGGGCCAAAACTCACAGATTAAGTTAAATGATTATCCAACATCCTTTTATGTTTTTGGGTGAAGTTCATCACTTGTTATGTTGCTCTCAGAAATTCTGGACCATTATTTCAGGAACCCAACCCTAGATGCAGGGAACCACAGAGATCAAACGCTCAGCTGTGACCCCAGGATGTGCAGCCCACATAAGCACCTCTCAGCTCTTTTGGTCCTACAGCTCCAGTCCCCAAAATGCCCTGTGCTGAGCAGATCCTAGAGGCTACAGGAACTTACAGATTTCCACAAGGGCACAGTGCAACATCTTGTGAGCCTGGAGGCATCAGCATAACCTGCTGACAGTTGTCCTTCTGCACTTGGTGGGGAGAAAGAGCCACCCAGGACCCTGAGATGTCTAAGAGGATCACCTGGGCCAGATCTGCCCATCCTCTGTAGAGGTGTGCTACTTGCAGTATTTAATTATATATTTATATACAATTTAATTATATATTATTTAATTATATCACCACAGCAGACTGGGTTTGTTCATGCAGGAGAGTATAGGGCTGTTTGCTTTGCTCCTGGAGAATTCTCTGCCTGTCTCCTACTCAGTTATTACTGGTCCCATTTGCTATCCTCAGCTCTCAAGAATTTATGTGTAGGCAACAAAAACCAGGGGGATGCATTTTACACTTCTAAACTGCAATCAAGTCTGACTCGCAGAAACCTATTTACAAGATCTCTTCTTAATCCAATGCATTATCATACAAATATGCACGGAAACCCAAAAATATGCAAAAAACTAGAATTGTTTAATGTTTGGAGACAAACTCACTTCTGCCTGTGCCAGACAGAGTTTAGTCATACCAACTGTTGTACAAGGTGGCTATATTTGTAGGTAAATCTATATAATTATGATATGGTTATAAAACACCTTTTGTTCTATCATTTTTCTTTTTTTACTGTGTACATAGTTTCCAGGCATACCTTTTCAGGCATTGAAAAGATTGCAGTACCTCAACACTTGACATTTCTTTATAATCTTTCTTGCAAAGATCCCAAATCAATCTAAACCAACAAGTATGTCTCATAGCACCGCCACAAACTCCATATAACTATTTCCATTTCAGCCAATGGGGAAGCTAACAAGTGACCTACCTGAAATGAAGCAGCAGCAGAAACTGGAATAGAAATTTGGGGCTCTGATCTAACCAATAAATAATCTGGCTACTACATGGATTCAATAAACTTTACAGAAAGGAAGAAAAAATTTAAAAAGAGCCTACTATATAAGGAATCATACTTTCTCATTAGCTCTCTTCTGGTCATCCAGAGAGAGCAGGCTTCAGTGGATAGAGTGATTAGCATAAGAGACCCAGATTCATTCTTGGTCTTGCACAATTATTCCAACAAGCCACAGTCTTTGTGGATGTTTCTTTCCTGAGGAATGAAGTCAAAAGTATGGCCTTATTGAGCAGGCACACTGTTGGAATTAACCCATTGCTTTAGCTGGTGCACTGCTGCAGAGTATTAAGTAGTACTGAACATGCTAGGATGAAGTTAAAATTAGCTTTTGCTTTAGTTGAAGTTACCTCCATTTATCAGCAACTACTTCTTGAAACTTTCCCTCTGCAGAGCTTTTTCTCAGTGCTCTGCAGCTCTGCACTTATGCTTAAGTGAAATGATTGTATCCCACCAGCTCTTTTGAGCAGGATAATTGGCAATTACTTATTTTTGACATATGCAGGAAATCTAGTAAAGTATAATTCAAATTCTGTTAGCAGTGATGAACTCCTTTTGCAGAACAGTGCATTACAGTGCTCATCTCCACTGCCAATATCCCTGGCAGTTCTAATTCAAACCTCAGAAGTATTATGTGTAGCACATTGTTTCTTATCTGCAAGGCCCATGCTAGAGAAATTCTTTTGTTGTGTAACCTTGAATCCTCTTCCTAAACTTTTTGAAACTCCTGCAACACTTGACTGGTTAAAATGAAAACAGAACTGATTTTATCTTGTTGCTCTTTATTTTCATGGCTGAAGCTTGCTGTATAAAGTATATTAATTATCTCTTGCTCTTGTTATAAACAAGTATATCTAGCCATGCAAATTGCCAAACAGCAGCTAATCTTACTAAGACCTTTTTTCATGAGGGTATGAACAAAACTGCCCACAGATATGCCTGCTGGAACTCTACCTAGAAACCAAAGTAATAGTCTCATTACAGAAAGATTACACATTAGATATGCTGCTCCCTCAGTGGGCACAATAAGTGAGTGAGGATTATCTGTGTGCATTTAGAAAAAAATAATTTTACCACTGGTAAATTACACCTTAGTCCATAGAATATAACGTGTGTACAGCACATTGTTGTATTTTAGCTGCATCCAAACTTTGATGAATTATCCGTGACTCAATAAAAACTCATTACTGGGTGTTCTACTTTCGTAAAACTGAAGTTGGTTTAGAGACTGTGCAACAGAGGGAACCCTGGATAAAACTTTACCATCAGGGCCTGTTTCCAGTTAGCAGAAGGATTCTTAGATTTGTTTCTTTCTGAAGAAATTAAGAAAATAATTTGAAAAGAAAATGTTGGAAGTTATAGTGAAAAGGTTTGAATTTTTCTACTTCTTCAAGTCCTACTCTTAAAAACCTCCATGCAAGTTCAAATAACATTTCTAGGGAGAAACTGGTGCACAGACACAAAAAAATATTCCACCCAACTCCAGTTGAAGAGCAATATGACTTAGAAGAAGGGAAGACTTTGTCCTCAGTGTACTGTGTAAAGAGAGATTCTCACTCTTCAGAAATATCAGGGCAACTTTTAGAAGTACATGCAGCACTTATACCATATACTTTATTTTAAAATAGAGTACACTTCTAACATTAGTGTTTATTGAGAATTTCTGTACAATTTAATTATGTGGTGTGTGAAGTTATTGATCTGGTAGTTTAAACACTTTTTAAAAAATGCACTCTGTTATAAGCTATTGAATTCTGTAATGATGTCATTCTTAAAGCTTACCATTATCAGTACAATAAAAGAGAAGCCACTTCTAATTAGATTTTCTTAATGTGATACTGTTCATTATGGATTGATTTTCTCTTTCCCTCTGCTATTTCTAAATGAGTTAGGTGAAGTTTCACTTTTGTGCAAGTAGAGGTTAATTTTCACTGGCAAAGAAGCAGAGATATTGTACAAAAGGTTTATGAAAACCTCCTTAGGCGACTTTGTCAGATCACCTCAGTGTTATGTTTCAGTACCATTAGCATTCAAGCCTCAAGCTTCAGCTCTAATAGATGCTGAAAGATTTGCAATATTACCCAAACTTGTGAAGAGGCTAAAACTTTTTTCCATAATGAACACAGATTGCACCACAACCTCTTCACTCAGCAGCAGGGCTGCTGCAATGAGGTGATTCACAAAAATAAATTGGCAGCTACTACTGAAGTGATTTGCAAGAAGGATTTTAGTGCTGGTAAGTAGAGATAAATGAAGGACCTTTGATCATGGGACCTTTGTGAGGTTATGTTGGGAATACAGGCAGTGTGGGCACCCTGTCTCCACATATTTTCTACACCTCTGGGTTATTCACAATTCGATCTGGGAACAAACACTGTGAGGGGCAAGGACTCCATTTGGTCTTAATTTTCAAATTTCAAATTAATTTCTCAAGTTGAACGTGCTCAGCAAATGCCAGTTGCTCAGCTCCCACTGGCTCTGGGTATGAAAGTTCTAAATGCCAACAAGTATGTGAATGCATAAGGCCAAAGCATGGGGTTAATGTTGTCAGTTCATACACCCAACTGGCACGAGCAGCACACTTCCAACAGCAGTGGGACTGAGCCAACTTCCTAACGCCACTTAAATTAATGCCTTAAAGAATCAAAAATTAGAACCAATGTAAAATATGAAGAGCTTTCTTTCCATTCAGATAAGTGCTCTTGAACACAAATGCACAAACATCTAGAGGAGTTAAGCAAAGGCTCAAGGTCATTTCTGCCATGATCTGAGACAAAAGTCAGTTTACTAACTGATGGGCAAGAGCCATCCCTTTACCATTACAGAACTGAGAAATACTTTCTTTTGCCTTGTTAACTCTTATGTACCTCTAAACCAATGACAGAATAAGCCTTTACTTAGCTTGCTGGGATGGAATTAGTTCCATAAAACCATCTATACCCTGTCTTTTAGAACAGTGTAGTGAAAGCCTTTGCAGGGAGTTTTGTTACCAATTTTCCTCTCAGCAAGGAAACATCTTTCCCACTGTCACACTGCACATGTATAACATGTGGTAGGAACTAGGAATGGAAGAAGAGGTGCTGCATCCTGGAGATGTGTCATCTATCTACCAGTCTACAAAGAAGTGAAAGTATTGAAGTTCAGATTGCTGCTGGATCTTTCTCTGCCTTATTTAAACCATTTGATCATTTTAAATTATTCCTTTGGATATCATGAACTCGGAGCCACGCAGAGAAGCATGTTTTAAGGTAGACTTCAGTGAAACCATAGGAGTTATTGGACACATGATAAAGAAGAAACAATTCCACATTTAAAAGCACAGGGAAAAGAAACAGAAAAGCAAAAGAAGGGGAAAATCCTGTTGGCATCACAGATTGATCCATTCCATTTGTCTAAGTAAATGTGCTGGAGCCCTCTGGCCTGCCCCATGTTGTTCAAAGAGCAGTGGAAGAGAAGTATTGATTAAATTGCACCAGAATCTGGTGTGCAAACACATCCTGGTGGTACCCCGGCATGCATGTAAATTTAGAAGGGTTAACTGTAAAGACAACAACTCTGGGCAGTTGCTAGGAGACGGTGTCCTGCCGTGACATCCTGCATCAGCCTGTGACAGTCTGTTCCAACAGCACAGTAACCTTATGAGTCACCGGCCTGCGTGCCTTCACTCGGTGTGAGAAAACAACTCTCACCCAAGGGTGAAGTGCTCTCCAGGCCTTTCATGAGTTTTCCTAGATTAATTATTTTTTTTTAAATAAGTAAGTTACTTAGTGTGGTTTTAGACACTACAAAAACCTGGCAAAGCCACAGAGATCATCTTTAATTATACAAGAAGAGCGGTACTGATGCAGCAGTCATGGCAGTCTGGAGGACAACTACTCCAAGCACGAGTGAGCAAGCCAGACTTTGAGAGAGACATCAGTGTGAGCGAGGCTGTGGCTGGGTAGAAGATGGGAGGATGTGCTACACCAGTGGGTTAGTCCTGTTAATTCTGAAATAATTGCTGCCATCTTAAAGTAAAGTCAAACCGAATGGCTACAGGTTGTACTACTCCCACTGATTTTGGCAGGAGGAGTGACTCCTGTGAAGGAACACCGATGGAGGAGCTTCAAAAAAGGAAATCATAGTATTTGTGATCACTTAAGCTGAGAGAGGAAACATGGTCTTGTCTTCAAGGAATACACGACAAATCTGGGTGTTTTCTCTCAGTGCCGCTTAACCAGATTTAACAAATCACTTCTCCCTGTGGCTGTGTCATTCATTCCTCTCACATTCTTTCATCTTTTTAGATTATAAATTCTGCAGGGCCAGGACATTTCTTTATCATTAATGTAATATGCCAGTCCTTTAAAAGCATTAATGGATTATACCTTCACTGCACCTCCCATGTTAAACACTGATAATAATCTCCTTTTTGGAGATGGAGTGTTGAAACATAGCCCAAGTTAACTGATGTACCCAAGGTCACACAGGAAGACTGCAGTAAGCCAGGGCATTGACCCCAAGTTTTGCCCTACACTTTTATCAACAAACCCAGAGAAAACACATGTGAAAGAGCCCAGGAGAGATTAATTTGTCTAACTGTCCTTCCAGAAAACTACGTAAACTCCCCTTAAGCCATTCCTGAATGATGTTCCTATAATACCCTCAATACTGGGGATCCCACACTGCTGAAATATTATTTTATTTCCCCTTTGTTTAATATTACCATTATTTCTTAATGTCTGATATGAATCTCCCATTACTGAAGCCTGTAATTTCTTGTCATAATCACAGCAAATCCATGATTTGTAAAGCTTTTTTCCAAAACTTTTAGTTGAGGCCTCCTCACTGTGTCATTATTTCTCATGTGAAGACATATTGATTTAAATTAATACAATGATTTAAATTAAGGATTTAAATTAACACAGTTATTTAAATTAACTTCCACATCAACTCATTAATTTTCTGCTCCTGTAACCTTTATCTCTGTCTTGTCATCCTTTCAGCTGTGCACCTCCAAGAGGTGTTGAGTCTGGCTCTGTCCCTCAGCCTCTCTTCACACAGCCCCTTCCCCAGCCCTTGGCCTCACTCCAGGTTATTGATGACTTTCCAGGGATCCCAAAACAGGATGCAGTACCCCAGGGAAGTGGTGGACAAAGAGGAAAGACTAGGTATAAAGTGCAGAGGAATTGCCCAGAAATTAAAGGCAATATCACCCATTTTATCTATGGGTTGCCAGGACTGCCCACAGTAACCAAGAGGTTTATTTTGTGATGGACGTGACCAGAGCTGCTCTTGAATCCAAAAGAGAAAACTATATGTAGTTCTGCCAAGGAGAAGAAGGAAATATGAGCTCAAGACCTATGCCTCCCATGAAGCATTGTAGTACCAATTATAAATACATATTTTGGGTCACACTTCAAATTATATGAATGCACTCCCCATCCTCTGCAGGTCAAAAAAGAAATCAGAGTGCCACAGATTCTTTTTTAAATCATATTTTTAAATAACATTAGGCAACTGTGGTAGCAGTCTAGTTTTGCTGATGAATGCTTAATGGTTTTGGCTCATGATTATGCCTCCAATGCCAGAATAAGTCAATAGGATTAGGCCCATTATGTCTCTCACATCTCTGTTCTGCACAGTTCAACTTCAATAAAATATATTTAAAGGATATTTACCTGTCTCCAAGGAGTGGTGTAAGGATAAATTCAGCAGTATTTCCACAGTAAACTGAAAATATATCTGAAATTTTCAAAGCCACCTAGCGGATTTTGATGTACCATTCCCATTAATGTCAGTGGGAAGTGTATATCTCAGAAATCTCAGCTTTAAAGCACTGCAATACATGAAGAATAATGATGAACACAAAATTTAAGTAGGGAACATAAGAAGATATACCTAAATCAGTATTCCACCTAGACATTTTATTTCTAATTTTTATGTCCTTACACAGGCTAAAGGAAATGAAATCAGTAAAATGTAAGTAATTTTTTCTAATCACCCTGTTGAAATAAAAACTAATCAAATTATTTTTGGAGATCAAATCTTATGATTGCCTCATTAATATTCTCTCTTCTCCTCAGGATGACCACACTTACTTCATGTTTCTATTAAATTAGGGGATTCTAGAACCAGTTGCACAAATTGGCCTGATCTCCTTAACAATGATTCTACACACTATATTTGGGAGATGCTGCAATTTACAGCTTGACAGGAAAGAACTTCTGAAGATATTAGATTTGCTCTTTTTTGGGGTTGACTTCTGTTTAAAATAACTTGGGAAATTGAAATCCTCAGCTCTTGGTTTCTGTAAAATATTTTCCCAACAAGGAAAACAGAGAAGAAATAAGCAGAAAATGGGAAAAAACCCCAACCCAAACCAAATCAAAAACCAAATCAAGTCCATGTTGATTTCAATGTGGACAAATGAGGGGCACACAAAAAGAGACAGTGAGTAATCTCTGCTGATAAATACAAGGTGGCAAGTACACATTCCCCTTAATTCTTGGAGCAATAGGAATATCTAGGAAACTACTTTTCTAACCCCAGGAAGCTGTGTAACATATGAGCCTGCAGCTCTTGCTATATAACTACTTCTCCAGGGGAAAAGTATGGGGTAACATCAGACTGCAAGTGGTGTGAAAGCAGAATTATCATTTAGGAGTATTTCTTCCTAAATCTTCCCTTGTATGAAAAGACAACTTGAGTCAAAAGATAATGGAGAAACAGGTTTCTAAGCTAGAGTTTAAACAGTAATCCTTGGTATATTTTACTGCACTAGAAAATATTTTGTAGACTCATAAGCGTAAAGATGAAGTAATATGGAAACAAGACTCCCATTATCTTAAAGATTAATTGAATAATGATATGTTTTAAAAGGTGCTTATATCCTAATTCACAAAGTTTATGAAGATTTGGATCCCCTCCAAAGTTGCTCATCCCTCCACACACTTAATTGAAGAGGGTTTAATAACTATACTCTGATAACTTTTAACCAACAGCTCCCCTGGAAACTCAGAAAATGTATGAAATGGTAACATAAAAATTAAGCAATCTAAAATAAAAAAAAATCAACCAAAATATCAAAACAAAAAAAAAAAAAAAAAATCAACATTTTATGACTTTTTCAAAAGTAGAAATATCTTGCAATTTTTTTCTGGTAAATATAGTTACTCTGAATGAATATGCTTAAATCAACTGAGCTATCAGAAGCAATAAAAATCCATAACAAAAGGAAAGATAATGCAGTGGGGAAGGAGAATATTTTCAGTCACTGAGAAACCATTAGCAAATGAAAAAAAATCAATGGAGGACAGTTTTCAAGTAATAACCGTTAATCTTAACTCACTAAATGTTAACACACTGTTTTTCAACTACTTAAAAGCTTAATTCACAAGTGAGGATAACCAAAGATCCTTAAGAATGGTGTGATGCTATCAATGGGATCCTTTCTGTTTACATCATAGGTAAGTGAATTCATACAGGAGGAATGGGAAAAGTTTAACAAATGAACCTGAATGGTTCTAAGGAAGTGAGAATTCTGGGGGGTCTGCATGAACATGGGAAAATGTGCACTGCAAACCCTCTTTGGCTTTTAATTGTATTTCAGACTGCTACTTTTTCAAAAACCAAGGAAAAGCAGTTCTGAGATGAGTTAGTTTGGAGCTAAATGCTAAAAACGTTCATTAAATGTTAATTTAAGAAGTTCATAATTAAAATTATTTTTTTATTTATGCAACCTAAGACCAGACTTGGCTTAGGCTGGACAAATCACAAAGATGCTCATAGAGCACTGAGAATGAATTCATAGTGTTGTGCAGTTGGTTTAATGAATTATGGTTTGGAGTTTTTTTCCCCCCTTAGTCCCTTTTCCAAAACATTACATATTGATCATTGCCAGAAGCAAGATACAAACCCAAGAGATGAACACCTTTTTGAAAAGAACTGACAAACCAGGCACTAAGAGGGACTCAGACTTTCCCTTTCCCTTTCCCTTTCCCTTTCCCTTTCCCTTTCCCTTTCCCTTTCCCTTTCCCTTTCCCTTTCCCTTTCCCTTTCCCTTTCCCTTTCCCTTTCTCTTTCCCTTTCTCTTTCCTTTTCCAGTTAGTCACCATTTTGGCTAGAGGTCAACATTCCCAAGCAAGCACTCAAGCTTGTTACCAATTACTTTGTTTGGATGATAACTATAAATTCTATTTGTTCACATTTAGGGAACCCCACATGGACTCTAGGTATTATATTGAAGCTTCCATGTTAGAAATTTAGCTTTTCACTGCTTTAAAAAATTGTTCAGCAATGCCAGTTCTACATCAGCACACGCAGTAACAGTTCAGTGGCAGTGTGTTTTCAATGAGTTAGGTGATAGTTCGACAGTATCACTTATCTTTAGATTTGTGAAGTAGAACAGAGGAAAAATGATGAAGCAGACTCTACTAGCTCTTAATGCAGTACTATAGAATGTACAATTTAGCATTTAATTTATTGCCAGCATTATCTATATAATGCGTTAGTGCACAAAATAGCCTATCAAATGCATTACCAAACAAAAGCTATATAAAGGCTCCTATAACCAAAAGGCAATTTATGAATAATTTACATTTCCATGCATTAGGAGTCATCCAGATAAAACACATAAAGTGCACTTAACTTGTCTCAGTGAAATCCTATAAATTATATGAATAATTGTATATAATATTAACATAATATTTCAGTTACCTTAAAGGATAAAGTTGTTTTCTTGGATGACTTTGAAGACAATTTGCAAGCTTGCTCTATTTATGCTGACAGTAATTGCTTTACAGCTGCCTGATTTAGACAGAGGGGAAAAATGGATGCAATGTGCAAGTTACAACAAGAGAATAAAAGCTGCTGGACTACCTTTTGTGGTACAATTTGTACTCATTGACAGGACTACTGCCAGCTGTTCAATTACCTGTCCAGAATACCCCAGAACACACACTGTTTTATTGATAACTGTACTTGGACAAAAAAAAAAAAATTACTTTTGACACATAGTACTTAGCAGTAGATAAAGTAAACACACACTGGATTAACATGGAAGATTTGGAAAATTCTATTTTTCATGGCCAGAAATAGAAAAGTTGTCAAGGAAATTATGGAGTGCTCTGATTCTAAGCAATTTTTGGTTCATTATCAACAATAAAACAACATCAAACTATGTCTAAAGCCCTCAAATACACAAACACAAAAAGTTTAATGAATTTACAGAATTAGTTGTAAACATTCAATTTTAGAGGTGTTTTTTGCTTCCACGCTGAAATCCACCCCTGCATTCCCATTAGGTATATTGGGCAGCAGGCACAATTCATGGCATTTGTTTCTGTGGGTTTCAAATTTTGCCAAGCACCTTGCTACAACAGTGAACAACTGACAGACATATAAAGCCATCAATGTAAATGGAGGAAAATGGAGTGGACAACTGTGGTTGCACGATTTAACCTTACAATGGAGGTCACACAGCCTACAGAATACATAAAGTTCCCCTAATTAAGCTTTTTGTAGGATTCAGCTCTGCAGGACCTGTGAACCATCACCCAAGATGTAAAAAGTGTCAGAATTCTGGCATTTATGCTCGGCTGCCAAGTCCTCAGGCTGCACACAGTAAAGACTGAGGACTCTGGTTAGGCACACATCCTCCCAGACACATTCAGGACTGCAGAGTATGAACAGTCTTTTAGGTCATCACTGTTGGGTACAAATATTTCTTCAGGAAATATTGGCATTATCCTCAATTTATTCTCTTCTTTGGGATTGCAGCTGACTGATTATCACAAAGTAATTTAGGAACAATTAAAGCATCTCTCATTGTTTGTCATTTGACTGAGAGCAAGTTTCTTGATGGAGTAATGATTAGCACAGGCTAATCACCCATTAACTGGTGGGGTGCTTAAACATCATTTCATCTTTCTCTAGAAAGGGTCATGTGCTGCTTAATTTAGTACCATTGGTAGACTCACAGGTTGAAGGCTGCTGAAAATGGGACACAAATATCTATTTAGTTGAATCCTATATGGGCCTCACTTCCTTTTGACTGTAAACATTAGAGATTTATGCCTTATCTGTCATCTTGTAGTCTCTTGTGAAGGGTATTTGTGCTCTAGAATGGGTGTAACAAACTGCAAAAATAAGATGCCACATACAGAAGTTACACAAATGAATTTCTCACTAAATATTCGAGCAAGATTTTCTGTATGCAGCAATCAAGTCTGTGTTCTTTCCAGGATATAATTTTGCTGTGCTTTACAGAGGGGAGCCCAATACAGACTAATGTTGCCCAGGTGCCCTCAGAGGCAACAGTTTCATAATTTAGAAAAGCAGTTTGGTGACCAAAGCCTGAAAAACTAGAGTATAATGAAGAAGAAAGTTGCATGTCCTTTCTTCATATGTCCCCAGAAAGCAGAAGGCACAGAGCAAGACAGCAAACACCCTGTGCCAGCTCCAGCTTTACCTCATCCTGCAGTTGCTCCCTGCTCAGAAAAGTTTTGCTCTAATTTTCCCTTTGCCATCTCTCTCAGTCTCTGTACAGAGAATCCTGAACAGCAAATCCTGAACAGTTTATGAATTGTTACTTAAATCTCTTCTCACTGCTCTTGCTTCTGGCTGTGGATGCCAACTCTGCTGAGACCCTGCAGAGCACCATCGTGTCCTCAAAAACACTGGAAATGGGATTCACAGAACTCTTCACTGGCTGCTTATTTTTAATCCAATTTTTTACACCTGGGTTTCAAGTGAAACAAATCTGATGGGACTACGCTGTATGAGTGTCCACCCTGCTCAGTTTTGGACTTGTGGTTACTCACCAAAATTTGACAAAGAAGTAAAGTTCAACAAATATATTAAAGATCCCAGAAGTTTTGTGCAAATGGGCAGCCTGGTAGGGAAGAAATGACAGTTAACATCTATATGGAATGAATTGATAGATGTCAAATGTAATCATGTTAGTAGGCATTGGAGAATCTACCCCAAAGACCCTCCACAGCAGACAGGATTCAGAAAATTCACTAACTAAAGAACTACGTTTTTTAAATAAAGAAAATTCATTTTCACAAGGTTACTCAGATATACAAAACTTTGCAGGGAAGATCCGCAATCCTCTGTTGCAAATAAATCATGCACTTAACCTTTACAGAAGACATTTCACTCGCCTTTACTTTTTCTTTGTCAGTGAATCAGACTTTTAGTTAGCAGATCAATTTTACAAATTACATAACCACAATTCCTCGTTACTTATTATAGAGTGCAGAAAACAAGACACAACTGGAGTGACTCTCTGAAATACCTCAGTGAGATAGTCAGTTGAGGGTTTTTGTTTTTTTGAAAAGTGCGGGATTTGGAAGACTGTGGAAGGCTCTAGGTCTGCAAAAGTAAAAGCCATGTATATATCACAGAATACAGGTTAATAGTAAAATCTATTTTTAAACTCCTGATCATTCTAGAAGCCTTCTAGTAAGTATTTATAGATAACTGGTAGATGTTGCTAGGTATGAATACCATGGGTAAGATAAAGAGAAAACTATGCTAAATCCTACAGGGTACTTTTTTTAAAAGCTACACTTCGTTCTGTTAGTCTTGTTGTTACTGATGTGGTACACATAGGCTGGGGTTAACTTTCACCTCTCTGCTGGTGACCTTCATAAAAATGACAGTGGGACAGGTGCTGTATTCCTTTTGTACTCCAAACTTATGGAAATTCCTTCAGTCACTGAGTCCTGATACTCTGATTTCCTTCATGTTTATCTAGAAAAAGTAACCCTATTGCACACAGTGTTTTACTGGATGAATTATAGGATCCCTTGAGATTATCATAACCTTTTAGTCATCCAGCAAGACAAAATGAGAACATTAGGCAAGCCAAATTTTGCTTTGAGGCAGAGATTATTCAAGGGTGTTTCACTGTCATTGATCTATGCACAAATCCAACCCTAATCACTGCTGTGTCTAAACCCTTCTCTCCCCTCAGTGGATTTTATCTTCCCAGGATGCTTGTGCAGTGTGGAAATGTTATTATAGCCTTTTTTTTTTTGAAAAATAGGGATAATCAATTTGCAGGGTATAGCAAATACTTATAGCACCTGTGACCAAGGAGGGAATTGGGCCATGTTCTCCAGCCATGCCTTGTCCAGGGGACTGTCCTTGTCACTCACTTCTCATGGAGCCTGAGGTTTGAGGCATGGAGGACACTGCTCATAACATACCCCAAAAGAAGAAAGCAGGTAGAAGAGGCACCATTTTTATCAGAGGTCTGTACACTCCAGATAGACACTCACAGCCTCAGAATAAACATTTAGTGTTACTAATACCTGAAAATGTAAAGATTTGCAGAGGGATCTATAGCCCATTGGTCTGGGAAAATGGTCTGAGATTACAAGACTGTGCAAGAAGGGGGTGATAACTGCAATACAAACTTAAACTAAACATCTCAACAGTAAGTTTAAACCAGCAGAGACCTTTTTTTTCCTGATTAAGTTTTGCAACAGCAAGAACAGACAGAATTGCAACTACAAAGGCATGTGTGAGAAAAATGAAGTCTCAGTATGGATTTCAGTCAGGCTGTAGCTGTAGCCAGAGTTTTAAAATATTTATAGGGCCTTCACAATTCAGGAGTTACAGAACATTCAACCAATCACATTGTCAGAATCTCCGAACAGATATCAGAGTGTGCTTTCCATTTTAGAAATACACAGTGGTTGCTTTATGGTAACAGTTGAAGCATGAGGGTACTAAAAAAATAATAAATCAAAAAAAAAAAAACTAAAACAAACACACCCTGCACAAACAAGCAAACAAACAAACAAAGAAAACCCAAAAAACCCCTCACCAATAGACAAGTAAAAAAAAAAAAAATTTAAAAAAATATAGGGTTATTTTGTCCCTGCAGAAAAAAATGTCTACCTACCACAAGTACTTAATAGTACCTCTGCCCAAGTGTTGTTTTAGTCTCTGTTCAGGCATCACTTAACCTGAGCAGCCTGCCACAATGCTTTCATTTTGATTAGACTTTTCTGAAATCTTGGTTGTGACTGTGATGGAGAACAGCTGATATAGACTGAGACAAACACCAGTCAGAAGACTGGGCTTGCATAACTTTGGGAAATGTAACCTGAGGTCTCCAGCACGATCTTTGTGTTTTGAATGGGACCTTTGCAAGTGCCTCATGCCTATGGAGATGGGTGTAGGAAGGTGCTGGTTCCTTGGCCAAAGGGATTGCAGGGGCCCAACTCTACTGTGAGAAGTTTTGCAAAACCAGAACAAAGAGAGTGTCTCTCCCTTGAGCAAAAAACAGAGGAAACCTTCATTTGGGTCAACATTCCTTCCCAACCAAGTTCCCCATGTGTTTTGCCATGCTCATACAAGTGAAACAACACCACTCATATATCTGATCTCTGCTTATCGCAAGACATTTATTTGGGTCCTGTTATGAAGCTTTTCCTTCTCTCACCCTGTGCTAGCCCACCAGCAAAGCTGGCTGTCCCACTTCTGCGTCCCATGGCCATTTTTCAGAGCCAAGGTGGTCTTGTGGCATTGCATTTGACAGGCAACTCCACAGTGCTACAGCATCAGCTGAATACTGACACTGGGGCTGGAGAAATACATGTTATAAAGAGAAAGCAGCACACAGCCATGGCTCGTGTTACAGTCGCACTGCTCGGAGCAGGTGAGTATCCTTTATAGGCTTCTCGTGGACAGGTGGTTTTCACACTTCAATCATTCCCTCACAACGTGCAGATTTTCACTTCAAAGATTTGGCAGTGTTGAAAAGAGGTTTTTCAACCTACACAGAGTTCATTTAAGTTAAGGGAGGTTCATCTTCCCCAAGTTTGTACTGCTGGAACGGCTCTACCGCTACCGTGTTCAAAGTTCTCTCTAAACACCTTTTGGTGAAGCAATACAGCTCTCCTCCCTCAGAAGGACTACTGCACTTAGACATCCCCAGCCATGTGTAGTGTGACTATGGCACATAGGGGGTTTTCATGTCCGTGTGCATAAGGAAATATATTTATGTATATATGTAGAGACAGAATAAGAAGATTTCGGGAATCCACTTCTGAATTCTTTTGAATCACATTCGACACCAAGAACTCCAAATCTATGTCAAACTGCTATTTGTATTGAAGTATGTAATTTCATTGTGTTTTTTTCTATTTCTCCTTCTCTCCCTTCACCCCCCACCCTGTATTGAGTTTGTGAGCATAAGAGGAATCCTTGCCCCCAGCCCTGAGCTTGCCAATGAGGGGATTTTGTTGCTTATTAAAAGTCCTTCTGCACGAAGCTTCCCTTAGCCAGGGTTTGGCTGACTCCCAGACAGGCTGGTGCTTCAGCTTCATTCCACTACAGGGAGGCCAGAGGACAGATTAGGGTTTGGTAAGTGAGTAATGGACTTTAATACTGTGTCAAGCCATGTAAGAAAGTTATCTGAGCACGCCAGGAGCTTATAAATGAAAGAACCACTTCAGAGACATGGGAAAAAGAACCTGTGAGAATTAATGATTCAAAGAAAACCTATCTGCTATATGAATCCTTAGATAACTGACCTAAATCCCAAATAATGCTGAAGAAAAGCAGATGGAGTGAGCTAAGTGCAGTCCTATCATTTAATCTTAAATCTTTCTGTAGTCCTACATGTATTACTAAGCAAAAGATAATACAAGGAACAACAATTAGATATCCAGAATAATGTAACAATACATGAAGGAGCTTAGCATAGGCAATTAATAGCTGTAGGCTTCATTTGCTCTATTTGGTTATGCTAATAGAAAATAAAGATTTCCAGAAAACATTAGAAGTAAAAAGATTCAAAGAAGTGGCCTGGAGCTTTCTTTAGGCAGAAGTCAGAAAGCCAGATGAGTTCTGAATCAGGGAATAAATATATTCATTACCTTACATAGAGAAAAATGCTTTCATGTTAGCAGTATGGGTATTTGTTTACCATGGTTGTATTAAGATAATTTAATAATACCATATTTAGTTGCCTTAGAGGAATTAAGCTAACTTCACACAAGCTATAGAATAATAAAAGGCAGATTGCTTTGTACCAAGATGGTGTTCCTTGGCACTGAACCTGCTTTACATCAGCAGATGGCCTGAAACCTCTCCTGAATTTTAACGTAGACCCGTGAACAGAGGTAAGTCAGGGAAGATTTTCTCCACTATTAAGTTACCTGCCTCTTACTGTTCTTTTTCTTTTTCTGATTTTAAAACATTCTCTTCTTTTTTACATATATTTTCTTTATCACTTTCAATCCACATAATCACACATTCATATATTCTGTGACTGTAATGCATGTATCTGTCACATCACCTCCCTATACCCTTCTACGAAGCATGTACAATTTAAAGAAAAAATATTTGTATTTAGTACTGTAAGAGCTTCATTTCTCTGGAAAATGCTCTTGCTTCTAATCTCATCATTCCCAACTCATATCTGGAGTCTACACAGCAAATTGTGTGCTAGTGTGTTATCTTGACTGGTATAAGTACTTTCATAATGCAAAGCATGACTACATTCTGAAAGGCTTAAACAGGTACTGTGTCTCTTTTCTTCCATTACAGCACCTCTCCCCATCAGGTTAAATGCTATTCCAGACTATTCTCAGTGCCAGACCTCTGGGGAGGGACACACTTGAGCTCTCAGGAGCTGCAGTGCCAGCTCCCAGCTGTGTGATGAGGTTGCAGGAGGTCTGCACTGCTGTGGGCAATGGCCAGGCCACAGAGGATGGCAGAGCCTTGGTCTGTGCAAACCATGGTCTGTGCATCACTGCCCATGGACCTGCAGGCTGGGTCCATCTCCCTCACCTGCCCAGAGCACATTCAGCATGAAAGTTTCACCTGGGCTGAGAGACAGGTAGGTACTGCTGAAAAACCTTTCAAGAAACCACTGGCAGTAGAGTGGGGGATGCCTGTTTAAAAGCAAACAGGCATAAGAGTTGGAGTAGAGTTAAAAATAGCTATACTTTAGATTTGAGTGCTGACTTTGCCCCCAATTCCTTTGGGCTGGAGTGTAAAGGCACAGTTTTCTAATCTAGAAGACTAATGCAAGGCATCTAAGCCCATTTGTAGGCACTCACAAATAGGCTGCTTTTGGAATGTGCTAACTCCAGTGCATACAGCAGTGGGAAGAGCTTTAACATTTTTTCTGAGGAGCTTAGCCAGGAAAACGAGGCTTGCCTGCCTCAGTAGGCTGCTTGAGAATTAACCACTGCTTGTGTTGCCCTGAGAAATTTCTAAATGAAGGGCTGAGGAAAAAATTTTGCTATAGGTGCTCCAACAGATTGTTTTCTCTGGAACCATATCAACCACTCTGATAAAAACAACATTAGCAGCTCTCTATCAAAGCACTTCTGGTGCAAAAAAGAATTAAGAAACTTCTTCTTTCCTAAGAAGCATCAGGCTAAAATATAATATAGTCTACAAAGCAATTGGACGCAACATCATCACAGGCTCACAAAGGCTGAAATACGTTGCAGCAGTTGCTGTTTATTCTCACTGCATAGCACAAAAACTAGAAACTATGTCTCTGGAATTGTTTGCCCTCTGCAGATCTTGTAAAATTCAAAGACTATTGGATCCTGGGAATTAGTGACAGAAAACAGCCCCAACCACTCAGTCATTCAAACCACCTCGTTAGTGATGCAAGACTGTTCTCCTAAATCAATATTTTAGTATTTCCTCTAGATCAGTTGAAAATTTTCATATAATAGCAAAGGGATTTAGCTGCAACTCCAGTGAACTATTGTACAGCTGAAGAGATGTCATAGGCATCATGATTTGCTTTATATTCAGCATACATTATTCCATTTAAAATATCATTCTGAAAGTGTAAATTAAACTCTAACTTGTTATGACAAATATTTTCTTGTTTTCCTTATGTTTACATCTCTCATAAATATGTAAACTGTTATAAACTCACTTCCATATTACTTGTCATTAAATCAAAGCATTTTATACATAATTTTATTTCTTACACTAATTGTTCCAATCTTTTGATCATCTTCTTTTGCTCTGAGTGTAATCCTGTGAAAGAGTGTTTTGATTTCTGCTTTGAATTCATTTGTCTTCTTCAGCAAAGAGGAAAATACGATTTCTGGATTTGATACGGTAGGAAGAAAGGCCAGGGGGAATCTCTTCAAGATATTTTTAGAATTACTTTTATCACAAATCAAAAGGTAGAGTCCTCTTTACATTTTCCTGGTGTACAATAGGCAGACAAGAAATTATGTGAGGAGAGAGCGAGGAAGGAAAACAGATGAGTTTACACATATCTGAAGGGTACCAGCAGCGACACACCCACCCAGCAACCCCTGCAAGGCAAAGAGCCCTGGGCACGAGGCTGCACCCAGACCTGCTGCACTCTGCAAGCTCCTTTGGGACTCCCACAGATCCCTGAGTGCTCAGTGATGGGGAAGCAGGAGCAGACTCACCATCAGAGCACTCCCAGTGGTCAAAGAAACAGCTTGAGAGTTTTTAATAATGAATTGTATAGAGCTTACTCTCTCTGCAAAACCTTCACCAGGTGTGTCTGGCTACTCAGACACAGCCCTTGGAGCATCCCAGGGGGTTTAGAGGGCTTATGAGCGGAAATATTAAAAATGTTCTCTGTTCATACTATTAGAAGTAGTGGGGAGATATGAGTGCAAGAGTAGGACTTACCACAAAAACAAATAGCTGGCCTGAGCAGTGGACTGAGTTTTCCAGAAGGATTGTGATCCTTGCCTTTTGGGTGAGGGTTGTACCTAGTATTCAGATACCAAGGTTTAATTTAGGCTGTCACTCAGAGGAGTTCCATGCATAGGACAGCCTTTGAACCTAGAGAGGTCATGGCTGTGCTCAGTGGATGCCTTGTGGATTTGCCCCACTGCAAATTCAGTCCATAATCTGCTATGGTCAAAATCAATGTGGATACAGACCTAAGATGCAAATTCTGAGGCAACCATTTCAAGTTCTGAGGCAATCATCAAGCCTTAGGGGAATGGACTGTGAAAGCAGAGGCCTTTGCCATACTTAGTATCTACAGTTTTCATATATCACCTTTTCTAGTACGAAGATGACTAACCCAATTAGTTATAAACCAAAAAAAGATGGTTTACATTGTGGACGAAAAGTTCACAACAAAGGACACAAAGTTATTGAAGAAAAATCCATAAAGAATTTATGAGTCACCACAAATCCTATGACTTGTGGGGAGACATCCATGTGTCTTTAAAAAAAAAAAATCTCAGCTTCACTTTAATATTTTATTGCTTCTGAAATAAACTGAATTTATTCTAAGTAATATATGCCATTACTGCTTCATTTTCTGAGCAAACAAATGATTCTGGCAGATTTGACAGGGAACATGACTAGGGCTGAGAGCTGGAAATCTTTTTGTCACCTCTCCTTAGAGTACCTCTGTGAAGGAACAAAGCATCAAAAAACTTCCGTCCATCCTAGTGTGGCTTTTAGTTGCAGCCATCTATCAGTCTTGATATGTTCCAGGAGGGATTGCTCTTCACCAAAAGAAAGACAGTGGAATGATGTGTCCTTCTGCAAGAGGACTTTTTTGCCCCATCAATTGCTATACACACCCTGAAACTGTAACAGATGTCAAGGAGAGTAATATCCCATCTGCTTATTGTCAGTCAAGTTACTATTTGAGAGATGCTTAGTTCTCAGGAACAGCTCCACAGAAGGCATAAAACCAGTGAAATTCAGGAAGCAGCCATAAATAAACTTGCTTCATTCATGTGGTCCAGCAAGTGCTTGCTCCAAGCTTTATGGGGAGCAACAAGAGGGCAAGAGAAGGAATGGCAAGAAATGCTCACTAGAAATCCTTTCCCCACTCTGTGGAAAGATCACATACCAGCTTCAAACCAACTGATGCTAAATTCTATCATACTATTGACTCTCCAGCTAGGAATGTGGCCATATTCCCAAAGGGCTAACCAAATCAACACTAAGACCTCCTTCCCTCCAACAACTCAGCTTTGTACAAGTAAAAAAAACTAGATATGAGTATGACTGTGGGGTAAACCAGCATAACTGCACCTCTTTATCCTCTGAGAATGTCTGTGGGATGCAGCTTTTCTACAATTAATGCAGCCCAGCTACTGCAATGCATTAACCCAACAGAGATGTTCAAACCAAACAGGTACTTCTAATTATGGAGAGCTTTGCATAACAAAAATGGTTTTTCCAGATGGTTGAGACTAAGACTCAACATATTCAGAAAGACCTTCTCAGTCTCTGAGGCTGACAGAATCAAGCTACATGCTCTCAAATGTGCTCTAGCAGGTCTGCATCCACCCTCCTGGTTAAATATCTATGCTCTCTCAGGCTTTTTACCTACAGGAGGGTGTCTGCTGGCATCACTCAGCTCCAGGTGTTAAATTCCTTTGAGCAGAAAATGGAAAGGGCATTTCCTTTTTGTCAATGAGCAAGAATGACAAAATTAAGACTGACCTCAGAAGACTACAAGAAACCTCTTTATACCCCCTTGTAGGTAACAGAGGAAACAGTCAGGACACAGAAATGCTTTTCCTGCTTGCCTCACACATGAGTTATTTGGAAGGCAATAGTAAAAAAAAGGAAATCATCACGAGAGAAAAATGACAAGAAATTCAACAATTGTATGTCTTAAAAAATGACAAAAGCAATCTGGGAACTGCTCTGGTAGTGAAATGGAAAGGAGAAGCCTTCTGTTTATTAACCTTTGGAAAAAGTGTCCAAAATTCACACGAGAGGAAGGAGGTAACCACTTTCCTGACCAATCCTCCAGATTAAGATATCATCAGCCTAGGCTTTAGACCACTCTGATTTTCACTAAATGATATGAGGTGTGGGCAACAGCTGGTCATCCTGCCTCAAAGCACGAACTGGTAACTGCAGGCAAAAGAACATTTTGTCCCAGAGCACTTAGTAAACTCCAGAATTTGCATAAACAAATCCTTTATGAACTGGAAGACTTGCCATTTGATTTACTACCATCAGAAATCATTACTTTTACACGGCTTTTACACTCACCAAATTTGTGCAATTATGCAAACTTCTGCATTTGCTGAGGCTTTCTGAGCTATTAGCACCACTTCTCTAATACTAGCAATATTTTTGCCAGAAGGACACCACACCATTAATTCTGTACCCTCTCTAAATGCAGCAATTATCTACCAAACAGACATTCTGTGCCATGCTTCAAGGATACTTTCACCTTCCCACCCACCAGTGCTGTTGCTGGGCAAAGCAGGAGGAGTCACCATTACCCTCTTAAGTTACAGGGTCAAGAGGAGTCCCAGGACAATCTCTGCAGTTCTTTAAAAAGAAAAGAAAAAAACCAACACACACAAAAGCCAATAATAAATTATTATAAGTAGGCCTTCACTGACTGTGTTATTTGCCCTTAAACTCTGCACATTAGTTCACATGAATATAACCTAAAAAATTTTCAGATTAAATATTCAATTTAGCAGGGCACATGCAAATTAACCAGCAGAAGGGTTCCTCAGGTGCCAGGCTGGACCAGGTTAATGGTATCAAAGTTGCCCTTGGGTAATAAACACTTGCCTTCCACTCGGAGAAGGCAAACTGTAACTGAGCTGGGTAAGAAAGCCTCTGTAAGAAAGGCCTTTCTCAACAGAGATGCCAGCAAAAAGGACAGGGCTGCTCCCTGCTCTGTTTTTTGTATTGGAGAGGGGACTGATGTCACCAGTTGTGGTACCAGCAAGCTCTGTCACAACACAGCCCAGTTCCCACAGACCTGCTAGAGCACAGGGACCCCTTTGGGTGACAGGGAGGTAGCAAGTCTTCCCAAGGAAGATCTGCCTGTGTGCTGGGACCATGGCCCAGGGCTGAGCAGGATGACCCACCTCTCTCAAGAGGCCTTCAAAGGACCATGAAATTGCGAGTCAAGAGTGATTCAACCCACTGCCTGTCTGCTCTCAGATAGAGGCACCCCTGCATCCCACTAGGGAGGAATTCATGTGTAGTTCTAAAGATGTGTGAGTTGGGAGCTTTCATTTGTTAGTCCTTTAAATCAGGCAATAATAAATCCATATTTTCTGCACAGAAAGTTATTTTTGCTGAATGTAAATACATTACATTTCAGCTTCTGCCCCCTTAAAACTTATCGGAAGACAAACCTGTGGACAGCTTTCCCCCTTTTTCCTGCTTGGAAAAGGCTAGGCCCTACTTAGGAACTCAAATCAGCAAGACTAGACTCAAACTCCTACATCCAACTGTGGCATATGGATCCTTCATTTCAATAAACTGCAAGACTCTACCAAGAAGACCACTGGGGCTGTAAAACATGAATCAATGGCCAAGTAACAGCTTTCCATCATTGTTTTGTTAGTGCTAAGAAACTCAGTCCCTGCAGCTTAGCTTCTGAACTTTCAGAAGAGAGCAATACAAAACTAGGTTGTGGTGGTAAGAGATCCCTCCACCCTGGAGGTAAATAATTATGATCTTTAGGGTCCCTTCCAACCCAAACCATTCTGTGATTCTGTGATTCTATGAATGCAAAAGCAGATCAGCTGTTCATGTTGTAGCCAAATAGGAGAGCTGAATTCTAATGCTGTCCTTCCCCTTTCCCCTCTCCTTATAATTTAAAAATAAATTAAATCAATTATAAATATGTGGCATCTCATTTGAATAAGAGCAGAATATTTGCAGCTGCCAGTATGTGCAAGCAATGTAGCTAAGTCCCTGTGCCACATGGTTTGTTAAATGAGATGCATTCATCCAGAGGACCCTCAGCAGCTAAGCCTTGACCTATGGTAACTAATGGAGGTCTCCCTTTGACTTTAAGAGGGCCAGGATTTTACTCCAGAAACCTCAGATCTCATCATTCACAGGGAAAATGCTGACTAGAAATGCTAAAGTAAATTTTGTACAGCCTGCAGTCACTGCTAACAGTGATTATAAACAGCCATTAGCACAACATCAGCAGCTTATGAATAGACACACAGTCAACATTCTTGGCATGTTCTATTGTGAAAGGAGGATCACAGGTGAAAAGTGATCTACCAAAAAAAAAAAAAAAAGGTAATGCTTTTAAAAAAAGCTGTAAATGCTCACTTTCTTGCTGTTTTCCATTTTAGCTTTAGGTTGCTGAAGTGTTTGATTGCAGTGTGATTTTCTGAGAGCATAATCTCCTCTGTAAAAATTTGTTTAAAATGCTGCCCCTGTGCTACAAATATTCTGATGTCATCCCCAGTATGGCTGTAACTCAAATGGAAACACTATCTAATAAACAAGCCAGCCTTTCTGATAGCTTCAGAAAATAAGCTGAAAGGAACTAGCTAAGGCAGCCAAAATGTTGAGGAGGCCTTTTTTTTCCCCCAGGAAGGTCTCCTTCACAGTTTATTACCAAGTTCATACATCCAGAGGTGAAAGAGATGAATACACAGGTTTCTGGTCTGTGTAGCTATGGATTATCTACATCCCAATCAACTCTATAAAAAACTTCACAACACTGCCAGGATAGTGAACACCTAATGCCATTCATTTTTTAACAATTCATTAATTGTGTCTGATGGTACAATAAACATTCATAGATATGTTTAATTTTATTTTATTTTAGTTCCCACAGAAACTAAAAGAACTGTTGTCATGAATGAAATCACTCATATGAATGAGGGTTTGCAGGATCAGTGTGTTAACTAATATTTCAATACTATTTTTTATCTACAGGGGTTTGCAAAATTCAAATGGAAAGCAGAAGCAGCATTTTAAAGTAGCACATGCAATTTCACTCATTCTATATTTGAATCTAAAGCTGCAAACGGATATATTTGTTGACTGTTTTACAAAGTCCATTTAATGAATTAAACCAAGCAATTTAAAGTCTGGTCACTGAGATTTGTAAGAATGTGTAAATTCTCTAATCCACTTTATACTTAACAGCTTTACCACACTTGGGAGTCCCTTACTGACCTTGGGGAATGAGCAGTGAAAGATCTACCACTCACACATTTAGTGAATTAAGTAGTTCCCATTTTAAACCAATACACCAGATACTAACAGTTAAGTATAATTAGAAACACTGTGAGAGTTATAGAAGGAGCAATACACAGCAAAATCTGTAATATATATTTCTATTGATTTACAGTTTTTTCCACTAGTTTCCCAACACAAAGGACAGGCCCTGAATAACTAAGACCAGTTCAAGCAAACTCATTTTTGCAGGGAAGACCTTTGTAGCACTAATCACCATGTTCAAGAACATATTAAAATGTTTTCCATTATTATTTTAAATCAATGCAGTTTGTTTTCAGACATCCTCATTATCAAAATGCATCACACAGAGAGCAACAGTGCCAAATGGCCTCCTCGAGATGAGCATTTGACATTTTCAGTTTCATAAACAAAATTATAAGTGATTGATTCACATTTATGTGCAATTGGTTGATGTTAAATCGTTTTCTTGGTTCTCTTATTTGAGCACTTTCCAAGTGAAACCTTTGAGCATGGCTGAGTCCTGGGCCAGGGCACAAACCTCCAGAGGAGAGAATGGTGGAGCTTCCTGACTCAGCCATGGGAAGTCCTTGAAAATAAAGGACTTGAAGGACACATGGCCAAATCTTTCTCCAAACACAGGAACTAAAAGCCACATAGAATCATAGAATCATTAATTTTGGAGAAGACCTCTAAGATCATTGAGTCCAACCACTCATCTAACACTGCCAGGTCCACCACTAAACCATGTCTCTAAGCAGCACATCTAAACATTTTTTGAACACTTTCACAGATGGTGACTCCACCACTTACCTGGGCAGCTTGACAACTCTTTCAGTGAAAAGATTTTTCACCATATCCAATCTAAACCTCCCCTGGCAAAACTTGAGTTGATTTTCTCTTGTCCTATCACTTGTTACCTGTGAGAAAAGACTGACCCCCACCTGTCTACCACCTTCTTTCACTGTTGCTCCTTACCTGAGGACAAAAGAGTCTGAGGGACCGGAGCTGGTCCCAGCAGAAGCAGTGGTGGTGTAAGCTGCTCCATCCAAACCCCTCCTTCCTCCTTCTTTCCTCCACCAGCTGATCACAAAGCCATCAAAGGGAGGAGAGGAGAAGGCAAAGGGAGAAACACAAAAGTAGAAATCCTGACCCCTCTGCTGCCCTATGCCAACACAATAAGCAGTTCCTTCAATCTATCTCCCACCCCTGTACCTCAGATTTGGGACTTCTCTCTGTGATCTTCATTCCTCTCAGCCCCCATTCCTACCTGCCAGCACTAACCAGATCATCATCAAGCAGGTCCCTGCTGTTGGTGTTGCCAGAGGGCTGCTCCACCTCCACTGGGGCAGGCACCCACGGGTGCTGCAGGCTCATCCTCTGCTGCAGGAAGGGATGATGTGCTCAGCCAGGGGCCACAGGCTGCCTGAGCCCTTCCCCACCTGCCTGTGCTGAGGGGCACGTGAAGACTTTCAGATGCCTCCTCCCTCTTTCCTACTCTTCTCCAAGTCATCCTTCTCTCATTAGTGCAAGAGGATTGGGGAGGCATCCTTGAAAACGGAAGTAGGGGGAGAGTGCTATTTGATGGATTTTTGCACCCATTAGTCTTCTGTTAAAAGCTACTAGAGAGGGAGGCAGAGAGGAAGTCACCAAGGAATTTCTTGAGACGTGTTTGTTCCCTTTCTGAATCCATCTTTGCTCATTCAAACCTGTGCCATCAGCTCTTACTATGTCCTTAGGCTTCTTCAGGCAGAACAGGTAGAGCTGCTGCAGGATGCTCTGGCACAGCACAACACAGAAGCATCTGTCCTACACACTGCAAGGAAGAAATGGCACTCTCCAGAAAGGTTTAAAGCTACACCATATTGCTGCCTGATGGATGTATTATGGGGAGCAAGGAGGGTATATGAGGCCACACGGGCTGGAACTCACATCCATGCCCTGTGCCTCAGCAGTGGAAGTGCAGACACTGCCACTCGAGGGAGGGTGAAAGCCTTTTTACCTAAAAGTCTGGATACACATTCTGTTAACAGGTTAAAGCATTTCAACCTTGTTGCCTTTGGGGCTGGGGGTTCAGGCTATAATTCTTTAAAAGAAAACGTATTTTAAAGGCACTTAAACAAAACATTCTTTTTGCATCTCAGTCCCTACACATGCTAACACAAGTCTGCTAAATATTATTCATCAAGATATATAGTCAAGAAGCAGAGAGACTGAGAAATCGCTTCAGAATCCATGCTTTTATACCACTTTACAGTCTGAATACACAAATTATGAAGGAGGAACATACACTGATGAAATCAGTAACAGTTCCAGAAGCTGTTTCTGAAGTGAAAGAATTGCTCCAGCCCACTACCATAAGTTTTTTCCTGAGCAAGTTATAGTGATTTTTAAAAAAGGCATATTTACTCCAAACATCCCTTCCAATACTTGGCATGAGAGACCATAATAGCTGTCACAGTCTGTTGGGTCAAAAATGAATTAAAAAAAACCAGATCTTAAATACTTACAGGTATGATGGATCACAATGGACTGCGCTATTGAGTAAATAATGCCTGCCCTAAACATTTTCTAAATAAAGGTTTACACAAGAGAATCAGTAGCTTTGAAGTAGCCATTAAATACTCTCATATCAATTTTCATGTTTCCATGATGATTGCTTTACTTTTTTGTTACTAACAAAACTTGGCACAGTGTTTCTTCCAAGCTTGGGGCAGGTGTTAGCCAGATATCTCTGCATCACAAAGAACCCTTACTAATGAGTCCTCAAAACAGTTCAGTACCTAAGGTAAATATTATAACCTTCAGTCCTCATGATAGCCCAGCATTCCCATTAAATACCATAATCTGTAATCCACTTCATAATGACTGTGGGGAGATTTTTTTTTTTGAGCAAATGTACTCAGGATTGAGTACAGAAAGAAAGCTTATTGTTGCTGCCTGTTTTGACCCTATAATTCATTTCCCTGTTTTTTTCCTGCAAGTTTGGCTTTCTGTCCTTAATGAGCTGACTTGGCTGTATCTTTAGCAGCGTTTAGTAACCAGCCACTTCACCAGCAGGATTGGGTAGTAGCTGAACATTCTGGAAGATTTAACTGTCATTCACACATGCCAACACTTTGAGGATCACCATGGAACACAGGCCAGATCGAGGATTAATTGAAGACAAGGAAAGGCCTCCTATGGATGGCAGAAACCTCTGGAGAAACAAAAGTGAGGTTTCCCTGCCTTCTGCTGAAGGACATTCTATTTGGCATGAAAAAATGACAGGTACTTTTCAAGCAGTGCTATCTTGGAGTGTATATAATATTTCAAAAATATCTTGAAAGCTTCATATTTTAATAAACACTTTCTACATCCAATTTTCATTAATATGTTTTTAAAAGGGGAGCAGAAAATGAACAGTATGAGTCAGATCGTCAAGCAGGCATAAATCATCATAGCTCCACTGGTTTCAATTTATACTGCTTGTGAAAAAGGCTCTCTATACCTTTCTGGAATCACAGAGTGAATTCATCATCCCCAAATAATTAAGGATTTAATTTAATTATCTCTTAATATCTTCATTTTATGACTGGATTCAGAAGGATGGCAAGAACTACAGAGAGCTATTGCAAGGGATGTTAATGATAAGTACAGTGTAAATCATAATTTTGATATATCCATAAATACTGAGCAAGTTAATGCCGAGAGTTAAGTGGAGAAAAGAAGTGCATGCCATATCACAGACATAATCTCTTGCATAAATATATTATGGCTTATTATAAAAGCACACTCTGC
The DNA here is from genome assembly GCF_001715985.3 of Manacus vitellinus. Lineage (NCBI taxonomy): Eukaryota > Metazoa > Chordata > Aves > Passeriformes > Pipridae > Manacus > Manacus vitellinus. Next base: position 721,844 of record NW_021940812.1, on the reverse strand, counting down.
ACAATATAAGGTCTAACCCTTTTGTTTTAACAAGAACCATAAAGGCCCTTTTTGAGATTCTAACATGCTTCTACCCTGAATAGTTTGAAGTAGGAAAAAAAGAAACATTAGTATTTAAAACTAACATTTGATTCTGCAGAAATTTAATTTTGAGCTATATTACCCTGAATTATCAGGTACCACAACGATGGAATAGGGACAAATGCTGTAGGGAGAAGAGCAGAAAATGCATCAATTAAAGGATGCTTAATAGCCCGCAGTTAAATAGCTTTCACAAATAGGAGGTAAAGGACAAAGTGTTCAGCTGCACAACAACATACACAGCTATACGCAAATAAAATATTTCTATCCAAGAAGGACATTTTGTCTCTTACAACTAAACCTCTCCCAGAGCCCATTTAAGTACCATGCTTTGACTACAGTAATTATCTCATGTCACTTAATATGATATAATATCTACTTATGCTTAATGGATATGTTTTAATTTCTAAGGAAACTGCCTGTTTGCACAAATGAAACTTGTACGATGATTAAAATATAATTTTCACCCTGGCAATAACACTTTTCAACAAACAAAACCATAAATAGAGAAATTACAGCCATTTGAAGACAGAATTATAAATGTGAATATCCTCTACTACTCAATACCCTGACTATAAATTGCTGTATATTATGGAAATTGACCATTTCTCATCATTGATAGAATATCAAATCAAAGCTACTTTTAAATACTCAAATCGATGTTATCAGTAAGCAAGTCAACTGATTTTCAGATCAAGGAAAATGCACGTTATTTAAATAATAATGTAACATAATTTACATAACTTAATTAACTGATATCAGAGACCCATCTTCTGAAGCATACAAACAAATGTATTCAACTACTTTTAAATTCCTTTTAAATTAACTACTGTTTGAATCAGTTTTAACAATGAGAAAAACTAACCCCAAACTTTTCAAGGAAACTCAGTTTATGAGACATCAGAGATACCAGTTTCACTTGTTACACCAAATTAACTTCACATTTGGTAAAGAATTATCTGTTCAATTTCTCTGTTTTTATTTCCAACCTATAGACATGCAATTGTTTATAAAGTAAATACACTCCTCTATTATTATTTAATTTGATCATCTTGCTAGATTCCAATGCTGCATGGGCTTTAATCATGTTCCATATAGTTCAGCTCTACAGTATATCTCAGCTATAAAATACAGCCCAAGAGGAAAAGAGGCTTGTTTTTTTTTTTTTGTAATGCCTTTTTTATATTCATCTACCCTTAAATGGCATTTTTAAAGGCCACAGAGGAAATCAGTTTAGCTTAGTTTCCTCAAGAGCTTTTACCATATAAATGTTGTTGTTGTAAATTCTCTAAAACTTTTCTCAAAAGTCAAATAAACTTGAATGCTTAATGTCTCTAGAAATTTGCAAAGATGTGACTAATATGAAAAAAAATAAGCACACAATCATACCCTGCAATGAAAAGTCTGATCAAATAACATGCATGCAGCAGGACAACTTGTCCACAAACACCAAAATTATCTGCTTTTAATTTATTTGTTACCACTGCAATCTTTCTAAAAGACTAATGCACATTTTTCACTCACCCTCCATATTTTTTTAAATCTCTTCATTCTGGACCATTTGGATTTGTTCATCTCTGATGCCTGCAGATCAAATATGTATCCTATATGGCTGTAAATACATTTTACAACCAGTCTGGAGCCCAGAACAGTAGAGTCATAGATATTCTTGAAAACAGAGGCACTCCCTGGCTTTTAATGCTGCTTCCAATAACCACACAGTTCACAGCTCAGCATAAAGTAACCAATAGCTGAACATAGGCACTGGAAAAAAAAGAAAACCGAAATCCCTTTTTTGAGATCATACAGGGAGAAGTCTTGATCCATCCAATACTTGATTTAGGTCAGTGAAAAAAAAAAAAAGATGCTATTATGTCAGCCATCCAACTTTAAGATGACTTGTGAGCTGACAGTCATGGCACTTTAAAGCACCATCATGATGAGTCTTTACAAAGGGATTGTTTTAATCCTATATGAAAAAAAAAAAAAGAAAGAAAAAAAGCAAGCTACTTAAGGACTATGGAATTCACATGATATTACAAAAATATCTGCAATGTGCTGCAATGGAATGAAGCTGAGAAATACCTCGTGTAGTGTTTTCTACTTTATTTTTGTGGTTTCCTAAGGATGGGAGGTTTATACGATGGTGGAAATGTTCACACCTGTCATTCCTCCCAAATTATTTTAACCCTTTGTCCCTCTTTAAATAAAAAATGAAATATCATATGAAATAGAAAACTCAAAGATGTTAATTTTTAAGTTTCTCGAAAATCAATGAATGACTCAGGAAATTGTACCAATTCTTATTCTAAAGGAAAGATGTCATCGGGACAATCTATCCAGAAGGGAGATCCCATGGAAAGTTGTAATCATGAAAAATTTTGGTCACAGTTCATGTTATCCAGCTCATAGAATGCTACAAGAGGGAAGGACCAAATTATTGTTCATACATCTGTGCTTCTTATGTTCCCTTTAATAATTTCAGAAAATGGAAAAGAAAGCAGGAAGTATGTGAAATATATCTCTCTGGTAAAACATAAAAACCTCAACCATATTTCAAATCCATTTCTGGAATGAGGAAATAAGTTTGCATAATAAACACTGGTTTATTATAGGCAGTTACAGCTCCAAAGCTGATCTCCTGCAGTGCATAACAGGCCACCTCTACAGGTGTGACTATGAGGACACCCTTCTGGAGTGGCAGACCAAACTGAAAGCCTGGTGGTGTAACAACCCAGGTGATGGAAGAAAGTCATCCAGCAGAGATACATAAAAGGGGCTTGCTTTGAACATCTGGTGTGGTGACTGACTCTCTCAACAAGAAAAGTGGGAATGATACCAATTTCCTTGCCACATTGCGCTACCCTGGACCTTTATCTTCGTGTTCCAGCATCACAGAAAACTTCTTTTCCCATCTTACAATACTATGCAATGTGTACTTGATCGGGTTACACCGAATATAAGACCACATTTGATATTCTAGTCAATACTGACACAACCCTTATGAAACTTGTCCTCTCTTTCTCTGAAAGGAGAGGTCTAGGCAGAAGTGTTATGGGTCTGAAGCTGCAAGGTTCTAACTGTGCAACGTGTCATTAATTATATGGTACAGCAAAGCCCATAAGGAGTTGCTCATTGACCAGTAATTTGGGACCTGACCCATGCTTTCTAATGGCCATGAGATGTTCTACTAAATGTAAAGCTCCATTTCAAACATGGATACCAAGTTTAGCTGATACCAAGAGCTGTTATGTGCTAGCTACAGAAGTGACAGACTGGTCCTGGGGATGTATTTGATTATTTTATTCTCACATTTGATATCAGAATCCTAATGTTGTTCCATTAGGAGCATTCCCATTTATTTTAATGACAGTAGAATCTAACCTTTGTTCAATAAAGAATGAAAGTGGTTCATGTCTCATTTTTATCTAAAAGGACTAGCTATACCTCATTAGATTTTCTGTAAGCACTCCATCCCCCCTCAGTAATCAGCTTCTCAATTATCTAACAACAGTATTTCAAAATTTTTCAGACTTAATTTTCTGTCATTCTGACAATGCACCCTAATCTGCCTGCCATTGAAAAGACAGATAAGAATATTTCAATTTTCTTAGCACTTATTGTTAGTTAGATTAGTTAATGATTAGTTAGATGTAAGAGAATGTCTAGAAGTTCTTCTTGATATTATGCAGTTAATACTGAGGTCCCAAGCAATTGCAGTCAAGCTCAATGCAGACAAGTGCTGTTATGGGAGCACATGCTTTGGCTGTAGGTGCAGTTAAGGTGCAGCTCTACGACTTCTGTGTGTAACTGTGCCTCTGACCAAAACAAGACTGACAGCTTTGCTCTGACACATGTCTGACCAGTTACAGCTGGGTCAGTATCTTAGAGCTATTCTTCTCTTTCCTATCTTTGCTAGACACCTCCAACTGAAGGTACGTTTTCCTAGACTCCATTGATACCCAAAACGAAATGGAATCATTCATTGAAATGGTTCCTCTAAGCAGCAGAAGAATCTGCTTTATATTCCCGCATCCTCAAACGATGGACATGAGCTTCTGCCTTTCCATAGTATAAGAAGTGAAAATGTTAAGGACAATCCTTTTGCTTGCTGTGATCAGGGCTTATAAGCAACACCGCATGTCCAGGCTAAGGACAAGCCAAACGTGGCTCTACCTTGTGGCTTTCTCCTTTGTGGTTTGAATCTTATGGTTAGAAGTGAGGGAAAATATTTCTCCTGAATTAAACCCAACTTCAGAGTCATTCAAAATGCTTTCACCAATTTAAGGGCTTTTGACGTTGTGCTGAAAAGTGGCTTCCAGCACATTGTTATCATGGTTTCAGGATAAAATCCTAATTCATAAATAAACTGACGTAGTTCATTCACTACACTCATTACACTGATAGGCACAATTCAGGACAGTAACTTTTCCCTAGATTAGGAAGTCTGAAGCCCACAAATGTCAAAGCACTGGCATTTCTAAGGGATTGTTGACAAGGTGAGGGGGATCAGAATAGAGCCCAGCTATTAATGACCAGATCACCATCTCATTTCCTCCAACTCCTTTCCATAAACTCTCTAAATAAATCTCCTTACAGTAAGTATAAGGTCTCTCTTCATTGAACCCTAGAATTTCTCCTAAATGACCAGCACTTTGTAAGAAACACAGTCAGATGAAGAAAAGGAGACAAATATAGGTACAAAAAAAAGGTCATATTGTTGTTTTGGAAACAAAGGAACAGCAACTATCAAATTTTCCTCAAGTTCTTACAGATGATTCTTTGGTATTGATTTTCTCCATTTGGCTGCTTTGTTGGGTTACACATTAACAAGCTCTTTGTGCCATCCAGCAAGAACTGCTGCTGTTGGTTTTGCTGCTTTGCTTCCAGTAAGATGAGAAGCTCAGCTTTTATACAGTAATTTAGTTAAACATAATGGAGTGAAATCATTCCCAAATATTTACTGCAAGCTAAAAATCTCACCTCAGCTGCATTTACTGAGAGCAATAATGCTATGTGTGTTCCTGTAAGGATAATCAGGTTCCTCTACCAGCTCTCAAATTAACAGAAGAGGAAGAAGGTTTGATTGTACTAATCGATCATAGGATCATAAACCACCAGCGTGGCTGCCATCTACAAATATACTGGGAAAAGTGGCAGAAATGGGGAAGAACAGCTACTTAAACCCTAAGTCAACACTGACACAGGACAGATATGTATAAACAAGAAAGGGTAAATGTAAGCTAAAAATCAAATAATGGTTTCTGACCATCTGACTCCACAGTATCTTCCTAATAAAAATAGAAAGGAAAAAATGTTACACAATTCTAAGATCATGATCGAGTAGTTTATGAGTGGGACAGGACAGCAGTGCCTGCAGTACGAAACCCTGAAAAGCCACTACCAATTTCCTACTCCTCACTGAGCTCTCGTGACAGAATTAGGAAAACATCCTTGAAAGTTGTACCTGATGCCCACCTGCACTGTGAGCGCCAGCTCTGACCCTTTTCTTCTCCCATTGAGCACACACTGCCCCATGAAGTGGGCTTAGGACTGCTCTGTCACCATTTCCCTGCATAAGCCCAGGGGTCCATATTCCACCAGAGCATTGCCTGCTCATCAGGCCATGATCTGATCATATCCCTGCACTGGGGATCAGTCACAACAGCCGGATTCAAACTCAGAGCTGCCCAAACATCCTAAAGGACATCACAGCTGAAGCCTTACCTTCCAACAGAACTAGACACCTCCCTGCAAGCAAATCAGACGCACATGATACACTCACATTGTAAATCTGAGTTTGAACTTTTGCTTTTAAAGCTAACTCAGCTCACATTTCAGGTGGTTGGCTCCCAAGACGAAGAAAGCACAGGATTCTCTCAGCTCACAGATGTGACAAAACTCAAAGCTTGTCTATTATCAAGTCTAAAAGTGTCATCCTCACCTTAAGGTTTATAATTATATTAGCACTCTTAATTTACTAGCTTCATCAGCCTTTAAATATTTTCCTGGATTCCTGACTGCAGGAAGGAGCAGCTACTTAGTTGTTGGAACATACTCCATTAATATTAATAGGAGGATTTTGGGGGACAACACGATTTCTCTAAAAGCTAATAGAAGCAGTGGTGTGTAACCCCACGGTGACACCTAAGGTAGAAGACGCAGAATGTTCTGACAGGTAAAGTATACAAAGTATAAAAATCCAAACAAACAAACAAAAATAAACAACAAAGAAAAGCTACATAGAGGAAAAGGTGGCAATCTGCAGTCCTGTTTGCTCTTGATGTTCTCATGAGTGAAAGGAGCAGAATCACACAATTAATCCCATCCCAGCTCATTAACTGACTCTGGCAATGGGTGTGGTACCCAGAGCCACAGCCCAAACCAATGAACAGGGAAAGCAAGATGCTGAACCCATGGAGAAAAACAGTAAAAAAACCCTAATGTATTATTGCAACAAGAGGCATCCGCCAGAAGTAAAAGGAGTGGAACTGAAACACCCAGCTCTCCATCTTATTTCATGAAGATCCTATAATGGCTGAGGCTTGGACATGTTGTCAGTATAGCTGAGCACTGTGATGAAAACAGGTGCAAACACCAAATGCCACAGTGACTGATAGATGCTGTGCCCAGCTCTGCCCACAGATAGTTGTGGCTCATGGACAGAAGCCTGGAGAGAAAAACATTCGTACCTACAGCTTTCCCCTATCTCTCCAGCCTGAGCTGCCCACTGTTGTCCCCAAAGATGACAGCAGCTTTTGGCCAAAATACAGAAAACTGACATGCTCCATTCTTCCCTTGCCTGTAGGACTGCTTGTACTCATACTGCCACTGACAGCACTGACTCTGCTGCACACTCAGAAGCAGGGATTTGGATGCCAATCTTTGCCTGTTTGCAGCAGGGAGATAAGTCACCCCCAAAAAGTATTTTCCTGCTGACTGCCACTATCGGGAGACCAAGAACAACATGCCCATTGCTATCCCACATTGCTCTGTCAGATGGTGCCCACACGAGCCACAAAGATGTGTGACCACGAACTCCTGTTCACTTTATTTCAATAACAGACAAAACCAGGAGATACTTTTAATGATGTTCCTCCCTTGAACATGTAGCACAATACAGTGTGAGGCCACCTCAGCTGTGGCAATGCAGCTGCTTGTGGGGTCACACTGTGAGGTGGATCAGAAAATTCATCTCTTTTTACCAGGTTATTTTCAGGGCAGGTCAGTTCACTTATCAGCACATTGATCTGGCTCACAGCATGGCTGTACAAGCTGTTATTTGGCAAGCTGAGGACAAGCAGCTCCTTTCTCTGGCATTTCCTTCCATCCCCTCACGCTGGGAGCTGCAGTGAACTCCCGAACCTGCCCCCTGCTCCTTGGAAACACCAGCCCTCAGAGGGTGAGAATCAGCTGCTTGCAAGCAAAAAGCACTGGGAAGAAGCCACAGTGCAGCAGTGTGGGAGTACCAAAGATCATTAGCAGGAGGAAATAATGTATATTTAATGGTCTCTACTATTTGCATATATATTAACTCAAATGAATACTTCAGCCACATCTACACACTGCACTGGGGAAATACGAAGGGGAACAAAAAGTCCTTCCTCACATATGGGTGTGCACACTTGCAGGCATGGAGTCTCTGCAAAATGCAGCACCTATTGCTGCTTAGTTATTCCAAGCCACACTCAGTGGCTGATTTCCAGTCTGCAGGAGATGTGGGAGAGAAGCCTTGAAAGCAGCATGTCTGGGTGGAACAAAATAATCTGAGACAACCTGTCATCACCGCTGTCTGTCACAAAAGGCCCCATTTGTTATAGATTTTATACTTTTTTCAAGCAGTGTCTTCATCAAACTCAGCTACACAGATTGTAGGGTCCCAGTTTCAGGCATTTAACAGGTTCTCCTTCCCTTCATTGCATATGTTCTACATCTCAGCATATATAACAGCTGATGAGAAGAAAAAGCAACAACATTCTCCCATCTCCACCAGTGTGTTTAGACCATGGTATACAAGATACCCAACACCTTCATGAAATTCAGTCCCAAGAATCAAAACCTTACTTATATGGAAGGTAAAAGCAGCCAGAAATTCATGAGGTATTTAATTCCTAAATCAACTACCTTAAAACTTCCATTCTCACCTACATGGCAGATTTACAGCAACACCTACTCCTGATTTTCATCACTGGGTTCACTGTGAAGTCCTGACTCCTTCACTGGAAGCACCAATGTTCCATGACATGCTGTTGCATTCAGAATCCCAACATTTTGAAATTCTGGACTACAGAAAGGACTGGGAACAGCAACACAGACTTAGGACTGTGGTGTATCCTGTCCTCTGTAAGAGACATTTGGATGAAACCCTCTTCTTGCTTGGGAGCAGGAGGACTAAGAAAGTGAGTAGGAGAGACATACAGAAGTGGACATACAGAAGCATAGAGAGAAGCAGAAAAAGCAGTCAACTCAACTATCCTGAAAGTATATTTACAGGTTAAATTTATTAAAAACTGTGAGATATGAATAGAGGAGATCTGGGCTCCATGGGAAGATGTGCTTATCTGAGTTATCAAGTCTCTCTGTGCATCTCAGCTTTCCAGGCACCCTGCAGCTGGGGCAGCACAGCTAAGCAGTAACTTTCAAGACAGGGAGCTCCAGGGCTGTCCTCTACTTAATTTCAGTAATTTTAGAGCTCACTGTAAACCTGTTGTAGATATAACAAATTAAAGTGAATTACATTACACCTTGTTGTAAGAAAGTCCTGATTCTTTTAAATTAAATGAAAATAAACCAATTTACAAAGTAGGAGTAAAGAGTTAAGCAGTTCCTATCAGATATTTGTCCAACCTCGCTTTAGAAACTTCCACTGATGGAGACCTGACAACCTTTGTAGGCAATCTAGCCCAACCTCTACAGCTGGAAAGTTAAATTTCCAAGCTCATTATTCTATGCCATGCCTACATCAAGACCTAGGGATAGTTTTTTCCCATTGCAATTACTCTTTAGATAAATAAAAACTGTCACCATGTGTCCTTGTGAGGGAAGGCATTAAACAATACATGGTTTTACACTTTAAAAATTAATTTTCCATCCATGGTGTAAGATTCATTCTCAAACCTAATAGATGTTATTTTATAGAGACAGTTTCTGTTTCTCTCCCTTATTAGGGACATATAAAATTTTCTACACAGTATTTAATGGTGTCTTGCTCTTTGAATGAGTGCATTTTGTCTTTCTAAATTATGTTGCTCTCTGACATTGATTGGTGATAGAACACCGTGCCTTGCAGTTTTCTGCTTTTGTTTATCTATCCTGTGTGATCCTGGGTTGTTAGGAACAGTAATAGGTTAGCAGCCCTGGTATTATTTTCAGTAGAGTTGCTCAGCCACCTAAAGTCAGCTTGTTCCCACTCAGGGGAGGCAAAAAAACATAAAATGAAAGGTCAACAAATTAGACTTAAAGAAAATACACAGAAAGATATTCTCTACCCCTGAGAACACAATCTGTATTTTAGATAAGCAAATATTGAATTATAAGCAACATTAAATATAAAACAATTAGGACAGACACAGATGTAGTGACTTTGGAAGATGCCAGACATGGAGAAGGCAAGTAACTCTGTACAACCAGTGGTTGTGCCACCATTCCCTCAGGTGTTTTCTACCTCCTTTAAAAGACAAACTCTACAGGGAAAATAAAACCCAACCACTGTCTCTGTTCAGACAGATTTTTCATCTGAAGTCTCCACCAAGGTGACCAACTAATGTTAATCCAGAGGGCATTTTGGGTGATCAACCATTAGCGATGCAATCAACCCATTCATGGTCATCTACTGCTAACACATTTTGGTCATTATGAAGATGGATCCTTCTGAGCTGCTAGTTAAAGGTAAAAAGCTTCTTATCCCACTCCCATAATCATCTAGTCTCTGTTAGATGTAATTACAGTCGGGCGATAAGGGAGACTAAGGAAAGGGACAGATTGAAAAATGTCCCCAAGAGCCTTAACTATTCTGGATCTTAATTCCTTAAAGCCCCTTATCATTCTAACAATATTAGCTTTGCCACCAAAGGTGGGACTCATTTGGTGAAACGCAGACACTGGCCCTGTAGAGGTCTGAGCTGAGCCATCCTGGATGCCTTTGGCAGTTGATGGAACTCAACTCAGTGGGGTCACCAGCTCCTAAATCAGGTATCTAAACCCGGACAGAAGAGGCAAGACCTGGAAATGCTGGTATTTCTCTTTTGATTCTAAGGTGACTAGGTCAGATGGAAATGTCTCAGCTTCATTAAAATAAATTCTGACCCATGAATCTCCCGAGAACTTTTCACCTTTGATAAAATTCATCACGTTGCAACCCTTGCACATTTTTTGCACTTAAGAGAACAGGATTTGTGTGTGCATCTGGATACACATGTGCATGGCAGGACAGGAGGAATGATAAATGCACACAGGGCTGGGCACAGCAGACACCAATATCCCAAAGGGCAGTGCATTTCTTTGCTCTATTTAATAGGAAAGCAGAAACGCTGGCAGGCTCCTTCTGCCACTAGATTTCCTAGCAGCTGCCCAATGACCATGTTAGTGGCTGGTTAGGACACTTATAGCATTCTCTAAATGTTTAATATTTTATTCCTCCCTTGAAGCATCTGGTGTAAGTCACTTCTGGAAATACAATGCTGGACCAGATGGAGGATTAGTCTATGACATTCTGATCTGGTAATTCCTATGTTAACTTTTACAACAATTTAGATGGGCATTGGTCACAGGGCCCAATCTGAGTCAATTTGTTATAGGAAAAAAATGTCTTTTTCCCCCCCTTTTCTTTTTCTGTTGAAAAGCTCTTTTTTTTTTTTTTTTTAATGTTTATTTTCACAGTGCAGCACCTGGAGAGAAAAAAAGAGTCATTGCAGATTTCGGAAGTTAAGAGCTGGGCTCCCACTGCTGCCTCAGATACAGAATGAAAAGGGGAACATTTTTCACAATTGTCATCTGCAGATTCAGCAGATGTCTTTTCAACTTTTTACAAGCTCAAGTACTGCATGATATGTAGCAGTAAATGCAGTGTTTAGTAGTATTACAGTCAGCATCGTGTAGATGCCTGAAGGTTCCCTTATGAACCCCAGTTGCGTTGGCTTAGAGGGACACAGAAAAAAAGATTATATAACAACATGCAACAAGGCTACATTTTTAGAAATGGTCAGTAATTCTGAGCATATCAGGGTCCAGCACAAGCAATCATAAAGGGAACTGATTTTCACTACATTTCTGAATATCAGCTTTCTTTCCATGTTACACTTAAGAATAAAGGCATCCCAAACTATCAGGTCCCATTGACATGCCACTCAGAGATACAGAAATCTAAACTGCAGAAACATAGTCAGGTTAGGCTGTGGCCCCACTTAAGGACAGTTTTATTGATCAAAGTCAGCTATGAATAATACTGACAATTTTATAGCCACATAATTTTCTTTAATTAAACCTCCAGCTTCTATCTAGGTACTTTTCCCTTATGTTGTTTTTGCTTATACATCCTTGTGATGCCAAGCTGTGAAAAATTATATGGGTTACATAATCTTGTCATTGTTCTTTTCTTACATTAACATATTTATACCAAAAACATAGAACAAAAATATGAATTAAAAAAAGTCACGACTGAAGTAGTGTAGTTAGATGTGAGTCCTTGCAGGCATTTTAGAGATTAGCAGCGCAACAAATTATTAGTTCCCCTAAATATCTGGATCCAGCTAAAGAAACCAATCATATAAAACTGAATCATTAGCCTTTGGCAAGCTGCCTCAGTTTCTGCTAGAACAGGTTGGTACAAATTCAGAAATTGAATAAGGGGGTTTTTATGGTTTTGGTGGGCTTTTTTAATAGCACAGGAATGTAGATAATTTTTCCCCACTAATTTTTAGAAACTGAATAAGGCCTGAAAATACCCAGTAGAAATAGATCTGTTGTTTTCCAGTTGAGTTCATGAAGGATTCCTTGTTTCTGTATGGCTGTTTGAAATATATACTGCGATTGCACCTAAAGGTTGATAGGAAAATTCATATGCCATTTTTTGGCTGGTTGTTGTTTCCTTAAGTCACAGTGATGAAAGGGCAAAGTGGTGACTTTACCAAAGAGTTTCACAGGGCTGCACCAGCAATCACACATTCATCACTGATTAAATGGAGTTTGCTGCATGAACTTAACTCTGGGCTGGGTTGGTGCCAATAAGGCATCACATGGAGTGGAGAGGACACAAAGCTGCACTGCTGGTGGTGCCATGAGCTGTCCTTCCCATATGGTGCTGTAGAGGTACATCAGAGCACCCTGGAGCAACCAGAAGCAAATGCCACCCTCACACATGACACCCAGAGCCCAGGGAAGTCAAGCTTTAGTGAAAAGAGGGTCCTGCCATTTCTGTTCACCTTATGAAAGAGGGACTCATTGCTCAGAGAGCTCAGACAGAGCATATTATCTTGCTGAAATTACTCTTTTCAGCTCACCCCTCACATCTGTGTGGCCTCTCTTCCAGAACAAGCCTTTGCCAGAATTGTTTTTCCTGCTTCACAATAGAAACCAGTTGGACTAAACCCAGTCTTGTCAGAGTGCATCTGCACGGGCAGTCCTGAGAAGGGGAACGGCATGTGAGAGACTGTTTATCTCAAAAACATCACTTGGAGAATTTTTTTCTATTACCTCAATAGCCAAGTGTTTGTTTTACACTGAATTGAGTATTTTTACTGCATTTTTTTCACATAAAGAATTAAAATAGTTTGAGATAAAGGCCTGAATGAACACAGAGTCATACAGTAAGTTCACAGACTCCACAGCAAGCCCTTGCATCAGCAGTGGAAGTGCCTGGGGACAGGGAAGGGTCCTAGGATACAAACACACACAGAGCCTTTATTTCATACAATCACAGAATCACAGAATCATTAAGTTGGAGAAGACCTGCAAGATGATGACCACTAAAACATATCACAAAGTGCCCTGTCCATTCATGTTTTGAACACTTTCCAGGGATAGTGACTCCACTGCTTCTCTGGGGAACCTGTTCTAATGGGCTCTTTCAATATCAAGGGATAGGGAAAAATCAGTTCTTTATGCAAAGGACTTTATGCAAAACATGAGATAAATTTTTGAGTTGCCTTATTGTGACACCCCATATCTTCCCAAAACCACCCTTGCAGCAGCAACAAATGGCCAGTGCATAGGGAAGTACAACTGGGGCAGCAGCACAGAGGTGTGGTGCCTGATGACAAAGAAAACCTTCCAGGAATGTTGGTCCTGGGGACATCAAAGTCCAGGTTGGGATGTTCTGGGTACTCTGGAGGCACAGGACTGTACACTGTATGGCTGCCTTTACCTGAGCCTTCCCACAGAGCTGAGAGGGACAGGAGGCTGAGAGAATAGGCATTTATAAGGAGGGATAGGAAGGCAAGCCTGGAGCTGAAAGATACTGGATAAGAAAGATCCTCTTAGAGCACATCTGAGAAGATTGAAGGCCAGGGAAGAAAGAAACAGAAAATCTCAAGGAAACAGTGATAAAGCAGCCTGGTGAGAAGGATGTGAATAAGTGAAGGTTACGGGAGCAGGAAGTTGCTGAAAGGTGAAAAGAGGTGCCAAGAGGAAAGATACCCAGTCCTGACAAAGTGAGGACAAACAGAAGAAATGTTGTTATCTGGGGCAGAGTAGCTCCCAAAATAGAATGTGATCTTCTCCCCTACTTAATGTAGGAAATGGCAATTCCTATCTATAGACATCATTTAACAACTTCCATATTTTTTCCTTTTTTTTCCTCCCTACTGCCTCCATCAAAACCTTCAGCTGTTTGAAGTGACATTAAGCAAGTTCAAGACTATGCTAATATTCACATGGAAAATTCATCACTGGGGGGGGGGTAATGCACATTTGTACCATTGCCTTCACCTGCACACTGGGACCAACATTTGTGTGAGATGAGCTACATCCCCTGAGCTAAAATGCTCATGAAGGTCATCAAAGCTCAAGGAGCAATCCACTAGTTAAAGAGGCCTGGCTTGGAAGAGTTCTGGCTGTTTTTTTCAAGATAGATGATTTTTCTGAACTGATTTCTGGAAGGACTAAACCTTTGAGAAAATCATTATTTCCATCCTGAATACAATGAACAACAAGGGGAAGAAAGAAAAGTCAGCGTCCTGCTGAGTCCTCTGAAAAGGTACACATCTCATTTTTTTAAAAAAAGATAATATCAGAAGCATTACTGGGCAATTTTTACCACTTTTGTTGATTTTTACAAGTGGTAAAAGATGGATGCAATCTATTCAATAAATAAGTAGGATCATTAAAAGGAGCTTCATTGTTGGATTTCTTGGCCTGTTTGCTTCTTTGAAGATGCCTCTCCTCTGTAACTCCCAGAATTAAGTGAACTTGTACAAGATTTTGGGAGCCTCTTGTGTGCTAACTAAAGATAAAGCTGAAGTATCACCAATCCAGGCAACTTTCAGTGAGGAAAAAGGATCCTAAGAAAGATCAATTTTGTCACTGGAAACCATATCCCACACTGCTCTCCCCCATAAGTGATGAGTTTGGGAATTGTTCAAAAAATCATGGGACAACTGTGCTCTATTTAAGCCCCAAATTTACAATGCATGCAAACTATTGGACAAGCAAATGTGTGCTCAAGTTGGATTCAGTTAGGCAAGTTCTGGAGCCCAGTAGGACAAAGGGGACATGGGCTTCTCCAAAGAGGTTTCCTACCTGCAGAGCCTGACTCATATGGCCCATGATACCTGGAGGGAACATCACAGAGTGATGTTATCCAGAAAGACTAAGTGATTCCCTTCCTCCAAGGGCTCAACACCAGAGATTTACAGACAGATGAAACATTGACAAATGCCTCGTAGCAATGTGGGCTTATGAAACCTGGAGATGGGGTGCTGTGATCTCCCCAGCTCAGCTCAGGGAGGCAATGCATAGTTTAGATTTTGAAATAAAGGTGAGTCAGAGGAATTTCTAGGTCTGGATGCATCCATCAGATGCCAATTAGGACCCCGTGGCAGCCGTCACAGCTGAAGTGTGTATCCCATCCGCTGAGAAGGAAATAAAACTCTTGTCACTACAGTGGGCTGATGATGAAAATAACCTATTTTGAAAATACGGACAGTCAGGAGGAAAATTAGGCAAAAAATTATTCATGTTTATTCAGAAGAACTGTGCTAATAAAACACTTTCAGTAAAGTTAAAAAAAGGGAAAATATGACAGAGCAGCAAAACTTGATGGGCTGATATTAATAGCCCTACCTCCTGTAATGATCAGAGGGAACTACCTGGACCAGGAGACCTATTAAGTCTTTGAGAATAAGCAATATCTCCTTGTGAAAGTGAGAGGTTCAATTAAATAATCTGAATGAGGTTTTGAAAGTTTGGCCAAGGCAACTTATCCACAGCAGACTGCCTCCAAGCCCCAGTGGAATGTGCTTGGCTAAAGGGTAGCAAATTCCATCAAAATCATTAATGATGTTACTTTCTGAATTCTGGAGTGTGGGGGATAGATAGCCCTGGGCTCAGGAGGACCAGGGGTGAGATTAGCTGAAAAAAAGTACTGAGTCTGTCAGAACACTCAAGCTTCTAAAAATAACACTCAGTGTTTTATTCATATGGGTAAATTTCTTAATTTCAAGTCCCTTCATGGTGTTCAGCTTCCAGCAAGGCTGGGATTTGGCTTCTGCTGTACAAATGATCCTTGTCTTCAGTCATACACACACACTTCAGAAAGAAACCAGTGAGGAGGCAGCTCTGAAGGGAAACTGAGGCACGTTGGGCTGCAGATGAGTGACAGTACAGGGTGTAGAATAACCATTTGGTGTCCTGTCAACACTGTCTTTGAAAAAGCTTATTTATTCTAAAAATGGGTATTTTTAAAAAAAAATTCCTGATTTATTCTTTTCTTTTTTTTTCCCCCCTGAGGTTCAGGGATTAATTTACTGGGTGTAGTTGATGCATGAGTTAGACACATTTAGTAAGTGATTTTTTTATTCTACTTTTGAAGGTATGTACACACATCCCACATCAACCTCTGTACATATACCCAGGAGCCCCTTACTGTCAGTTCCTTATATATTTCACCTGACTACTCAATGAAGCCAAACATATAAATTGATTGGCACAATGGCAGATCATTGCAGATTTCTGATAATTCTTTAAAGTTTGATCTGAGGGAAGAATATGAGAGCTTTTTATACATGACAGACTATGATCTATTTGTTATACATCTTTAATATTAGCTATAGTTCCTTGTGTTTATTTTTCTCCCTTGTAGTGCAGTTTTTATAAAGGCTTTCCAATGTTCTTCACTAGGCCTAGACATACAAAAGATGCCAGGGGGGTATCTTTTTTTTTATTTTGTTTGATTTTTTTTTGCTTTTAAACTACTGCCTTTTGCCCTAGGAATTTCTTCCGTTGTCATTAGAATGCAATGAAATCAGGGGCAGCAGGGAATCTCTTTGAGACTGAAGTTTCAAAGAACACCAGCTCTACTGTGCTTATTTTTTACCTTTTTTTTTTCCACAAATAACTGCACAAGTGTTCTACAGATTTGACAAACGAAGGCACATTCTCCTATTCAATATCAGAGAATAGTCATGTGGGTGATTAAAAACCAATCCCTCTTGATATCGGTTTAAGTCTTGGAAAAGAGTGAACACAGCAAAGAAGGATTGGTTAATAAAACCATTTCAAATGAAGAGAAGCATGAAAAAAATTCAGCCAGCAGAAATGGGTTGGAAGTAACCCTGCACCTCAACTCATCAGAGGTAAAAACATTCCCATGGTAAGAATAACCAGTATTTCAGGCTGTAGAATAACCTTCCAGTGCATTTCACAAAAAACAACACTTGAAGATATTTACAACAGAACTGGACAAGACATTGCGCAGCAGAGGATATAAAAACTGGATAATCTAATAGATATTTTCCAATTCCAGTGCTTGATGGTTTTGGAAGAGGAAAAGAAACAATCGTTTCAGCAAATACAATAAATCTCTTACAAGACCAAGCAACACTGCAGCAATTACTAAAGGTCATGACTGCAATTAAACAGCATTATTTATTTTATTGGCAGTGCCTCATTTTCTATTAAGTTAGGTACTAACCCAGGTGAGGTAATGGCCATCCTTAACTCTGTTTTTTTTTGTTTTTTTTTTTAATCTTTGTGAAACTTTATTGTTGGAGATTTGAGTCTCTTTTGCTCATGCAATGCTTAGAATTTGCATCTTTTCACATAAATATAATACATAGTAGATAATTTTTTTTGCAATCTCAACGTTAAAACTAATTTTTTATGCTTGCCTTGTTTTATTTCTAGCTACATTAATTCATTTTTTCTGTGTAGGCATACTTGTCTGAGTCCTACTTGCTTGTCAAGTCCTCTAAGTCACATTTGTTAATGCATCTCATCTCCTACTGAAAGTACAGAGCAATATCACAATGCTATTTTCTTCCATTTAAATTCCTTCTTGTTAAGTGTTGGGATGGGGACAGTTTCCACTTGATGACATGTGCACACTCATTAGTAGACTTTACCGAATTATTTTGTCAAATACTATTTTTGACTATCACATTTATGCTACTGTTGTTCAGGGTCTTGATTTCCAACTCTATATTGGTTTTTTCCCTTTGTTTCCTTAAGGTTTACTTCCAGATGTACGTGGAGTTTTGCCCTACTGCTCCAAAGGCAATTTCTGGATATGAAATTCACATCCTCAGTTTCCCAATAAAGGCTGATGAAAAACCATTAAAAATTCCCTGTGAAGAAAAGCCTGAGCCAGCATGGAAAATAACAAGACAAGGAATGGAATGTCTGGAGCCCACAATGTGAGACTTGCAAACCACAAAGCTCGACGCTGCCAAGGCGCCCACAGTTCTGCTCCAGCCCAGCAGCAGGGCTTCTAAGGAGGCTGTCAGAGGGCTGTTCCTGCTCTACATTTGGACTTTGGAGCTTTATCTCAGTCTTCCTTGTGAATTTAGCCAGCAGTTATTTACAAGTAAAACTGATCCAAAGTGAAGATCACCAAGCAGTTCTTCATTCAGTTTAACATCCAGCCCTGAGTGAGCACAGACATTTCCTACAGACAGTACAGATCAAACTCTTCCCAGAATTGCAGTCCTGAGCCAACCTGTGGTCTTTTCCACAAAATACATATTTTAACTCTCCTCACAGTCATACTATTCAAAATGTTTTCTAAGTGGTCTCCCGCCACAGTGTATTTTAGGTTCGCAATCTCCATGTGTTAAAAAAACATAATTCGGCACAGCCAGAGGTGCAGGAATCCTGAATTCTCAGGGACTTGACTGAAGGGATAGAAAATCAGCAGAGATCATAGAGGAAGAGATCCAAAAATGTCAGAGACAATGAGATAAGGAGAGAGACGAGGCTGGAAAGAGGCAGAAACACACTCGGGCAGTGCAACCTTGCAGAGTCCCAGGTTATGGTTCTCTAGAACAGCCCGACAGGGTGACCTTAGACAATCTTTCCCTTTATTTTGTGGAAAAGGAGAAAATCCTACACTGCCAAGGGTTTGGAGTGCATAACACTGTG
This sequence comes from Manacus vitellinus, assembly GCF_001715985.3. Taxonomy (NCBI): domain Eukaryota; kingdom Metazoa; phylum Chordata; class Aves; order Passeriformes; family Pipridae; genus Manacus; species Manacus vitellinus. The sequence continues at coordinate 703,193 of NW_021940812.1, read as the reverse complement.
ACACTCAGATGAGCAGCACCTCAGACAAGCAGCTGGGAATCCCTGGTTACTGTGGGCTGTGCTCCTTCTGGACCAGACAGGAGAACTGCTCACTTACCAGCACAGCAGCACCAGCAGCATTACACAGCTTTTAGTTACATCAAATATTGCAAATATGATTACTATTATTCGAAGCTATAGAAAAGCCTGCCCTATTTCAAATGTTTATCTCAGCTAAACAGAATGCTTTGAAGTCTCTGAATCCCTATTTCTCAGCTAAACTATGGAGACTTTCAAAGACAGCCAGGGACTAAGGACAGGGGAGAAAATGACAGATCTGAGTCTCCTCTCTCCTTTTCAGCATTCACCCCATGCAACAGATTTAAACAAATTTCAGGATCCAGGACAGCTCAGGAGTTCAACTTGTGCAACTTGAAATTCCAATGCATTGCCCTTCTATTTCCTATCTGCATTTCAAATTGTATTTACCAAGTACTTCAAATTTTTCTTTATAACAGGTTATTAATCTGACACAGTATTTTGCAATACTTGTGCATTCAAATTCTTGCATAGTTTAGCAGATACACCTGACCTTGCTATTATCCTTCCTTTAGGAGATTTATACAGCATTCCTGCTTTGGAAAGATCATTAATTAGCATGCCAATAGAAAAAATGAAATTGCCTGCCATCTCCTATGTAAATGCTTCCCCATCTGTTCCTTTCTCATTTTCTCTGCACAGACTCTACCAAAGGTAGCTTTAGTTTTTATATTGCTCTTAGAAAATAGTGCATTTGTTGTTGTGCAATTTAAATCTGTTAAATTGCATTGCATTGTGAAATGTGGCTCTATTGAAGTAATATATAGATTCATGCAGCATCTCAGAAGCTGAGCCGACTTCCAGCAAATTTGGTGACTGTCCTTTCTTTAATGCCAATAATTCAGTTTTAGATCAAAAGAAACACAGTTTTATATTTTTGTGTCTGAGACTGCTATTAATAGTACTTAAAAAAAATCTCCAGTTATTAATTAATAACAACTTAGAGCAGGATTCCAATAACAACCTAGTGAAATCTACTGGAGTTTCCACATGGTACTATAACAGCCTCCACAGCTCTTAGTTTTGCTTTTCCTTAGTCAAAAAGCATCTGTAAGGAAGATTTTTTTTTTTCTAAAGTTGTGTTAAGATGTTCAGAACACTGGAAGTGTTCAAGGCCAGGCTGGATCAGGTCCTGAGGGTCTTGGTCACTGGAAGATATCCCTGCCTGTGGTGGGGGGCTAGAACTAAATGATCCTTAAGGTCCTTTCACACCCAAACCATTCTATGATTCCGTGATGATTCTGTGATTTTTTTCAAAGAGACTACTGTTATTTTAGTAAATATTCCACAAAAGTTGGCAACTTCATGGAGCAAAAATGTAAATCCCCATATTTTTATTTGAATTATTGAATAGCTCAGCAGTGAATTATTTAAGGGGAATCCTAATCAGCAACATTTGGCAGTACTGCTAAGGGGATAATGGAACTTTGGTGAGCAGTTGCCTCCCATCCCAGGCATTTTGGACTGCCTGAGGACATACAACGGCAACAGCTTCTCGTGGCCTTGGCTCTTCAAGCACAGAGAGCATCAGAAATGCTGGCTCACCTCAGCCCCCAGTGGGGCACTTCTGATGTGGATCCTTTGATGGGCCTCACTTACCATGTCTTGGTGCAGCCTAGAAGTGGGTCTGGCACAATGAACAGATTACTTTTTGGACGAAACCAAACGGGGAGACCCATTCCCAAAGTGCACATAACGTTCTTCAGCCATCAAGGAGAGCACAGAGGTCCAAACCAATGGACTGTGAAGTCCTCCAATATGAACTGAGCACTCGTTCCCCAACATTATGCTCTCAAACCAATAGGAGCTCATGCAACACTCAGAAGAGCCTCATGAACAATGTAAAAGGCCAAATGTGTCCATCCCCATCCCTAATTTGCACCAGCCCACATGGGCGTCTGCAAGTCCATTACAAACCTGGAAGGCCTGGTGAAGCTCCAAGTGTTTCAGTTACTGATAGGAGAGATGGATCACTTATGGATTGTTCTCCTTAGACGACGGAGAAGAAGGGACCAAGACAAAAGCCATCACCTCACCAAGGAGGGAAGTAGGAGTGGGAGTGAAGAGTGTGAAGAGTGTGTCCCTCTATCCCAAAAAGTGTAGGAATCATCTGGCTTTCCCTCCTACAGCTCTCACCCACCCGGGCTGTAGCAGAGAGAAGAGCTCATGTTTCCACTTCTCTGTGCTCTCCCCTCAGCCATTTCCAAGCAAACCTTCTCTGCACCAAATGCTTGTTCACCTTGTGCTGCCTCCTGAATCTGCTGCTGGTCAGAGGCATGTCAGGTCATGATTAAATGTGAGACAGGCTCTATCACTATCCACACTTATGTGCACAGGGAGATGGACATCACTAAAGCAAAAATATTTTGATTGATTATCAGTCAGTATTTTGCGTTTGCTTTAAAAAGCAGAGATAATTTTCAGAGGCATGGAAGAGAGGGGTCCAACCCAAGGATGGCAATACCCATTACATTTAAAAGCAATGATTTTCAACTAGAACATTGTCATCAATGTTTCTGATCTGGAAGCCCAGGATTTTGACTACCTGACTGCTCATCAGTTCCCTCCTGGGCAGTGAAGTCTTACATTATCAACATTACAGGTTGCAGTGTAGTTGTGTGCTGTGTCTTTGCTTTATATCTCCTCTTTATTGCAGGTTGAAAACAACTTCCTGCTCAATTGTGTTCAACAAAGTTTTGCATCACATTTCCAATGAATTTTCTGGACGTGGAATTTTAAAAAAGTAATTAGCCAAATATATTACCAAGTTGTCTTACTCATCAATATCAAACAGCAACATAAAAGAAGCATATGCTGTTGTTCTCTAACTGGGTGCCAGATGGCCATACTAAGATGCAGACAGATTCCATTTTAGAGTGAGTTGGGAATATACCACCACTCAGATAACCTTTTCTTTGCAGTAGGAAACACGATTTCCAGAAAAATCAACATTTCCCATGGAAGACTTGCACTCACATATTTCAGTTTTTCTTATCTGCACTACTGAAAGGGAACATTTTGGTTTGTCAAGATGAAGGTAAACATCTTCATTTGGATTAACTACACCCTGGCCTGTCCTCATCCTGACAGTTTGCGACAGATCAGATGCCCAGTATCCCCATTTTCTCTACAGACCTGGTTCTCAGGTCTCACACTCCTCTCTGTGGTTGATATGACACAACATCCACCCAGCACAACACCCATGCATGTGTCCTGTATTCACCAAGGACCTGCCTGGGAGCAGGATGGAGCACTTGTCCTCTAAACAGCATGGTGAATAATAGGTTTGAATATAATCAATGCACCTAAGCACTTATAAGTGTCTGAAACAAAACTGATTTAAAGACACTGAGATATTTTCCTTCATCCAAACAAAATGTCTTGCATGTCAAATCAGAGATACCAGAGATTCTGATTTTCCAGCCAGGGGTACATCACTGCTGAGGGAATGGGAAGATTCTCTGGTGTTTATAATTCCAGATACTACAGGATGTCTTGCTAGATAACAAATTGCAACATTTGACCCAGAGAGAGGTAAAATAAAAAATAAAAAGTTACACGATCCCATGGTCTTTTGTGAATTTAAATCTTATAAAAAATAGGAACTTGTAAAGCACTACATGTCAAAATAAGGGAAAAACAGCAACTACAAATAATCTGCAAGGAAACACTCATACTGTTTTTTTAATGAGGTTTACAATGTGACTGAGCTTATTCTAGGGTGACATGTGGAAAACACAGTGACAAGACTTCCAATTTTTGATCATAAACCCAAAATGTCCTGGACAGCCAGATTGCCTTGTCTGGTAGTTGGCTCATTAGACTGCTCCCTACCACACTATCTGAACCCAAATTTAAGTTCTTAAAATTATTGGGCAAAGTGATGAATTTGGATTGTTTTGTCATCACAGCATGGCATAATCTCTTCATGCATTAATAACAGTTTGATGATTTCAAGTGTCCTGCCATTTGGAACCTGCTGCAGAGTTTGTGTGCTGCTCTGTTTGCCTTTCCCTGTGCAATGCCTGCCTCTTCTTGCAGACATCACTTTCCTAAAAGTTTAATATATCATTCAAGTTCATTTTGAACTTCTTTAAAGCCCTGGTTTTCCAGACTGAAGGGGTGAGTCCTGCCAGTTCCATACACAAACAATGTCACACCAGGTTTCTTGTCTTTCTTATCAGTGTTACAAGGAAAGTACTTTCTGCTGCTGCTCATTGTCATTGCTTTCCTTGAGTGTTTAATCATGTCCGTTTGATTTTCTTCCCTCCACAGTGTTTTGTTTTGAATAAGAATGTCCAGCAGAGAGTCTTCGTTAATTCAAATGCATTTCAAAAAAGGGCCTCATATTTCAACTTCATCCCTCTAGCCAAAGGCAATGCTGGGAACTTCAAAGAAGTACCTATTTAAGTTCTTAAGAATAACCTTCATCTAATGTTCCCTCCCATTTCTCCCTAACAAAGCAAAGAAGAAAACATTTTCAATCTGCAGTGAACAAATTAAGTTGCTATGATAAGCTCATCAGAAAACGAATCTGCATTTCTAGCATAGTCTTGTCCTGGATATCCTTGATTTCCTAAAGTCCTTTACTTGGGGAACAGAGAAAGTCTGACCTCCCAACCCTTCTGAGTTGGCTGCAGCCATGATGTGCCACTGAGAGTCTACACCATTGTGACTGTGAACATCCATTCTGCATGCAGAGGTGCAAGTGTGTCAGGACATCACTCTTTAACATACCAATATAAATCTTCACTTTCCTTTTCACTCCCAAATACATAAGCCTACAGTACCTTTGGACCCTGGAATCCTCTATACCATAAAGCAGCCTGCTTTCAACATCTTGCTCTCAACGAATAAAACAAATAGGGATGGAGTTACTGAACTTTCTGTGTTCTAAGTAGAAACTGATTAGTCATATGTGCCAAAGAACAGGGAACATGAAGTAATCTTAGCTGGTGTTGACAGAGCCTCCAGAATATCTCTAGAATCACAGCAGTGGCAACCACAACACCTCATGTCTCGCTGTGAGCCCATCCGTTCAGCTCTCATGAGATACTAGAGTAGCCCTGGAGGGAGACATCAGATCTGTAGTGCTGCTACAGCAGAATGAGGATGCTTGTGGTGTTTTGTGCCATCTGCTCTCCTAGACTGTTCTCTGTGTGTCTCATGAAGACATGGCAGAGCACTCAAAGACACCAGAGTAATACAGTGTCACCTTTCCTTCATAACTGCACAGTGATTTTGCAGCAGTGAGGACTAAAAAGGAGTTCTCCTGGATATTTTTGATACATATACAAATAGCATTGTATAGTGTCTCATACAAATAAGTTGCATATTTTATATTTTATAGTCCTATTTTATAGATGATTTCTTTATTCTCTTACCAAGTGTTTGCATTTGGAGCAGAAGGCTGTGTTTCCAGAGCAGCACAGCACAAGCACCAGCCTAACTTTCAGTTGAATGTGACTTCAGCACATATATACAAGAAAGCCAGGGCCATCTGGGCTGACACCAGAGACTGAACTGCAGCACCTGAGACCTGAATTCTTCCCTTGAGTTAATGCACACTCTCCACGTAAGAGAATATCCTTCCACAAACTCATGTGCAGCTTGACCACGGAAGAGGACACATTATCATCTCTGACTCATCCATTACAGCAGCAGACACCAGAAAGATCATCTTCTGCATAGAAAGTACAGGAGTCATTCATGTGTCTCTGATCTAATTCTCCACACTGAAACCTGCTGAGGAAAAAGCAAGATCATCTCTGCTATTATTTAACATGTTGAGGAAAGAGTAGGATCATCTCTGCTTTTATTTAACAGGCTGGGGATGCAGCTATAGTGGCCAAGACATCAGTTTTAAGCTACACCCAAAAGCCATAGCTGAGAAAGGACACTGCAAGGGGCAGTCACTGCAGATGTTTCAGGAGACTCCATAAAATCCAGCACTGTGCAGTGGGGACGCCAGGCACAGGCAGTCCTGTAGATAACTGGGAGACGTGCAGAGGGAATGCAGCAAGGAAAGACAGGTTGCCTTCCCCAGTCCCCTGGGGGCTGGGGCAGTCAATACCAGATGCCAGTGGTTCCAGATCCTGGGTGCATCAACAGACTCTGAAAAACCTCATCCCCACTCTGAGGGTGTGCAAGTTTCGAGCTGGCTTCCTGCCAAGTCCCCGAAACTCGACAACAAGGACCTGCCTCCCAGAGAGGGAAAAGGAAAAAAAAAAAACCAAGCAGCCAAAGCTATAGCAAATATATATATATATATATATATTACATATGAGACAGATACACAAAAGGAGAATACCACACACAGAAGGGGGGGGGGGGAAGGGGAAGGGAGAAGGACAAAAAGGGGCAAGGACCGAACAAGCCAACCAGCCGACCGAAGGCAAACTAGCAAAAATCTCACCACTTCCCTTCGAACAGGCAGGATGGCTAGACACGGCCCAAGGCTCTCCCCTCACGCGTGGCAGATAACGGTAGTCACTGTAGGCCTCAGCTCCAGATAAACCAGACCAAAACAGGGACCCGCCGTTCTCGAACCTCGCCGGAGAGGAAGAGAGCGAACTCTCTTATCAAAGCCTTATTTATACCCTAGGTTACGTAAAGGAATAGCATGGAATACTTCCTTGGTCACCTTCCCAGTTCCTTCCTGGTTACAAGCTGGTTTCCAGGAAGGCCTAGACTGAAACCATCACAGAGGGTTTGGTTGTCAGTGCTCCAGGACAGCTCAGATGTGGCCTGGCTGCACCATGGGAGCAGCCTGCTGGGAGAGGGGTTCTGTGAGATAACCGGGGAGAGGCTCCATCAGGGGCTGATCCCTTTGCTTGGGAGCTGCCTGTGCTCCAGCCCTTGCCCTTGGACCTTTCCTGATTGAGGCTGTAGCTACACCTGAGCCTGGCCATGTGCCCCGTTGGTCCCAACCTGCTGGTTTGAAATCTGGCTTGACTGTGGACATATCTTATCCTATAGATCTATCCTGTTGGGAGGATCTGGCTGCCACCCCTAGGCCAGCTCTGCATGCCTTGCTCTGCCCTCCCCTGCCGGTCCCATTGACTCCCCACCTCCTGGCTGACCTTCCCTTGCTGAGAAGACCCACTTTGGCTCCTCCTCAACATACCCTCTCTAACAGGATCCCACAGCCTGCTTAAAACAAGGGATGCATCACTTCAGGGTGGATTCAGAAATTATCTAACAATGTACAAAAATAGCTTCTATGCCTCAAAAGTGCATTTCTAGAATTCTCAAGCACCTACCAATTCAAATGGCCATTTACATAAGTGCCACGGGGTAGCTTGCCACAAAACCATTTACATTTTTTTCCTGCTTTCAAAACTACCTCAGAGGCTTTAGAAATTTACCTGCCTGCCTGGCGTTCAAAGAAAATAAACTCACAGGTTTAAACGTTGTACTTAAGCTGAGAATTCTGGTTTTTTTCCCCTTTGAATGGAAACAATAGATGCCAGAGGAAGGAGCCTGTCAATGTGACATCGAAAACCCTCCTCTTGCCTGCGTTTCAAGGACAACCAGCTTGGTCCCTCACTGATCTCAGCATCCACAGTCTGAAAAGAACAATCACAGCCCTCAAAGCAGACCAAACAGCTGAGCAACAAAGAACCCAGAAAGTATAAAATCAAACTCTTTTTCATAATGGCCACGTGCAAATCAGAAGTCTTTGATACTCACAGTGATGTTTAAATTCTCATAAGCGTTTTGGGGATTAGATTTCAAGTTCCATGAGTGGGAAACACTAGATAAGTGTTCAACATCACCTCAGAGTCCCTGAATCCCTTACAACTCACAAGACTCATTGTCCACCTCATTGCAGAGCTGCAATGAATATGGGATGAGTGGGCTCAGTCCACCATAAGCACCACAAAAAAAGCTGCTGATTTTAAACTGAACTGAGTTCAGGAAATGTTGTCGTTTCCCTCAAATCAACATTGCCTAAAAAAAGTAGAAAAAGCAATAGAGAACTGGTAGGATCCTGCATTAAATACTGTATCCTTCAGATGCTCCAAGGAAGACACTTTTCTTGTTCTTTACGTTTTTTAATATGCAAATGTGCTATTATTTAGCAGACTGATAGTTCTGCAAACAAGCTACTCATCCAAAAAAATGCCATTACTTACAGAAGAGCTAATTAATGATCCTTATAATTTTGCCCACAGCCCTTTCTGAAATTGGAGCCTGTGGACTAGTTGTCATGTAAATATCTACCAGGAGGCACTACTTGCCATTAAGTCCTACCATTAAAAAAAATAAATATATTAATAAAAAAATCAGACAGAGGACTAGAGAAGAACAAAGGGACATGGGACAAAGTGACTTCCCAAGAATACTGCAGAGCACATATTTCCTGCAACCTAAACCTTCATCTTCACTGCATCCTTTCTACATACCCTATGTAAAAAAGCATTCTGGATTTTGAGTGTTCTTTCATTCTAACATCATTATTGGTAACTGTTGAGAAGCCCAGAGCACAATCTGTTCCTACTGAACTTTCCTTAATTACCCCTAGATGTAATCCTAATGGATTGCCTGAAAGTGTCAGTAAAAATGAGAGAGAAGATGGCGGTTCAATGAGGTTAAACTTAAATTAAAATCTGGGCATTTATAAAGGATCTGAGAAAGACAGAAAGGTTCATTCTTTCCTGGTTTTACACTTTTTCATTAAACATGGTTTGAAAAGCACCTTGCACAACCTTTGAGTTCCTCATTCACTCACTTTTCAGGCTGAATCAAGCTTGCAAGAAAGGCAGTGAACAGTTCAGGACATAGGAGAAAGCCAGTTGCCACTTACCAGGGCAATTTAAGGATGAGCAGAAGTTTCCCCTCTCTCCAAAAGCCTCCCAAGCCTCACAATGAAAGCTCTGAGAAGCAGCCACAACGATGTGGTGCACGGAGTAGTGAGATGGCAGTGCCTGCTTGTTTGCAAAACGGGAGGGAAAAAAGGATGAAGAGGTAGCAGAATTGTGACTAATGGAGGCTGAGATCCAAAATTGTGGAGTCATGGAGTCAGCAATTCTCAGTCATCTGCAGACATTTTTATAGCTAGAAAAATACATCTTAAACTCTGAACTGGGACAATCATTTCATTAACTGTTTCCCTTTTGATTATTTTTACAGGAAAACAGCAAGAATAATTATCATAGAGCACATAAATCCCTCACAGGCATTTTCTGGATCAAATGTCTTATTTATTGCCACTTCCACTATGACAATCTTCACAAGGCTATAAAATGAACTGCATATGTAGAATCTCATGCAATGTTAAAATAAAAAAAAAAGGTAGAGAGGATTACACAGCATTTAGGGTGGGATTTGGCCTGAAGAGTGATACTGAAGTGTGACCACACAAGCCACAACTCCAAGTTCCCACTACAGACCATGGAGATCCAGTCAATGCAGTTAATGAAGTTCTGGGCACAGTTCAATTGATGAGACATAGATTTCTGTCTTGGGTTGATTTGAATTCTTCTGACTCCACTAATTTAATCAACAACCTCCATTATCATGGGAACTTAGTGGGCTGGCTCATGTTTAGGTACCTACTGTTCAGATCCCATCCTTAGGGTTTGTTTCAGTTGCCTAAATGCAGGTGATGGCACCATCCAAGAAACAACAAGGTACCAGCAGAGCTCCAGCTGTGTCCTGTGAAGGGCTTGTTTTTTGGAAGACAGACTTTACTGTTCACTTGCACTGTTTAAATATCCCATGAAATTCCTAGTGCATTAGTATCAAACTCATCTGTTTGCTAATTAGTTAAAAAAAAACAAACAAAAAAAACCCCAAACCACAAAACCAAAACAGTTCTCATCACTGTAGCCAAATGTTCTCCACTGGGTGGAGTAAAACCAAAACTCAAATTTTCAGTCCTGCTTCTCTGTGAAGCACAAGTCAGCTCCAGGGGAGGTCAATGTCAGGATTCACTGACTGAAGTACCAAAAAAGGTGTGTAATAACAGTAGTCTGTGTTGCACCTGCTTTGTACCTCTATTTTGTTGTATAATTAGTACTGCTCACCTTTGTGAATCATCTGTGTTCTCTTTGTATGAGCTGAAGTTCTATTTGTTATATAAAGTTCTATGTAACTAACTCTCAAACTATAATCTAAAACATGCAAATGGTCTGACAGGTAATGCTCCATGTTTCATCCTAAAATTTATGAATCTGTCAGATTAAAGGCTTCTGCTGGAGAAGTATGGTTTGTCAGTAATCCCTAATCCCTAACTTCAAAAAACTGCTGCCCTTTCTTAATCCTTACAGAAAAGCAAAAAAAAAAACCACCTTCTTCCTATGTTTGCACAGCAACTGAGGAAGAGAACTGGGCTTTTTTTAAAGATCTGTATGTCTATAAATTGTGTTCTACATCAAGAAAGAGTTAGGCAATGTGGTAACCTCAATGGAATAAAAGCTCACTGATTATGAATATTAACAAAGGTAGGTTCCTTAAAAGACCTATTGAACGACTATCAGGAATTGTATCTACCCACAGAACAGTGAGTTTAATCTGAGTTTTACTGTTTGGTTTTTTCACTGTTTTTTACTGTATTCTGCAGGTAATGGTCTGGTCAGATGCAGTTTTTTTTGAAACATCTGTAGATAAAACATATTTTATCTGGTTGCAATGACATTGCTGCTCTCTATCTCTCTGCTTTGTCTGGAGATGTGCCCAAGAAATGTCACTACATCATTTGTAATGATACATGGCCACATAAACTCCAGTGTCCTGAAGCTTATCCTTTACAATAGTATATGCAGTCATTAAGGATCCTGAAAGAAACAGCATAGTTAGTGCCTATATTTCTGAAAACCAGGCATCTTTTACTGGGTATCCCACTGCTTTATTTGAGCTTGTTACTTCTGAAAAAAAACTGACCCTCAGTAGGGTCTCAGAATTAGAGGTTATTTTAAAAGCCATTTTGTCTTGTTTTGCCACAGAACAAGTGATGCTCTGCTTCCATTCATTTGCTTAATCGAGGTGTGGAGATGAAGTGCACAATGAATAGAAAGACAACATGTGGAGAAAAATTAAACTTCTGGAAAAAAATGAAAGAAAATGCAAATTTCCCAGGTAATGCATTGATTTATATTTGCAGACCTACTGTCAAGGGCTGCTGCCTGTACGTTATTTTCTTCTCCTGTGCACTGTCTTATTTCTCCTGTGGGACTTCCCAGGGTTAGAAGTTACCACCTGGGTAGAAGCAGGCAGCAAATTCACACCATTCATAACTGGTATGGGCCAGATTAACTTCAGTGTGTTATGCATTATTCCATTGCATTAGGAATATGGAAGATGTTGGAAACTCAGTATCTGTATAAAGGAATAGCACAAAAATATATTCCACCTTTGGAAGTGCAAAGACTACAGTTCCCTTTTATGTTTGTTTCAGAGTTATCACTTTGAAAATGAAACTCGAGGAAGGTGCTACAGGAGTGAATTGCTTTGAGAGCAGCACTTTTCTATATCCTAACAGACAAGCCCATCAAGAGCCCATCAAGAAGAAAGGCATCACTTGAAAAAAGATGAAAGTATGATAAATAACTTTGACTTTCTCATAAATTTTTATGCTTACTAAAGTGCCAGAACTGTCGCCAAAATATTTTAGAAAACCATTATTTCCATTCAGTTTAATTATATGCCCAACATAATTGAGAGAATTAACTGCCTAGTTCCAGATGGTATGTGAAATGTATTGGCTTTTATATTAGAAACAGTGATTGTTAAACTATACTGATTTTTAATGAACCCCTCAGATATGTAAAGTAAAATTGTTAGTAATGTTGGCACCTTTTCTATAAAGAAAATCCAATTCACATGAGAAAAAAGTAAAGTCAAGGGTCTACTGGTCTAAAAAACCACTCAATCAAAATATAGCAAATAAAAATAAAAATCTTAATTGGAGATTATTTTTCTTTATAGATTCAATTGAGGTGGTAACTCCTTAGAGAAAGCAACTAAAGTAACAACTACTTCCCTGCAACCTGAGCACTGATGAATGGCGATTTCAGAAGCCCTTTTTTGGCCATCAGGACGACTGTGGGCAGGCAGGCTGGGGCTGAGGACCAGGCTGAGGAGACACAACTAGGGCAAGATGGCTCCCTGATCTTCAACCACAGGGAAAAGTTCTCTGAACAACCACAGCAAAATGCTCTCTGACAAACTATGTTCTGCAGTGATGTTTAGTTAGGTCTACATGGAAAACTATTGGAAGTGAAGACTATTTCACAGCTCAAAAATGCCTAGCATGCTCTGGGGAGCTATGAAATAAAATCAAAATTGCAGAAAGGACAATTTGATTCTTCTTTTTCTTACTTCTCCTCCACGAAGAGGAAGTTTGTTGCGTTACTAATACAATGCTGACCTTGATCTCTTGGCAATGTCACTTGTGCCACTGTATCTCTTCAAGGGTGGGGAGCAAAGTGTCTTTAAATAACAGTTTACTCATAAAGAGGAACAGGTTGGAGGAGGTGGTCAGGCTCACTGGTGAGGGCAGAAGTAATTAATTATATGGGATATCAGAGGTGGAAACAAATCTATGGCTGATGAAGGCAGGTCTTACGTGATTCAGAGCTTCCAAAGGGGAAAAGCTTTAGCTCTCCACCTCCTTATCCCTGATGTGATGGGGAGGCTGTTCTCAGAGCCACAGCTTCCCTGCAGCTCCTTAAATGTGGCACCTGACATAGACAGGGTAAACACCCAGACCCACATGTGGGTACAGTGGGGTGCAAACAAAACTAAGAATCCCACAGATGCTCCAGGAAATCTGTGCCTGGTTGTAAGGGGCTGCCATCAGATGGTGGTGGGACACTAGGGGAGAGATTCAACGTGCAAATAAAAATACCTAAAATTAAAGTCTTATACTAGCCTGCAAATCATCTTTTCTCTAGGCACAATTGACTGTATTGGCTACATACACACAGGATGTAATGGGAATTTAAGCAGTCCTGCAAACACTGATATTTAGGTGTCTTAATCTGTGAATTTAAACCCCCTCCAGCACTTACTAATATTACCAAATGGGCTGACACACACATGGCATGGAGTGGCTGTTCAGAGCAGGCAGCCAGAAAGACAGCAGTAACCAGAAAACTGCCCTGTTTCCCAATTATTGTTAAAATTCCGTGAGAAAATAATAATAACAAAAAGTAGTGTTTAAAATACCTCTGTATAAAAGGACAGAGCACTTTTTTGTCCATCCACATCATTACATGGAAAGGATACACAGCCATATTTAGTTCAACTACAAACCAGAATTGCCTACTTAGCATTGCTTTTTCTAAAACATTAGCTTTTAGGCCATTGCAAAGGAGCTATACTGCATCTGTAATTTTCTTCCTTGGTTTTCGTTTCCCCAATATGTTTTAAAATCCATGTCTCTGTTGGAAATCGTCAGGTGAATACAGGGATGTCAGAGGGAAGAGTAATGACTTCTGCATGCAGGAATTAAGATGGGATAGTCCTTTCTGATTTTAACATATACAAATGTGATTATATTCATGGTGAATCTTATGGTCAGCTACAGCATGAGGAGGAAAAAGTTGACATACTGTTTGCTACTTACAAAACCAGTTGACTTTGAGGTCAATTCTTTTATAGGTAATTGGATCTAAGGTGTTTCCTCTTATCTTCCAAAAACGCCTCTGTTTACTTTCAGGACAATCTACATTTGCAAGCTGCAAAATGGATTTGATGCTTATGAACCACTTTTGACAGAAAATCTCCTGTCCCACTTCTCAGACATTCTTACAGAAATGTAAAGTGAATATTCAGAGAATGCCTTAAGTCAACAGGATTAAGGGCTGTCAAGTGCACTGCTCAGAAGGTATAAGTCCTATCTACGTGCCAAGGATTTTATTGTACTTTCATGAGAATATTTGCAGTGACAGTTAGGGATGTCTCAAGGGTTTAGCTTTTTTTTCTCTTTAATGACAGATAGGGAGGTAAAATAACTGCCAGTTGGGATAAGAAATTGAATTCCTGCCTCCCCAGCTCTCTACTGTCAGTTTAATTGAGTTCATTGCATAACCTTTAATCTGAAATCCTTCACACTTAACAGTGCATTATTTTGCTAACCCTTTAATTATCAGTGCCTACAAATGCTGATGACTTGAACACCATGATCACACATCACACTGCCTTGGGAAGACCACCACAGTTCAGGGAGATCTGTGACTAGGAGAGGCTGAAAGGAAAGATGGGAAGGTGAAACACAGAACAAATTTGACTTCTAGGTATAGATGAGCCAAAGGAGGCAGCAGATATCAGGAGAGCAAAAGAACGTTGCAGCCACCAGGGAAGACTAAGCACTCCGAACACTGGGCAGTGTTGGAGAAACAGGCAGAAAAGAGGGAAAGATAGAGAAGATATAGAAATTAAGAGCAAGAAACTGATAAAGAAAAAGCCTGACAGGCATGAACCTGGCTTTGATAAACCCCACCATGTTGGGGTGGTACAAACATAAAAGGCAGATGCTGAAGCCTTTGTCCCAGTGAAATGAAAGTCTGCTTTTAATTAAGACACACATACAGGAGTATGGAAAGTGCCTTCTGCACTTCAATACTCTACAGCCTAAGTGGTGAACTAAGACTCAGTTTATTATGTATCTTTCCAGCAGACACCACTGTAAGTTTGAAACACCTCAACAGATGAAAAAAATAGAAAAAAAAATTAAAGAATAAAACCCCACAACAGAGCTAAAAAAAAATCCACTAAAACATTTCCAATATAAGCAGTGAGGATTTTTAAAAAAAAATATTGTGTTAATTTTTCAGAGAAAAATTAGGATTTTAGAAAATATTTATATCTATATTTATGTAATTATTATTGCCATTAGATTATTATTAATTTAAATAATTAATGATCAATAATTTTGATATGATTAGAATTGCAGGTTATTAAATATTATTACTATAAGACTTAGATCTATTCATTAAGATTTAGCTTTATTTAGATATTTAGATTATAGAAAATATCTAGAAAAATCATAGTGAAATAGCAATTTTCCTTTTTTCCCCACTCTCTTCCCTAATCTTCCTGTTTCTTCTGTCTTCGTTTCTTCCTCTCCCTCCTTCTTTTCCAATAAATCTGAAAGAAAGGAAAAAGGCATAAACCAACCTTTTCTCACCTCTAGAGAGGTGATGGTGGAGAGAAAGGAAAGAAGACCAAAAGAGTGGAACAAAAATGCTGTGGCTAGTTTTGAAAAAGCATAAAACTTTATGGTCAACTCAAGTAAAAAGAATGGGAAAGGGAAAGAAAGAGAAGGAAATTTTTCTCCACAACAAATGCAAGTCACTTCCTTTATATGTTTTCAGCCTGTATGATCTATTACTCTATTTGGAGACAAAAATAAGGCTTAATTTATTAATAAAAGAGACCAAGTATGCTAATATTATATCTGTGTTTTATTAACATGAAGTAGTGCAATTGCATATCTTATGACTTACTCGACATCACAGAGTAATTCTGAATAGTGGATTATGTATTGGATGTTTCCACTTCCATCCAAAAGGCCAGTTTGCTTGTAGATAAGGAATAATGCACCAGAACAACTGATAGAGTTTTTAGAGGATGCAATAACAAGGAAGGATTGCATTGATTCAGCCTCATTCAGACTCTGAAAGAGTTTATAAAGTAGTACTGGGCTGTGAAAGAACAGGGAAAAAAAATCACAAGTCCCAATCTCTGCTGAATGTTGCATACATATGGAAGAAGCTGTGGGAAGGAGGATTTAACAAGGTCTCCTGGCCTGACAGTGCTTATGTCCTAATCAGAGAAAACACAGAGAGTCACCAGGAGAAATGTGAGGTCTCGGAGTCCAGCTCTCCAGGGCAGGGACCATCTGTCTGTTCTATGTTTGTACAGAACCAAACCTGGTGGGATGTTTGTTAAAAAACATAAAAAATAATATTGGTTTTCAGTTGAAGGTAATTTAGAGGCTATATTTTGGGAATATAGATGGGTGAACAGTGACCTTGACTGCTTTATGAAGATAGCATTCCCATGGACTAACAGTTCTGACAGCCAAGATTTTCCTGTTCTGGAAACAGGAAACATCTGCATTTAACCAAAGGTCATACCATTTACTGGGACTTAATTGCTCTATAAGAATACAACCCAAAGCACAATGGTGTTATTGTCTTTTCTAATTCTAATTAAACTACCACTGTCTAAGTATCTTGCTTGACCATGAAAAAATTGCAGATTTCATCCTTCTCAGCTGTTACTACCAGAGATGGAGAGAACTGGAAGAAAATCATCAAAGAAAGAAGATCTGATGTCTATGAACCAAAGAGAAAAAACTGAAGTGTTGTATAGTCTGAGGTGCCTTTATGTAGCTGCCAGTGTCTTTGATGAGCTCACTCAGAGCATTTACACTGAACTGGGGCTGAAGGTTTTGTTTCTTAAACATCCCCTTCACTAAAGTCAGACTTTCTCAGCACAGTTCCCAATCGGGCCCTGTGGCACAAGGGACACATTCACTGCCAGAGGAAGAGGGAAGGAAGGAAAAAACCTCCCACTGTCCCAGTCTGAATTTAGGACCCATTGCTCTTCTTTAGCAGGCAACTGCCAGAAATGGTGTAAGGTTTATCTCAATCTCCTCCCATAGAGACAGATGCTGACCATCACTTAACACAAAGATACAAAAAACAACGGGCACTATAGTGGAGTTGGAATATAATTAAAATCCCCAAATAAGGGAGAGTTCCTCCTTCTGTTGTATATGTTTTTAAAGTAACTTCAGGGCTTTGGAAGTCACAGAGTAAAAACTGTGTTGACCACCAGTGTAACACAGGTTATAAACATCTTACCAGAAGGCTCAAGGGTGAATTTGTCTCACCACAATTCTTGGACTAGACACAGTAATTATGCTGAAAGATACAAAGTGTTCTCATGAAACTCTCTTGTTAAAATGGTTTATAGTTTTATAGGCAAACATGTATAACAGAAAGGGCCAGTGTAAAACAAGTATAACAGAAAGGACTAGTGTCATTCTGTAAGACAGTGGGGCTGCCTTGGTGAAGCAGATACAAATGTTGAAAAGTCCCATATTTGGTAAATCTGTTAGAAGACCAGGTGTGAAGCAAAAGGGGTCAGATTCTCCTCTGAGCAACTGTCCAGGGACAGCCCAGGCTCCTCCTGCACACCCAAAGAAAACACTCCACAATTCCAAGGAGTTGTCTGCCTGGGGAGATATCAGGGGTTCATTTTTTGCATCCAAGACACACTTGTTCTTCCCCTTTAGATATTCCAGTCAGGCTCTTAGAGAAAATCTGGTAGGTCAGGCTTTCTGTCAGAGGGACCAGTGGTTTGTGCATTCTGGTTGCACATTCTTTGCACCTTTTTAAGTCAAAGCAGACAAAATAATAAGCCATCAGCAATGGCAGGCTTAAAACAGCACATCATCACACTCTCAATGTAATTATTTCATCAGACAGAGAGAGGTTAACTGAACTGATAGGTGTGTAGTGCATGAAGATGAGCCTATCACACAGTGTTTCCATCATATTTTACCCACATAAGTTCCTGCTGTATGAATTTCAGAAGCCTTTCTGAATGTCTCCTTCACTGAAGTGGAACCTGCTGGGGTTTGTTGTGGTTTTCCTAGTTGTTTTCTTCTTTGAGAAGGAATTCTTTCATCTTAATGGAATAAGACTACATTGATATTTTTATGAAAAATATTTCCTCATCATCAAGATATGAGGAATGAATTATGGCTCTCCAAATTAAGTATCTGCCATAATCTGTGTTTTAGTTACCTTTGGTTTTTTATTGTGCTTATACTCTGAATGCAAACATCAAAACCCAGACCTATGTGTTTATATTGATTCTGAAACCACTTCTGTACCTTGACCATTAAGTGTTCTACAAAAGTGGTCTAAGAATGCTCTCAACAATAAGAGTGACAAACCTCAAGTGACAAAAGAGATTACAGAGATCAAAAAATTCCTTCCCTTTTTAGAGGAGGCACAAAGTACTCACCTTTTTCAGACCACAATAAGAATTTCCTGTTGGAAGTAATGACTTCCAAGTCTGAACCAAGAAAACACTTTTCCTCATTTACTTTTCTTGAGCTTTCTCCACTTTGTTTCTACTGAAAGATATGAGGTATGAGAGTCAAACCTGAGTAGAAATAAATACATCACTGTGGCCAAAGTGCTTCCAATCTGATGTGTGTTTTTCTGACTAGTTGCAGATGGAAGAAAAATGCTGACACCCGCATTTATTTTGATCAATAGCACTGAAAAACCTTATAAAATCCTTCTTTAATCTGAGCATGCCCTTGAATGAAGAAAATATAATAAAAGAAGAATCAACTTCCTTCTGTGACAAAGCTATGAAATAATGGGTTTTATTACTTTTTCTACCAAAGGAGATTGCAACCACTGTATTTCAGAGTCTGCTTTGGATATTTCAGACTACGCGGGGGATAAGGGGACAAGTAGAATTTGTGTTTAAATATCTGTCAGGAGAAGAAGAGGAAAGAGGAAAGCGAAAGAGAAAGAGAAAGAAGAAGGAAGAAGGAAGAAAGAGTTTTTATTTTTCAGAAATGGGAATCCAAAAGCTTTACTGTGTGCATTGAATACAAGCAAGCATCTCTTTTTTATATACTAAAACTTAACTATTAAACTATGGCTGGCATACAGGCAAAGGAAAGTACAAATTAACAGAATTAAGCATGAGCTTAAGTACTGTGGATTTCGAAGGGACAGAAGCCCATCTTCGGACATGAGTAATTTCTTTTACTTGCCTTATGATCACAAATGCATGTTACAATTTCATGATGTATCGAGCTCAAATTACATTTGGGAAAGGCACAACTGTCTGAGTTTCAGTACATTTGATTCCAGAAATAACAATTTCTCTTTATGCATGTGGAATATATTTCCCAGACTGAGAACTTCATGATCAGTGATGAGGATGCAGTAAATCAGCAACTCAATCAATGACACTAACAGAAGTCCCTTCTATAATGAGGCTTTATGGAGATTTCTGTTTAGTGATTTATATCTCAATATCAAGTTGTGACAAAAGTATGGAGTTTAGATCTAGGCTTTAATGTAAAAAGAACTAAGGGTGTTTCTCATATCTATGCTTAAGTTTAGAAGAAATGATTGAGTGCATGACCCAAATCCACAGAGGCTTTCTGCTTCCAGTGCTCTGAATCATTTGTCCTTCAAGGGTATTAAATTTTATTTTTTAAAGTTTTCTAGTAAGAGAACGAAAAGGCCTAGTTTATTTCCCCATTTTCAAGCTCATATTTAACTTTTAGGAACAGCATGCCATTTCTGAAATGGAATGCATTTCAATTTCAAGCAGAATTTCCACCATACAAAGGTCCATTGCATTATGCATTTGTTTTCTCATAAACAGGAATGTTAAGAAAGGGACAGTCTACAAATGGAATTAGTTTTCTTTCTTTAAAATATCATAAACCCCATCACTTTCTCAAAGTGCATTCAATATCGCAGCCTGAAGCCAGGATCAAAAGAATGACAGAACTGATTTTTGGCTTTTTCATTTACTGATCAAATAAAATCTTTTGGATTCAAACCAGTTTTGGATCAGAACAGCTTTATTTTTCCCCTCAAAACAATGTATGTGTTTCAGTGTGAGTTAAACTCACCAGGGACTAGTGACGTACCTTTCCCAGAAAACCTCTCTTTGTAGACATCTGTAAGATGCAAATTATAGTTTTTCCTGAGAATTATTAATAGCATATTACCTACTAAGAGCATAAAGACATTACAAAGTTCTTTAGATTTAGCCTCATACCTTTCTTGTATATAGGGGGAAAATAAAAAGACTTCTGTCCCTGTGTGGGAGTGAAGGTTAGATCCTTAGCTTCACTGAAATATTGCCTGAGACCTCTACACATTTCAGCAGGGAAAAACTGTGAGTGCTGATCATTCTCCAACACACCTTCACATGTTCTACTGTGAAGGGCAGTTAACCTCCCCTGCCAGTGACTGGGAAAACAGACCTGTATTGGCTCAGCACAGCACATCCCTGCATCCCCAGGCTTTGCAAACATGGCTGCTTACATTGGGTATCTATTTTGGGGACTTCAGAAATAGATGTTGTGACTTACTGTTACTTCCAAGTTTCAAACTGGCTGCACTTCATTTCTTTTCTCTACTCCTTTTTGTACAATTCTCCCTTCAAAGAAGGCACCAGAACTATGATCCCTGATCAGCAGGACCACATTTTCAGTCAACATCTTTGGTACAACACAGTCCTACCCACACACACCCACCCTAAGGCTCGCAAGGAAATGGCACAGAACAGAGCTAATTGCCACTGGGAAACCTGCAGTGCAAACTGCCCTTGTTAAATTATTTCAAGACAAGTTTCCTGTTGGGCACAATACTTAGTATTATGCAATAGTAGTAAATACAAATATTACATGCACTGTAACGTAAAGCTGCATTGTGTTTCGATTTTGTTTAGTTATCTGTCATTAAGCAATCACAGAGCATCAGGAATCAACAGCTGTAGGTCTTCTATCTGTTGAATCTGAGACACTGGAAGGGAATAGTCAGCAAAGAGTAAGGAAGAATCTGACCTTTCTGCAAAGATACACCTGATGAACTGCAATCTTGCCCTAGTTTTGAGGACGGGAAAGCATGAGTCACAAAAAATGGAACTTGCCTTGGTCAATGACTTGCCCTTACACCACAGCCTCGATGACTGTGAAAATTCCTGAGTGATGGATAGTGCAAACAATTACTAAGTTTGTTCAGTAGTATTAAGGAGCATCACCAGTTTGAGCACAATATCCTTAATTAGACAAGGTCACATTTCCTATTTCTGCTATCAATCATTTCAAACTTGTCCTAATGTTTAATTATTCTTAGAATAATTTTTTTCCCTTCTAATAAACTTAAATCTTTCTTACTGAAAATAAAGTCCATTAACTCTTATTCTCTTTCTGACTCACTGCTGTCCATTTCCTAAGAAGCTTTTCTGCACTGGAAATGCCTTGAAATCCTCTCATTTTAAAATCAAACAAATTCAGCCTTCAAACAGGCTTAGTTTAGTGCAGTTTGGTTTTTAAATCTTGTCATTCTTGCTTTCCCCTGGATTCTCTTCGATTTGTGCTTCTGAAAATGTGAATCAAAGCACAAAAAAGTATTTATAGCAGAATAACTATTCCCTACATCCTGCTCAAGCTACCCTTATTAAAACTTTCCTCATGAAATTCCTTACATCTTTACAGCTGCATTAACGATGTCTATCTAATTTATGATCTAACACTAGTTGTCTCCGTGCTGCCCAGTGAAATATTCCCCGTTTTATATCTCTGCAATTTCATTTCCTTCATCCATGTACTTAGTATTTTTGTTTATTTAACTTTATTTTAATGATTTTAGGCTATTTGGCAAGCATATCCACATCACTCTGTATAATAATCCTGTACTTTGTGTCTGTAACCCATCCCAGGCTGGCATCTAAAGGAAATGTCAGAAGGGGAGATTTTCCTCCATCATCCAAATCACTGAAAACATTGACAGCAACAAGGCCCAACATTAAATGCCTGGGTACATTCCAGTGAAATGCTCTCCCAGTTCAACAGCAAACCATCAATAGGTTACTTTACTGCTTTTCAGGCACCTCTACACCCACTTCAGAATGGATGCATCTTGATGGATTTTTGTCTTCACCGCTTGGGAAATGTCATTTGGAATGGTGTAGAAAGCCTCACTAATTTCAAGATGCGTCACATTTACTACTTTTTATCCACTTAGCAGATCTTATCCTTCTACAGGGATGACACAATTTATACTTGACAAATCCACAGGGTCTATTTTTATCTCATTATGCTCCACAGGGTTATTAATGAATAGATCCATTCTCCTTTGGGCTACTGGCATCAGGTTAACTGGCCAACCACCCTCTCAGGCTTCTTCCCTCCTTCTGGTTCATTCCCATTCTGGTTCACTCTCACAGGTAATTTTAGTCAGTCACTCCTAAACTAAATGTGTTTGACTTTTCTACATATTTTATAGTGTTTTCTCCTCCCCTATTTTTATGTGGTTTCCTTGTTAAATTTAATCATTTTAATTAAAGGCTCACATATTTCTTTTAGAAGACTGAAATAAAGAACAATAAAAATTCCAGCTTTTCTCAGCCATCTTTTTTTTTATTTTCTTTCCACATTAAGTAGTTGGTTTCACTTTCCTTTGCTTTTCACATGTTCCTACTGTATGTATAGTGTCTTTTCTTGTTGTCTTTTAGGTGACTTGCAAGTTATTCTGTGCCTCAGCACAACTTTGAAATTTTTGTGTTATTTCTTCATGTTTCCTTTTGAAACAGAATGATCTCTGAGAACTGAACCTTTTGCAAATTTTTGCCTACCCTGCATAATACCAGAAAACCATCATGTTGCACAGTTTCCCTCACAGCGTGTTCCATGCAGTCTGCTTGCATGCACAAAGATTTATGATCACACAAACACCCCATGTGGGAACCTGCCCTACCAGACCACACTAATCCACTGCAAAAAAATCCAACCAATTTAAAAATCTGGTCCAAAACAGTGCTGGGTTTTTTTGGCTGTGTTTGGTTTTTTGGGGTTTTTTTGTGTTTTTTCTTTTTACCCACTGTGCCCAGTTGTGCAAGTGCCAAGTCTTTTGTAAGTCAGAAAAACATGATGAGCCAAAGCCACAAGGAAAGCACTAAATGAGCTATCATTTGCAGCTTTCACATACCCTGCTTTATTCCAATAATACAATTTAAAATTATAGTGGTGAACACGCATAAATGTCAAGTATAATAGCATTTAGTGGAGAAAGAAAACAGAAACTGGCAATCTAACTGTTAGGCTGTGCACTGGAGTCCTGTCCTACCTTTTTCTATTCAGCTTATACAGCTGTTGTGAGCGGCTGCCTGTCAGTATGGCCGTGTATTATTGTCAACCTATTTGTCCTTTCGATCAAACCAACAGCAATTCAGGCTGATTGCTATGCAGGAAGAGTAATTTGGACCCTGCTCTCCCAGACACTTTCGTGGCAGCTGCATTTCCATGGCTTCCTGCAGCACACCTGCAGAAGGACTGCAGTCCAATGGCTGCAGTGCTACAAAACACCATAATTTGACCATATTTATGGCCAAAGCGGAACAACTTAATTACAAGGGAACTGGAATTGGGCATTCATGGATAGTTGGGATGTTACCTGATAGAAAAAGGTGAGCCCTGCAACTTCAAATGCAAAGCAATCATCCTTACTGCTTACTGTGGTGGTGGTTTTTACTGTATCACACCCACACACTGCAACCAAAAAGCCCAGCCTGAAACAGAAACAGAAATTCAAAACTCTCTCCAAACATCCACGTGCTTCACTGCACCTGCACATATTCATTAGAGCCAGTCGGAAAGGCTTTGATTGCAAGGGAAAATCCTGTGCTTGTCTGCTATTTCCCACCCTTTGGTATCAGAGCAATAGCACCCAGCAGTGCTGTGAATCAGAGCCTCATTTACCACCCACCGCTTAATGTGCGCTCTTGCCTGGGACTGCTTGCAAGGGTAGCTATTTGCTTTTAAACTGGGCTCTCAAACAAGCTGATGTGGTCAGACAAGGGCACTGGCATATTGCAGGGGGAAGGGCATCTCCTACCTTTAAAACTGCTCCTGGCTTCCATCAGTTTTGAAAAATAATAAGAAAAATTACCCACATGACCTAGACCTTCATTCACAAGCAGGGAGATGGAAGTCTACTCATTGAGAAGTCTGGAGCAGCAGCATGGAGAGTTAAAGAGAGTTCCCAGAGATTACAAAAATTCACTGGATTCACAGGAATAACTCCCTGACTGATAACTCACCACCGTGAAATAAAATGCTTTGTTTTCAATAAACATCCTTGCCCTACACAAAATGAAAGATGAACCTGAAAATGGCTCAAAGGAAGAGTTTGTAAAACCTGTGAACACCGAAAATCCACTAATCCACACTGCAAGAAACAACCTGACTTCAGTGCTCTTTACCTTGTTTGTCCAATTCATGTATCACTATATTTTTAAGACTATTACAGCTTCATGAGGTTTTATTCTAACCAGTGATAAATCCTTAAATGCAGCAGAGGTACAGGAAGAAACAGTTCAAGGACTAAATAACTAAGTTTGATTTTACAAGCAAAACAGTCCTAGGTAACAGGCTAAAAAAAAAGAAAAAAAAAAAAAGAAAAAGGGGACCTGTAATTATTTGAAGTGGTGCACATATAATAGACTTTGAGGCAATTATTAAAGAAAATTCAAATGGCCAGAGTTCATTTCCTGTGCAAAGCTCCTTCTCCCCTGAGATTGCAGACAAATGGGCTACACAGCCTTGAGCACAAACCTCAATAACTTCATCTTCGGGGATTTCAACCCATTTGATCCATTTAATAGAAAAAATGATGTGACACCTGTTTGTAATCACAGGGGTTTCCTTATGTAAGTCACTCTGTCGTCTGAAAGGTGTGACCCCACACACCGTTCCAGTTTGTGTCATACTGGGGTTTCTATGACTTAGAGACATTTGAGAGACTTTGCACCTTTGACTCCCAATATATCCCCTGGAATTAAATAATAAAATACTCAGTACTTCTCAGGAGAAATCCTCTGATGTGAAAATACATTTCATACACTTTCTGCTCCCCTCTTTCTCTCCAGTGCCCAAAACCTGGGCAGAGATCTTAAAGAGCAGCTGGAGCTCAGCTTAGTACTATAACTGAGTATTTGCAATGCTAATCCATTGGCTTCTACATCCTGTGCACCCTCTCAGATTGTTACTGGCTTCTGGAAGGAGGCTAGAGGAAAGGTAGGTTTGGGCATGGCAGAATGAAATCTGTCTAGTAACAAGGACTTTTTAAAAAAGAAACTACTCCAGAAATGGCACTTCAAGAGCAGCTATCCCAAATAACTCACCATGTGCACAGTCTTGTACACATAAATATATAAAGTGTGTCTCAAGGTGAGGTTCTTGAACACACTTTCAAAGTGAGCAGGACCACCTAATCCTACAATAAGCAGAAAAAAACCTCACTGATTTCTTCTTTTTTTTCTTTTTTTTTAAATCCATAAACAAAATTTAGACTATGCCCTATGGTCCAGAAAAAGCCAGTGCCACAATATGCTGGCCCCCATTTAAACAAAATTAGACAAACCAGCTACTGCATGGCATGAAAAACTTGGAGCTCCAGCATTACAACGGCAAGCATGTGTGTGCCATGCCAGGTGCCTGGCAGATTCCCACTGTTCTCATATGTGGATGAGCAGCTTGAGCTCAACCTGTCTGAAAAGCAAAATGTAGGAAAGACGGCAGAGAAACTCACTGCTGTGAGGAGACCACTGACAGCCAGGAACAGAACTCCAGCCACAGGCCATTACTATCCTTGTCTTTGATGCTGTCATGCCTTTCCAGATTACACCATGTTGTGGTTTAACCCCAACTGGCACTAAGTACCTTGCAGCCACTCATTCACTTTTTCTCCAAACCTGATGGGATGGGGAGAAGAATCAGAAAAAAAACAGTAAAGCTCGTGGGTTGAGATAAGAATAGTTTAATAACTGAAGTAAACAACAAAAAAAAACCCCAAAAAACCCCATCAAATAAACCAAGACCAACCAAACAAAAAACAAAACAAAACAACAATCAAACAAAAAAAACCAAAACCAAAACCAAAATGAAACAAAAAAGAGAAATAAAGCCCAAAAGAAACAAGTGATGCTCAGTGTAATTGCTCACCACCTCCTGATTGACACGAAACCCATCCCTCAATAAGAATCACCCTGCCTTCTGGGTAACTCACCCAGTTTCTATACTGGGCATGACATTCTATGGTGTGGAATATCCCTCTGGCCAGCTGGGGTCAGCTGTCCTGACCATGCTCCTCCCTCACAGCTTTTTGTGCACTTCCTCCCTGGCAGAGCATGGGAAGCTGAGAAGTCCTTGGCTTAGAGTAAGCACTACTTGGCAACCCAAAACACCAGTGTGTTACTAACATTAATCCCATACTGAATCCTAAACAGAGCACTGTACCCGCTACTGAGAAAAAAATGAACTCCATCACAGCTGAAACCAGGACATGCTGACAAGAGCTTTCTTGTGTATCATATTCGTGTAAGGCTGTCTGCACCTCGTAGCTGACAGGAAACTAAACTACTTCTGCCATTTCTTTATTTCATTTTCCAGCAATTTTCCACCAGTGTACATGGGAATTTAAAAGAGTGACAAACTCATTTTGGGTTTGTGCTGCAAATCTGATCTGCTGGGGTTTTGCTCACACTACTGTCTAAAGAGATTTGGCTGAGACTCGAATCCAGCTGGCGCTGGATGGAGCTTTGGGTGAGTGATGTACTTTTCAACTGACCTGATAAACTGGCAATCTTGAATAGCTACACTTTGTGTAATTTGCAAGAACTGCTCTACAGAGTTTACAGGAATTGTAAATTCTGCCTTTCTGGAGTCTTTGTTTCTACAGGTACCTGATTTTGCATTTGCATTCTTCTTCATGAAATGTCTTGTTTTTCTAATCCAAAAGACACTACGGTTACAAACTATAAATGTAAGGGGGAGAAATAATTTGAGACTAGATTCCATAATAGAGTACAGGACAGACAATTGTATATATAACAAGCACTTTTCTTCCATTGTGTATTTCCCTCTTTGAACAGTGAGTTTCACAAAGACAGGGCTTTTCTTTTTCTCAACACACTTTTAGAAAGCATGAATAATATGGATCAATATTCATAAAGAGTTTAAATATTTCTACACTTCATATTATTTTTCTGCCTGCTACAGATAGATTATTTTCTATCTGCTTTTTACAGCTCTTTCATCCTTCCTTTTGCCCACTGACTTGGTCCCTACCTGTATCTTTATCCTGTCTATATTTCTTTATTGCTTTAATTCTTTAGATGTAACCTTTAAATCTTATCTCTTTGTATTTCTTAGCAGCAAAAGTGGTAGAAGTTTATTTTGGAGTTTCAACAGAACTGTCTGGAAATTTTTAAACATTTTTTTCTGAGAAAATTCTAATACACTGTCATCCTGCACCTCATATATTGACATACAGCCTCCAGTGACATCTGCTCAAGGAAAGGCTTAGGAATAAATGTCTAGCTTAAGAACAATAAAAGCCTAGTGGCAAAGACAATTCTCCAGATCGCACCTTGTCTCCCAGTAGCTACACTTCCATGGCAAAACTTCACTGCCCAGTCTGATGGGATGACCCAGACATGCTCAAACAAGAGAGGTTTACATTATATTACACAAGGCTTTGAGACAGAAAACCACATAACTGTAAGATGAGCTCAATGTGATGCACCCCCAAGGAGGTTTCACCTTGTACCTTCTCATGGGTGATGCCATGAACATCCAGCATTTCATATGACATATGTGCTGAGGGTCCCTGTGGACAGGCCTTTGGGTTGATTGTAACACACAGGTCATGATCTAGTAAGACCTATAATATAAGGGAATTGCTTGGCTCTGATTCTCTGTTATTTGACTGTCTTACCATTTGCAACATTTAGTCTCTCCAAAATGGAAGGAACTGATATTTACTCTTTGTAGGGTGGAAAACAAGGAACTGAGAAATGAAGTGCATTGATCAACTGTGCAAAAACACTGAAATTGAGCACAAGGACTACTTTGCTCACAACAGATTTAACTAGCAGTTGTCCAGCCTGCAGGAGAACCTCTATCCATCCATACAAAGGAGAGGAATTTGAGCTGTAAGACTCTTCTTGTAGAAAGGAGACCTGAGCAGACTATTCCTTCAAGGCTTGGCTCTTGTTCCCTCCCTTTGTCCATCTCAATGATGCCCTTCCAACAGGCACTCTGGAAAAGCCTATAATGTGCACAGTTATTGGAAAGGAAGCAAAAATCTTGGAGAAGAAAAGACGTGCAGAAAAAGTGAGTAATGATTTTGTGTAGCTTTGATTTATAGACTAGTTGAAGTTATATATGTATGGTTATTTAATGTCAGTGGCTGGCTGAGCAAATTTGTTACCTAACTCAGAGTGCTTAATGCTGCTAAATGGTCATTATGTTGCTGTAGGCTTTATTAAGTGGTGGGTGGAGTTTGAATTTTGTTACAGATGGAAGCTTTTTTGATTTTTAAGAAGCAAAGTTTTTTTTTTTTTTTGCATACCGCCTCAGTACTGAGTATAAAAAACTTCAGAACACACTGAAATCTTCCTGTCATGGCCTTTTTTATTAATAGTCATTTTATTTTCTTACACTATTCAGAAATATCCCATTCAAAGCCCTAGCCAGGCATACTTTAAAAAAAAGTATTTTTTAGTGCATTTATGCCATCAAAGCCTTTCACATTTATATTTAGTTGGCTCCTTTCAAGACTTGCACTGAGCTGATTTGATGGGGGAGTATCAGCCAAGCCAGCAGACAAAGCTTGGGATGGGTCCTAGGGCATGTTCAGTACTAGAGAAGTGATGAGCTTGATGAGTTGACAGCCCTCTTTGATTTCCAATTTTCACATTTCTATTTAAGTGTGTGACTCAAACCTGTAATATTTCCACAATGACCCATGTCCCCATGACATTTAAGGGACAGTCACTCTGACTACAGGTGTTTTGTGATTTATGTCTGAACAAATGGAGCTGTTCAATTTATTCTGCATCCAAGACTTCATTACATAAATCCTGAGCTAATCTCCTCTTTGTCAGAAATTAGACCCTGAACTACCTGTCTGGAGAACATTTGACTTTGCAGCAGCGGAAACCAGCTACTTGGAAGAATTTTTTTAGCTTCTAAGGTACATGGAAGGTCCTAGGAAACAGATCAAGGAACCTTTCTCCCTCACAAAGGCAAATATGTCTGACACAGTGTTCCTGCACGTGATGACCAGTGGTCACCCTTTTCTCAGGAACATCATTAGCTGACTCACAGTAGCCATTAGGGAGGCTCATGGTAGGTAGATAAAATTGTGCTTTATTCCTCAGAAACATCACCTTTTTGTAATCCAGTGACTTCTCTCATCACAACTCCGATGATGAGAAGATCATACTGTTAAAGTAAAAGGTGCTGTAAAATCCAGCTGCATCTCCTCGCTGCAGCATTCAGGACAGGATAATGCCTTGTCTCCAACTCTTCCAAGGAAGAGCAAAAGCAAAGGGTCTGTCACCATCTTCCCCAGGGCTGGCCAGTGGTGGACAGCAGGTATGACCAGGACGTGCACACTGAAGGCACATTAGCAAGATGAGAGAATACTAGTTTCTCCATGAAATTAATCTCTTCACAACCATCTCTGGACTGGCTCCACACCAGTCCTCATTGCTGGGCTTTGCTTCAGTGGGTCTCAGTCCCATGTGTGGCTCCCAGCTGGCTAAGTGAGCACCAAAGTATCATTATAAGATTTGGGAAAATACTGCTCCTTTTTATACCGTGACACTTCATTTATTATTGTGTATCATTTAGCATTATGCATTTGCCATGAGTGCATCCCGTGGCAATTACTTTGCTACTGTAGACATTTCCTATTACCTGCTGTAGACATTTCCTATTACCTGCTTCTCAGTGTAAGCCACTCTTAACAGCACAAAAGGTGTCAAGGAATCTGAGTTCTGACCCATAGGAGGCTCTGTGGAAAGCACTGAAGTGGCTAATTTATACAGCTCCAGTAAGAATCAAAGTGCTTTACAACAAGAACATCATATAAACTCTCCTCAATGCAGGTATTTAATTGAGTCTTGCAAATTTTACTTGCCCGCTCAGCGGGGACGTGTAATTATTTTTGATGGATGAGCAAAATGTCATTAGTATTTCCATTCTGCTAAAGCTGGAAGATTAGTCTTTGTGGCTGAGCTGATAAATTTCTGTGGCAGTTTTTCAAGTTGGAATGAATGAATGGATGTAGCTGTACTTTTAAAAGCAGACACAAAGTCTGTCCTGATAGGTACAGCCACAACCCTCACTCAAACACAGAGTCTCTTCCATAGGCAACAGGAGTGAATCCTACACAAACACTGACACCTACCCAGCTCAAGGTCTTGATGGTCTCTGCTGTTTAATAAGGAACAGTCATTATCTGAAAATGCTACACAAGCATCTAATAGCTGAGTAACATACCATGAGTATATACACCAAAACAGTATTTGCTGTGTAATACCTAAAACTCCTGTTTACCTCATTCTCATACGAGGCTTGTTCTCATGAATCACATCTCCTCAAGCTGACCTGAGCTGACCTGTCTTGAAATTCTTCTCAAATATTTGCTGCTCTGTTTCCTGTATTCAGTGTTAAAGGCTCCAGACACCCAATACTCAGCTAAATCCCTGCACACAGTGGATATGGGATACAGCTGGGCCACGTGTCACAGAGTCTGTGCAGGGGTGATGAAGGACACAAACCTTTCCTCAGAACAGGCAGGAGAGGTCATTGGCAAGGAGCTGATTGCAGGAGAAAGACTTGAAAATTGCATTAGTCTTCACTCCTTAAGAAAAAGATTTTTCAAAGGAAACCTTTGGCTTTAGAAATTGTAATAAGCACCAGTTCTTAGGATTACACAGAGACTTGAAAGGGAAGGGATGTCACAGCAGGGACAGCACAAAATAGATGGGAGAACTGACATTAGGTGTCTGAATTTGATCACAGTGGGTGTACATGCCCTCGCTGAGACACATCCTCCTTGCAGCATCCCACCATGCAGAAGTCTGCCTTGAGCTTCCAACATTCCCACCAGCACCCACACGGACGGAAAAAAAGCTTTAAATAAGCTACACAGTCACATCTGTGCCTTGTGCATTAGAGGTCACACAGCAATCCTTAGCTAAGGCAAAGCTGTAAAGGGTTGTTTGCACAGCAAGGTGAGATGAGGGAGTCAACATCTTTCTGCCCACACTGACTTTCCCAGCCCTCCTGCTGATAAACCCACACCAGCAGTTTCACGTGCCTCCTGTAAGGACTCACTGTGTCCTCTAGAAGGTCAGCTGGCTGCACTGGCAGAAGCTCTTGCTGAATTTTAAGCTACATTTTATTCTGGAGGGCTCTTCCAGGAGACTTTTGTTATATAGCACTTATAGCCCTCGTGTGCTCTAAGATGCTTTTCATGCACTCCGTGTTTCTCTGTTCTTCTTTGTTAATAAGGACTCAGGAAACCACTGCCAGGTTTCTCATACCCTTATTAACAAGTGCATGTTGTGACATTGTTTAATTACTAAATAAACCTCCAGTCTGAAAGTAGCTGGAGATATGGAAGGACAAAATATCATGCAACACATTTATCAGATGCACTGAAAAATGGCAAGAAAATCTGCGTAGCAAAAAGCCTGATCAGAATATGATACAAAAATGCAGATACTAACTAGATTTTTTTAAACTCTTTCCACTGACATTTATAGATACAGTAGAATGTATGTGAGGAACAATTCTTCAGAATGTATTTAAAGCATAAATTGTAAAGTGCTTTATTTGGAGAGAATATTGAAATCAATTTTTTAGCAGCTCCAACATCTGTCTACAGCAAAAACAAAATAAAATAAATAAAATAAAATAAAATAAAATAAAATAAGCATCCCCTGGCCATTAATAACATCCTCTCTTCCCTTTCTGTAGCTTTATTTAATTGTAATTAATACCAAGTGCAACACTATCCTACTAACCTAGAAAAAAGCAGGCTCAAGAGCTTACATATCAATGTCCTGGCAGATAAAGCACAATATGGGGCACTAATGCTCAAAGGACAAAACGAACCTTTCCTTTGAAGCCAAAATGAATTTGTTTTCACGTGTTGCTGTAGAGTGATACTGTGCTACTCCCAAAGCACAGGGGTGCAAGCCCAGAAAGAGGCAAAGGATCACAAACTTTTTTGGCCTGGGATCACATGGGGCAAAAATGTTTCTTCTGACTTTCAAAGAGCATCAGGCACCTGAATGCCTGCTGTGCTCCTGAAAAACCTCCCCTAAAGTATTTTTAAATCAGAGCAAGGCATCCTTATGAGGAGCGGGTGAGGGAGCTGGGGGTGTTCAGCCTGGAGAAAAGGAGGCTCATGAGGCATCTTATCACTCTCTACAACTACCTGAAAGGAGGCTGTAGCCAGCTGGGGGTCAGTCTCTTCTCCTTGGTAAAAAGCAACAGGACAAAGGGAAATGGCCTCAAGTTGTGCCAGGGAAGGTTTTAGATTGGATAGTAGGAAAAATTTCTTCACCAAAAGGGACGTCAAGGACTCAAACAGGCTGCCCAGGGAAGAGGTTGAGTCACCATTCCGGGAGGTATTTAAAAGATACACAGATGTCACTCAGGGACATGGTTTAGTGGTGGATTTGGCAATGCTGGGTTAGCAGTTGGACTTGATGATTTCAGAGGTCTTTTCTAACCCAAATGATTCTATGATTCTGCAGGGATACAGAATATTCACTGCAAGATTTAGTGAGCGATGGTGTTAATGTAATTTCCATAAAATATATAGAAAAGGGGACACAGATATCACCTGAAGCAACTGAGTTACTGTTAAAAGAAAGAGTTTTCTTGGTTCCTTCTTACCATGAAATGACTCTGTGTTATCACATCACACATGCAACTTAAACAAGTAAGAACAGTCCCAGGCTTTGAAAGCAGATGCACTCTCCAAACTTCATTGTATTTCCTAAAGCCACTAACTTTCATATTCCTTTCACCTTGTGAATTTTCCAAACAGCCACTCACACATCTTTATTTTGACTTATCAAGGTAAAAACTCATTCAGCTATAGCTGACCTAAGGAATTTATCATCTGGAGGAAGGTTGCAATTCAAGACATTCTCAGAACATAAAAACACAGCAATATTTTGTCTGACACTTTTCCCAGCAATCTATGCAAATATATACATTGCTCTTTGGGTATTTCTTTTTTTTAATTTTATTGCAACCAGGCACAGGAAACTATCACAGCCGCATCAATGGCATGAAGAGATACAATCTAATAAATGTGCTGGATCAAAATTGTTCTGACAAGATTCAGTGTAATAAATATAAGATGAAAACAACACCTTGTTAATCACCAAAACACATTCCCTTACAGACACAAAGGCTTAGACTGGCTTATGGGCAGCATAAGCCCAGTAGGCTTTGACAAAGCACTGAGAAAAGAGATCACTAGTTTTTCAGAACCATAAATCTCACATATCCAGGTTTTAAACCACTGACAAATTATCTCCATAGAGTGACTAGATTTTTCAGATAGTATAATCTCCCAAGGTCTAGTGGCAAAACTGTGAGAATCATAAGAAGAACCCAAAAATGCCAGTTTATTTTATGATTTATTATTTAGCTCGCAAAAAAATTATTGTCTTCCTGAACAAAATGAGTGCATCTCTGGTCATGCTGCCAGGAAGAAAATGAATACTATCAACTACTAAATCAAACCAACATGTTAGAGACCGTGTGGAAAGGGAATTTAACGTGGCATGTAAGGGACACCCACTTCAGTGGAGCTAGGATTAATGGCAATAACCAGCTCTAATAACAAGAAAAGAGAGAAGAGCTAACATGTCACAGACAGTATGTGGGATAGGAAAGGAATGACTCTGATATTTGCTCAAGTGGCTGTCAAGTATCTTGAGACTAAACCCTCATGGGTGAGGAAATGATGAAATGTTCCACAAGAGCCCGGTGTAAACACATGTAAAGTGATGCACGAAGGAGAAACAGTCCCAAAGTTTACACAGAGAGTGACGGGTTTTGAGCAATTAGCACCCAGGGAGGAGAGCCTGGGTTAAAATAAACAGATCTATGAAAATGTCAGCTGGCGATCAGGATCAATCAAGGATGCAAATCAAATACTGAGAACCATTAGAAAAGAAATAGGGAACAAACCAGAAATAACACACAGGACAAATATGGCTTACACACAGAAGTGTGGAATGCAGAGCATGAGTGGGGAATGCTTGTTTATTTTATTTTCCAATACGACAACTATGCAACATCGCATATAAGACCCTAAAAGCTTACACGTATTTAAAAGGTGATGGATAAATTCATGGAAGAAAAATTCATTTAGGACTACAACATGGATGGAGATCTGGCTTATGAAATTGCTGGAGGCTACAAAGATGTTCTTGAAAGTAGCTAGGAGCATGTTCCTGAAATTTAAAAACCTATGAATTCCAAGATATTTAGTTAATATCTAAACAACCAAACCATAAAAGTCTATTTTGTTTATACAGTATTCTTTTTTACAATTTATTTGTTAATCAGCCACTGAACAGGAAAAACACTGTGATCATAATTTGCAGAGGATCTAGATACAGAAATGTGTTTTGTACTCAACGGCAAAGACAAATACACAGGAGACAAGGCTGATCTGCAAACAGCTTGAGAATAGATGAAAGGGCCAAGTTAATTGGATAAATTTATTTTAATTGCTCATTGATCCAGCTCTAGCAATACCATAGTACAGCATTCTCATTTACTGCGGGAACTCAAGCAGCCTGATGTGCTGTCTTGATTATCAAGGGAATAAGTTGTTGGT
Organism: Manacus vitellinus; assembly: GCF_001715985.3. Taxonomy (NCBI): domain Eukaryota; kingdom Metazoa; phylum Chordata; class Aves; order Passeriformes; family Pipridae; genus Manacus; species Manacus vitellinus. The sequence continues at coordinate 668,655 of NW_021940812.1, read as the reverse complement.
TAGGCTGCTTTATTCCTTCAGGGGGAAAAAAAAGTTTTCTAGCTAAATTCTAATGGTTTTAGCTCTTTTCATGCTTTATAGTGGAGTTTTGGATTGTCACAGAAACAGATAATCCAAAAGAACTCCATCAAAGTGATCAAAATGTATGACATAGCAGTGTGCTTCTTAAAATGTCAGTTTGCTCTGTTAAATCGCTCTTAACCTGTAATAACCTTTTTTCTCAGCAGAAAGCTTTAAGAGTTGTTCATGTTTTGCATTATAACCTTGCTAAATGTCACCAGACTTAGAAATTCAAGAATATCAAGCTACCAGCAGCACCCTCACTTATTTATCATAGAAATACAGAATGGTTTGGATTGGAAAGGATCTTAAAGACCATCTAGTTCCAATTCCCCTGTCACAGGCAGGGACACTTTCCACTAGACCAGGTTGCTCAGAGTCCCATCCAACCTGGCCTTGAACACTTCCAGGGAAGGGCCAGCCACAACTTTCCTGGGCAACCTGTGCCAGGCCCTCACCACCCTCACAGTAAAGAATTTCTTCCTAATATCTAATCTGTATCTAACATCTTTCAGTTTAAATCTGTTACCTCTTGTCCCATTAATACATGCCCTTGTCAAAATGCCCTCTCCAGCTCACTTGCAGTCCCTTTAGGTCCTGGAAGGTGCTCTAAGGTCTCCCCAGGGCCTTTTCTTCTCCAGACTGAACAATCCCAACTCTCAACCTGTTTTCACAGCAGACGTGCTCCAGCCCTTTGAGCATCTTTCTGGCCTCCTCTGGGCTTGGTCCAACAGGACCACATCCTTCTTGTGTTGGGCACACCAGGTGTGGTCTCATGAGAGCAGAGCAGAAGTGGAGAATCCCCTCCCTTGACCTGCTGGTCGTGCTGCTTTTGATGCAGCCCAGAACACATTTGGCTTTCTGGGCTGTGGACACATGTTGCTGGGTCATGTTGAGCTTCTCATCAACCAAGACCCCCAAGTCCTTCTCCTCAGAGCTGCTCTCAATCCATTGCCCACCCAGTCTGTCTTTGTGCCTATTTTCATTTATGGATTTTGCTAGACAGTGACTCAAGAGAAAAACTCTTTGTCTGCTACATAAGAGCTATAGACCTTCTCCTAGAATTGGCTGGGCAGATGACAACTCTCGCTCCCCGATTTTGTTTAATGGAACCCATGGGGAAAACATTTTCTCTTTAGCTCTTTCTCTGTTAGCCAAGCAGTAAAATGGGACCTTTTCCAGAAAAGGAATCATAACAGCTACCCCCAAAGCTTTCTCTGACTCACCCTCTTTTTCATGTGTCCCCCAACTCAACATATGTGAAGTATCCTCCTTTTAGTTAAAAGCTGGGATAGCTCTAGAATAATGATCATCTCTGCAAGCAAGTATTTCAATAGGTAATTCTGCAGTAGGGACAGTTTGTTACTTGATGATAGAGGATGGTGTCAAGCAATGTACGATCAATCACCTGTATCATTTAAAGAACCAGAATGGTTCTTTAAAATGGATATTTTTAAACTCACGTTTTGTTAGAGAGCCATTCCTCTGCAGGTATAGGAATGCCTTCTTGGCACTTAACCCAAAGGAGAGTAACAGCAGCACTTCTCTGTGAGAAGCATTCACAACAGCTATGGATGCTGTGTCCTGTCACTGACTCCTTGGGACTTTATCAGTAACATATACATAGGTCTTGTTTCTGCATCTCTCTTCTCTGCCACCACAAAATTCCTCTGAAGCACACAACAAAAATCCTCCTTTTTTTGTTCTTAGCACGTAGCCTAAATAAAATTTACAGAAAGACACTGCTGAAGAATGCCCAGGAGAGCTTCCAGTCCCTTACAGCATAGTTTCCCAACTACCGCTGACAGATGTTTTTCTCTGTTCTGAATTGTTCTCTTCACAAAATGTACCCCATATTCTTTCCTAAAGCTATGTATAATTATAAAGTTCCTCCTAAAATCTAATCCGCATATTATTGTTTTAAATTAAGATTTCCCGGTAGAAATTTTTATTACAAAAAAAAAATCTTTGCATAACTAAGACACTTAAAATTGTTTCTCTCTGTTTTCTCTTTTTTTTTTTTTTTCAACTAAATAAATACAGTTTTTCAAACTTCTATCATGTTTCTCAACCCTATTGAGTCCATCTGGACTCCTTCCAGTTTCCCTAATTTCCCTCCAAGCATTAGGCCCAGCGTTCAGTTTCAGAATTCTCTGGTACCAAATATAACTGAGTAATTACTTCCCATAACTTAAATATAACATATCTGTCAATATACCCTGGAATGAGCACAACCACTTCTGCAATTCCACACATTTTGAATCTATATTTAACTTGTCATATACTGTATATATAAGCCACAAACTCCCTTTTCTGTAGGGAGCTGCTTAGCCAGTTATTCCCCATTTTGTCCTGGTGTCTTACAACTTTCCTTCCTAACTACAATACTCAGCATTTTTTTTTCTTGTCTTTTATCCTATTGATTTCACACTGCCATTCACATTTATCATGATCATCTGAAATTCTATGCCTGTCCTCTTTCAGAGTGCTTGCAATTACCAATTTCACAAATTGTAATTGTACTCTTTATTCCATTATCCAAAATGCTTACAGAACAAATATGCAGATATAGTACACGCTCTCTCCTCCTCATATTAAAATATCAACCTTTGTAAAATGAGTGCAAGCATGTGGAAATCTGCAGAAATATATAATGGTAAGTAATACCTTTCTATTAAAACACACAAAAAAATTCCTCAGTTCAGAATTTGATCAATTCAAAGCTACTTTTCCCCAGCACCTTCTTTCAGGAATACTTGTAAAAGAAAGAGCTAAATGCAACCCTTTGTAGGGGTCCTGCAGTGCTCTTTACATGCTGACACACCACTCCCAAGGGAAACAGGCAATTAAACAGGGCATTGCAAAGTCATAAGTTCCAGATAGACACTAATGTTAACTTGGAGTCCTGTTCTGCTTGGCACCCAAACACCTGCATTAACGCAGGTGAAAACGAGTTACCCAGCACAAGAAAATTGTACACGTAGGCTGAATTATAAGCTTGTCCCTAAATTGCTCAAATAAATCTCCTTAAAGAAGTGGTAGCCTGTTACTAATGCGCCTACTTCATTATTTAACACAGGAATGTAACTCCTCACTCTTCTCACAGGTACTGTCAGCTGTGCATTAAGAAAAATCACCAAGCACAATTTACATTCACTTTCCAGATTAGTTTAGAAACAGTGGGCTTTCACTTCAAAGAAAAGTCAGAAAACATGACATGACTGCAAAACATTAATCTTCCACTTAAAAATATTATTTGCAAAAACATCAATCTTCCATTTAAAAATATTATCATCAGATGAATGTCCTGAACATTTCTTCTGATTCGCTGAGCAGGCTCAAATTGTCCCCATCAGGTTCAGAACACCATTTCAGGCATGAAGTGAACATAGTCTTCCCATTTAAGGCCCTCTTATGTAGCTGTAGTCCCACAGCATCTGGCAGACCCATGCAGTATTTATCCTCACCACATGCCCAGGAGGTCAGGAATGCTATTATCCCACTGTCACAGTGAAGGACTGGAAGCCCAACAGATGAATAACTGCCCATCCACACAGTAGGGCTCAGGATAGTGAGTCCCTAAGTTAGTACATCCTAACTCTACCCATGAGTCCCCTAAGAAATGTTTTTTTTGGGTGAACTATCACTCAAACACAACGGGTTTTTTTGCCAACCAGGCCTTTCACCACCATGACATTCACCAGCAACGTCGGATCCATGACTCCCACTCACTGTAGATTTCTCCTGCCCTCAGAGGTTTACCTGTAAACATAGGGTACTGTGTGTTCTCAGCTGTTATTTCCTGTACCCTGGATTAGGATCACTGGGAAAAGTGTGGCAGGATACTGCTAACACAGCAGAAGTTTTTAGAAGTTAACTCGAGGAGCTGCAAAACTCAGCCCCCCTTCCCTATGTAGTAAAAGAGAATATTTCAAAATATGCCCATCAGTTAAAAAGCCAGTTCAAATCATTAGCTTTTATTTAATATCATTTTCCACCTTGAACATCTCAGTTTGTACAGTCATGTCTTAGGAAACCCAACTCAGTGCTAATATACAACTCCAAGCACTGCAGCACCACTGGTGTGTAGTAAGTATAACAGGTAACTTCTGCAGTTGTCATTTTTCCTAACGAAGAAAATGTTCCCCAAAATCAGGTTTGACCTAAAGAACCTGCAACATTGGCAAGTCACCTGCTGTACTGCATCCTTTTGGTCATACTTCATGGCATTAACCAGTTTCACATTTCTGCCCTTTGCAATGTTCATTATAAATCATTTTGTCCAAGGGTACTGCTGGCCCAGAAATATGCCTGTCTAGGGCAGGGCTGAAGCAAGAGGGTTAGCAGAGGTGTGAAAAAGCTGGAGTAACCACCTTGCAAAAAAACCCCAAACAAAACCAACCAAACAAAACCAGAATCACACAGGAAGAAAACATTCCACGTCAATATAAGGCAGAAGGGGCAAATCCAGTCCTGTTGTAACCTGTGCTGCAATGGTGTCCTCAGATACCTGCCTCCAACACATCGTGAAATGGAAAATTCAGTGAAGCAATAACAGTGTCAACAGACCCATCTGAGTGCAGATCAGTGAAACACTCATCACACTCAGGCCTGCACAGAAAAACTCCGGCCTGCTCTCACAAGACTTCAGAACTTCTCAGCATCGTTCCTGCTGAATTCCCTCCTCCCAGGAAAGAGACCTCTGCTTACAACAACACCTGCCCCCTTGAGCAAAACACGAAGGTTTCCAGTCACACAAGAAAGTTTTTAGTCTTCTCCTGATGGACACTGGGGCGTCTTCATCCCGAATTACAGGTTGCTCTCAGCCACACCCGATGTGTCTCTAAGACATCCTCCCATCCCTGCTCCTTCACAGGCAGGAAGAGCTTGTGAACTGGTTGGAGCCTAAGTCTGTTGGATTTAAATATTGCCAGCTGTCACAGCTCGCTCAGGGCACTGAGTGCCCACCCCAGCCCGCCTACCTGTTTCACTGGAGCTGCCTCCTCTACAAAGAAGTCTTCCATGTCTGCAGCTGCTCACGTCTGTGCAAGGAACCGGGGCGAGGGGCGGGGATGGGGGTGGAGGGGAATCCTGGAAACTGGCACAACCTAGATACACAGACTGGCAGAGCTACCAACGTTTTTTTAAAAAAAAAAAAATCTTAATTAATTACACGGAATCCAGCAAAATTATGAACAACTGAGCCAACTCTCGGGTTGGTGTGGGGGTTTTTTAAGCGCTCATTACTCCGATGAGGCAGAAGGCACTTTCAAAGGCTCTTTGCTCTCTGCAGAGAAGTAAGCAAGGATGGCAGCAATCCTTTGAAGAAGGCACACCACCAGCAGCTATCAGTGTGCCTTGGCATGAAGCTCAGACAAGACCAGAAGGTGCTTTTTATCAGTAGCGTTACCTAAAAAGGGGCAGTTACTTAACCATTTTGCTGCTACAGTGGGGTTTGGAAGAGATACTGGAAGTGCAAATGTCCCTTTGGAGCAATAGCAGATGGGAAAAGTGAGAAAGAGGCATCCTGCAAGGGCACACTGAAGGGGGACAGGCTTCACAGAGGTTGATCTTGTTCCACCAGTTACAGCCTCACATGGGTCAATGGCTTTGAGTGACTCCTAAAGGAAGACATTCCTACCAGGACAACAGCTCAGGCACTGCCTTGCCTTCATCTGCAAAAACACCGCAGGCTCTACCCATGTGGCTGGGATCCCTCTCCATGGCATTACTGGCAAAATTCCTTACTGATTCCTAGGGGTCAGCATCAGGCCTGTAGGCAAGGAATGAAACAATTCTCTGGGAAATACTGGTTCTTGCTGTAGTAGCTAGAAGTTTTCACAATTCACAAAGGATTTATTTAAAATAATCTGAACAGCTGTAAAAAGAAGCAGAGGATTCCTGAAGTAATAAAAATCTGTTCCCCAAAGAGCATGGATTTGGAAAAAAATTATTAATTGAAAAGTAAGTGATGTGGGATGGAGAATCATATAACCGATGAGGAGGAAATGCACTTCAGATCTTCACAGAAACAAAATGAGTTGGAATCTCTTTCAGCTTTTCACATCATAGCTTTCTTCCTCGCAATCATATTTTTTTTTCCTCATGTAAGTGGAGGAAATAGAGTTTGAAAGTTCAAGAAACTCGAAGGAACTCTGTAGAAAAATAAAATTACTCAGAAACTTGTTTTTGAAACTACTACAGTACAATCAGACACCAAAACCAAAACCTATTGGGTTCATTGCTAATGAAATGACCTTAAAAATCTACATTTCATTAAATGTGGTATGCAATAAAATGCCACAGGGGAAACAATATTATTGTTTAGTAATATCAAAAGCTGTCATTTTCTGCAACAACCTGGGGCTACAGAAAAGCATATTCCCATGAATAATTAGCGTTTGGCATCCAGAAGTATTTTATCAAGAAAGCTGCCTTAGCTCTAAGTACCACAACTAGAAATGTCGGATAGTATTGATGGAAGTTTAGGGTGACTGTTGGCCTTATCTATAAATTTATCTTTGTAGAGTTAAAATCAGAACCTTTTCATTATTGTCAAATTTTGTTTTAATATTAATGAAACTAAAGACCCATGAACAGTTCTGTAGAAGGAAGAAGAAAGAATCAATATATCATCAAGAAAATTACTTGCAACATTCTGACTTGAAAATGGCACTTTTCCATGTTAATAAATAGTGCAGTTCAGGAAATCACATAAGCAAATTTTAAATTTTAAGGATACGAGCCCTCTGGAACTGCACTTGATGCTTCAAAATCTAAGCTGCTCTCTACATTTTAAAGGACAGACTTCACCACATTTCACTATCTGTAAGAACTTTTGCTGCAAAAGCCAAATCTCATGACCTTTATGGCCTTTTTCACTTGTTTGCAATTAACAGTTCCTTTCTATTTCTGAAAGCTGGGGGCAGAAAGAAAAAGAACCCAGCTTATGATGTATTACCTGCTGGTATTTCTAAAGGACTTGAGCACAGGAAATTACTAGATATCAGTTTCTCTGCAGTAACTATGCACAATTTCACTTTTATGACCTGGCACTCAGAGGCAAATGTAAGGTAAGCTGAGTTAATCAAGCCTGGGCTGATTGAATGATACCTGGAGCAAAAGGGGAACAAGCTGCCTCACAGAGCTGATGGTGGAGCAAGACAGATGTATATCAACAATCCTGAAGCAGCTGTTCTGAAGCAAGCCCTGTAGTGCAGTAACAGGTTCACATGGCAAAGCTTTCCCAAATCAGAGAGATTAATACATTCATCAACTATAAAGGATGTTTACAGTCATTTATCCAGAAATGCTGATGGTTGCAGGTCTTCTCTGAATATGAATTCTGTTTGCATGAGACCATTCATTAGTCTTGACTAAAAAATTTCCCAGGTTGGAGCTCATTACAAATAACTCTTGGTAAGTTTTTCGACCAGCAGTCTATGCCTACTTGCCTCATTTGGAAACATTTTCCTACCTTCAGTTTTCTTTGCTCTGCTGGATTTTTTTCTTTTTCAAGCAGATCAAAGACACAATAAAGCCCTGAACTTTCACTTCAACAAACAAACATTTCAAACTCACTCAGCTCAGTGAGGTATATTTTTCCTTCTCTTATGCAACATCAGACACCTCTGGATCCTCTTCATTGTGCTCAGCACTCTTTTTGAAACATGGACACTTGTCACTCATGTAATTTTTAATTAACGATCTCTTTAGGGTCAGTCAAAATCTACTGTAATTTCCTTCTTCTTACTGAAAGGTCAAATACATGTGAACATTTTTGGACACACTAATCTAAGGGGAGCTTGTCCTTTGCTTGATATCCCTCAATGACACCAAGATTGTTTTTCCACAGACATTACTTCCCTCACCCTAAAAATACAACCCATATTTTTTTGTTGTCATGTGTGACTTTCCTGAAATACATGGGTTTTTTGTTCTTTCAGCTTACCAACAGATCTCAGCTGTCATCTGTCCATCCCATTATCTTTAGCGTTGACATAAAAGTCAGTATAATATAATCAGAAAACTTGTTCTGCCATCACTTCATGTATTCTTATGGGTGACTTACACAAGGTTTGAGATGGTGGATCAAGAACCAGCTCGTGCAGGACTGAGAAGTCCATTTGCTCTGTGATGATTCCCCATATACAATTATAGTGTGATACAGTCATTGACCAGATGATAGCCAAACCAGGCTGCACATGTTAAAAATACTGATATCTTTGGGATGTCATCACTTTTATATCTTCTGACCAAAGGCCTAGAAACTCAATCTTCTAATTTATTACAACGATTACTACTAATGATTTTTTCTTTACTTGCGTCCTGACTTAGTATTTTTATATTTATAATTCCTTCCTTATTTGCATTTAAAAACCTCCTTGCATTTTTTCCTCAAAAAAAGATAGGATAGAAATGAAAAAGAGTAATTTTTTTCTCGACTGAGTGGTCAGGTCACTTAGAAGACTGAATACACAGTGAGCAGAACACACAGTGAGAGATCCTCTTGTTAAAGTTAGGATGTCTGAAACTTTCCTGAGCTTCAGTTCCCTGAAGTTCATGGCCTTCAGCAGTCATTGGACTCAGATTGATATGCAAAAAATCACAGCAAACCTCTGACAAAGTTGTCAGCTGTTGGTTGGCCTTTCTCTTTCGAGATTATGTCATTTCTACTTGATTTCTCTGCGAAACTATTAAGGAATCCAGCCTTGCTTGAAGAAATCTCAACCCTTAGTCAACCTTCAGAGGAACCAACCTTAATTTTGGGAAATTAAAGCCAGAAAAGTTTGACTTGCCCCCAGCCTCTCTCACAAATATTCTGCACAGGTCAGATGATGAGCAACATGAGAGTATCACACATTGTCACACACACGTTGATGTGAATTCAGGAAATAACAGTGGTATCCTCCCAATCATGCCAAACTCAACCAGGGATACAAGGCCATGACAAGGTGCTGAGAACTTGAAATACTCTTGGCTTTGTTTAAGCTACAGACAGGAAAGAACCATAATCTTTTCTAGTTCTCTTTTCAGCAATGTTTACCACTTTGCTTCCTTTTACCAAGTATTTGGATGAAAGTTATAACAATTATAATCTCTGGAAAAAAAAAAATCCTCTGATTTAATGATCTTTGCATTGTAAACAGAAAGTTTGGGACTGAAGAATATTTTTAAAAATCCAAATAGCACAGCTCAGTTTTATTCCTTCTTTGATACTGTTCTTTTTTATGTTGCTACGGTACGTCTGCTCCGTGTGAAAGTGAGGTTGCTATGGAAACTACTCATTATTTTTCAATAGTAGGCTAGCTACTTAATAAAAATCCTACATCTTTTTAATCCCCAGAGAGTCTTAATTTATCCCATGCACAGACTTTCCTTCTTGACAGTTCCTTTAATATCCACTGCACTGCAGTGCACATTAATCTGAACATGTCTAACAAATCCACAACTTCTGAAATCAACTTTCCAGCTAAGTTTGATTTTAAAAATAATATTTTTTTAGCTTGTCTTTTACCTGCTTATATTCCTGTGAAAGACTGTAAGTATGCACAGCAAAGCCAAGAGCAGGCCTGTGTAAGAGTCAGATATGGAAAAAAAATTTAAAACTTCCTTTATCTATAATAAATGGTAAAAACTGCAGGAAGGGAAGATGGACCATGGTTAGAAGTGTTAGCCTGGAATTTAGAGTTAATTCCTTCCAGTGCCACAATCTTCCCTGGCCAGCCCAGGCAATGCTCTTGGTCTCTTCTTTCCTCAGTTCACCACCTATAAAACAGGTGGTGACTATTTTGAAAATTGGAGCCAATTTCTTTTTTGAAAATTGGAGCCCTCCCTATTTGACAGATGAAATGCACCAATGATCATCTCAAGCACTAAAGCAACAAACCACACCAGGGCAGAGGGTGGGACACTCCACATAGTCACCATGTGTTACAACTTACCACTTCTCTGCTTAGACATCACACTGTCCCTCTTTTAGTTTTTGCCTTTTTTTTAAAGAAGCAAATGAAGTAATTAATTATTATGAGTCAATTAACCCTTTCCTACCCAAACCCTTCTATATTATTAGGTTAAGTGAGAGAATGTTGTTGGTTACAGGTCCCAATATCAGAACATCTGTTAGTGCTTGAAAGGGTCTCCTCAAAAGGACTAGGATGTCTTAGACCAAATATTCATTCCCCCCTGAGGATGCGATTATTCCAAAATATTCATTCGCCTCCAAGGATCTGGCTATTCCCACATTTCTTACTACTTATTTGAGGCAGAGCAGTGGCATCTCAGTGGAGCAGCTCTCATCAGAAAAAGACAAAAAACTAAAAGAGCTGCAGTAGCTAATTCTCTCATACCCCCTGTATTAGGCATGTTTGAAGCACTTCCTCAGATTAATACAGACTTTAACTGCCTTGACAAATTACAAAATTCATCCAAGAATACACACTGAGCAACAACAGACACTGCAGAGTTTAATGAAAGCTGAATTAGGCTAAAACAAAATTAAACTATCTCAAGTATTTCAGAGATGACAAACAACAGTTTCATGGTTGTTGCTGTGACTCCTTTTTTTTCCCAGTGACACTTTCCTCTAAGGAACCATGCACACATTTCATATGTCCTATTACATGTAAACCTCATTAAAATTCAGCCACGTATGAAAAGGAAAATTTCCACTTAAGGGAAATTTTTAAAGTTAACAGGTTTAGATTTAAGTCTCCCTACATATAATCAGCTTTTCCTTATGGGATTTTTAAGAAGAACTGGCTTTCCTATTCACTGCCTATGAGTCCTTGCACTGTGCCATTTAATCTAATTTTTAACAAAGGAAAGAAAACACTGGAGCTTTAATGTAGTTCCACAAACTCTCCTACTACCAGACTGCTTACATGTATTACATATCAACATCAGGTAACATAAATAGATCAATAATTTGCCACACTCAATCTGAAAGGTTTAAAGCTTCAAATACATTTACCTCTGATTCAGGTAAAAGACTGCCAACATACTTAATATTCTCCCTAACCTTTTTGCCTGGTGCATATTACTGTACTAGGACAAGAAACTCCAGAATTTATTCTTGTTCACTGTAATTGAAACTCCTTCCTGCAAGAGTTTTTGCCTTTTTCCTGACCTCAGCTCAGAAAAAAAAATTCTCCTTGACTCTTTCTATATTGCAATTTTACTTCATTGAACTCTGTCACTTTTTTAACATTTCCCAAAAGACAGAATATGACCCACAATGATTTTCAAAGTTATATAGTCCTGAACCTACAAAGCTCATAAATATATCCCAAGTAGCTTAACTGAACCGAAGTTAGTGATATGTTGTAGGTGGAAACCCAGAAAGAATTATAAATTTTATCCAAGCAGATTTAAATAAGAAACCTGAAATTGAGAACAGCTTAATTAAATCAGGGGAGCAGGGAGGGAGTATAACGGAGTGTTGGTAGTGTAGAGTATTAAAGCATTGACAATGGGGCTCTGAAGCTCTTTTCCCAGCCTTATTTCTCTTAGCAGAAAGAGTTTCTGCTCAGCAAACCCTGCCCTCTGGTGACTAAATGCCATTAGTGCCATGCATATATAAGCATTCAGGGGGTTGCCTATTTGCACATAGATTGCAATGAAAAAATACAAGTAAAAATCCATTCAGTGACATGCTTTGGATTTTATTAATTTCCTCTTAAGGCATTAATAAAAATGCTGACTTTTTTTCTTCTGTTTCATAGAAATCTTCATGCTACCTACCCTGTGCATTAGGTACATTAAAAATTCATACTGTATTCACCCTTTTTCTCTTCTCTGAAAACAACCACTCTTTCCAGATTGATCACACAATGCTACAGAATTATTGTCCAGCCTCATCCTTCTACCACTGCAAGAGCAGATGTCTCAGTCAGTCAGGATGAAGAACATCCTTGAGCCCATCTCTTGCCCCACACCTGCAGAGCTGAGATACACATTTTACACAGGGGGCATTGCAACTTTGAAATCACCATGACATCAGGCAATGCTGGTAAAAAAATAAATATGGACACCAAAAATTATTGGCATAATCTGGGTCCTAAAATTATCACTTCTTTACAATCAGAAATCAAAGCCTTCCACAGACAATGGGAAAGTTGTGAAATCCAGATATGTACATGATCTTTGGCAAAAGCCTTTTTTCAGACTTCCTATTCAACAGCTACGTTTAAAGCCACTTGATTAAATATTTTCTCAAACAGGTATCATGTCAGCACACAACTCTGCTCCTGTCTGAACCGTATAAACAGTGTGTGCTCCTCTCCCACTCTGCTGTGATTTATGTGGTTGTACCACAAATACCTTTACGATTGATATAAACCAAAATCCAAGCAGTCACCAAAAGCACTTGAGGGGCAGAGATCAGCAGGACACAGGATTTTTAGAACAGTAGCCAGAGTTTATGGATGCACTGGCAACTCTGCTGAGAGCTTCCAGGTGCACACACTGTGTTTCTCTTTCAAAACTGAGGAGTTACCAGAATTTTCAATAGTTGTGGGGTTTTTTCCCCTGCAGATTGTTAGGTAGCATCAAGGCCTGGCACAAAGCTTGTCATGCTGAGACACATCTGGAGGGGCAGGTAGAAAGGCAGGTAGAAATGCTGCCCTAGTGGCTCCGCACCCCAACCTGCCCATCCCAGGCTGGGAGTTGCACCGTGGAAGAAGAGTTGGGTGCCAAGTTGCAGACAAATCTTGAATACAGGCTCCAGGTGACCCACAGAGCAGTCAGCTGGGACTGGACAATAGCTGAAAGACTGGAAACAGCTGGGGAAAAAAACCACTTAACTGAGAACATTTCTGTTGCTCTCATTACACAAATGTCTGTGGGGCCACATGATGACACACAGCAGGGAAGCAAGAAATAACCCTGGCAAACGGATGAAAGACAAGTTTTACCCTGCCCGAGAACTCCCCCTCTGCTTCCAGCACCAGAGTTGTCAGTTAATTCCATTCTTTTCTGTTCCGCGTCTTTGCCATGAGAGACCCAAAAAAATGAAAAATACTCTTAACCCTCATCCAGTGGATGGGTTAGGGAGAGAAAGGTGCTATTGCTCAGCACTGGAGGCTGCCTGCTTGCTCCCCAGGCCTATCATGCAAGTCAGCAAGGCTGCTCCCCTTCCCTCAGAGGATTCACTTGGAAAGCAGGACACCTGCAGAGACCCAACTCTGCAAGAGCAGTGTGAGTCCTCTCAGAGCTGCTCTGGACATGTGCCCTCCTGCCCAGCCAAAAGCAAGGAGAGTGCCACACGCAAGAACAAGGCCAGCAAACAGCCTCAAGTTGCACCAGTTGTATACCAGCAAAAATTCCTTCACTGAAAGGGTGTTCAAGCACTGGAACAGGCTGCCCAGGGAAGTGGTGGAATCACCATTCCTAGAAGGGTTAAAAAAAAATCGTGTGGATATGGCACCTGGGGACATGGTTTAGTGGTGAACATGGCAATGCTGGGTTAACAGTCAGACCTGCTGATCTTGGAGGTCTTTTCCAACCTTAACGACTCTTTGATTCTATGATTCCTGCTAATGCATGAGGCGAGGGCAAAGCAGGCATGAAAAAAACAAATAAAGTAGTAAGAACAACAGAGCTCAAAGCACAATCAAGAGAACAATTATCAACCTAGGAGGAGAGACATTTTATGCCTTGCTACTTTCTCTCAATCACAGTGCTACTGCTAATTAGAACAGACACAATTTTCAGGCAGAGTGGGATTTTCAAGTTGATGGTGCCCTTAAAAATCTCTTCTGGCTTTCATTGCTATTCATGGAACAGGAGCTTGCTCTCACTTACCTTGACTCAGCAAAGGGCTTACATGTGCTCAGGTTTAAGTACATGCTTAAGACAGTATCTAGTGAGAACATGGTCTTCTGCTCTTCTGCTGAGCCAATAGCCCCATGAAGAGTGACTGGAGCTCTTGTCTCCAAACCAGGGAGGCAGGATGTGCAATCTGACCTCCAGCAGCTGCAGCAGGGCGTATGAGGGTCAGGTGTGTCTCTAGGGTGAGGGCATGACTGATGCAAGCTTAAGGCTGATGTGGGCACAGACTCAAAATAAGTCAATGTGACATGTAAGAGGCTCAGATCTACTATGGAGCTGAAGAGGTGTCATCAGTTAACAGGTGCCATAAAACTAGAAAATGTGGGGCACAACCAGCACTCAGAGCAGTGGGAAAAGCCAGAGCACTCTGCCATCACTGCAAGCTTAGAAAATCGAGTCCAACACAGATTTCTACAGAAAGATTCCATAGCAGGAGGATAAACCATCTTACTAGCCAGGGAGATGGGCTGTGCCACTCTCAGATGCCTTGAGGATGATGAAACATCAGGAGGAAACTCAAAAAACAAGGATCCTCCAAAATCTTTACGTGTGGCACCACTCTCCTAACAATTAGGACTGAAATTGTAGAGAAAAATAGCTAAAACAGACAATGCAGACAGTGGCTTCAGCCCTGAATTTGCAGTCTGAGCCCACACAGCACAGCTCCATCAGCTCATGTAATCCATATGGCAGTGCCAATGCTAAGGAGGTTTCTGCTGTTGCAATGATCATCAAATTGCTGATTTACTGAAGACATGCTGAATGGCTTGGAGACACAGAGAACATTGCTTTATTGCTGACAACGCTGAGCCTGTTCTTAGTACCAAAGTGCTGGAAAATGAGGGAGAAAAACGAAGAGGCAATTTACTTGTTATTGTCTTGTCTCCAGTTCTGTCACTTGCTTTATATTCTTGTTTTTGTCTCCTCATCTGCTCCTGCCATAAATATCTGGCTGTGCTTGTAAAGCCTTTTTACCTGTACACCAGTGCCCAAGGGATGCAAGCCATACACAGGGCTTACCTTCTGTTGCAGGGCCTCCAGAGGGCACAACCAGAGGGTTTGAGGGAACACTGTGATCTTCATTTCAGTGACACATCCTGTTCATGCTATTTTAATTGTGGTTTAGTGGCTTACAGCCAAGGCAAGGAGTGAATCTCAGGGCAGAAGGCAGACAGCTTTATACTTTCACTCCAGTCTCTGATACCAGATGTGGCTTCAAACCACCCCATAGCTTGAAAAGTGCATTACAATGCAGGAGTGTGCCAGCCTGGTGGCAAAGCCACTTGGATGAAAAGCAATGACACACATCTATTCTTTCCTCCTTTTCCTGTGCATTGTCCGTTACTCACTTTCTCAGTTTGTCTTCCCTCTCTTTTATCTTCACCTGTTTTCCTGGAAATTTGGAGAAATTCTATAGCAGCTTGAAAGTCGTGAATTTTACACGATTCTCACCTGAACACTGAAAATCAAAGTCTAGTCTGAGTCACACTGCTTAGGAGAGACTGGTGCCTTCTCTCTCCGCTCCAGCACAAACTCACAGCATGAGGGCAAAAACACAGCAAAGCTGGGCTCCCACACACCTTCCTGGGAAGCAGCAAATTAACTTCATGGTAATTTCATCTGCCCTCCCCATGTCTCCTCCTCATGCCACGTATTTCCTACACACTGCTAATGCAATCCAGAGACCTCCAGAATATCCAGATCTTCACTAGTCACCCCCATTTTGGGAAACTCAATGAGGTTTTCATCTCGCTGGTAAATTATAATACATCTCCCACTTAGAGTAGCTTTGCAAATTTTTGGCATTGCACCCCTGGATTGCTCTGGCCAGACACAAGGTCAGCCTCTGTCCCAGTTTCTGTTTTCTAGGCAGTAATTTAGACTGCAGAGGGGAGCCCTGTTCCTTGATATACTGAATTAGGACATGAGGGAAACTATTCCACTGTGTCCCAAAAAAAGGGGCTACCCTACTGGTTATCAGAAAGAAAGGGGATAGGGGCTGGCCAGGTCCTTTATGGAAACACAGAACTGTTGGCTTCACTGCAGAGGTAGGGCAAGAAGTGAAGGGTCACATCAGGGCTCAGATGTGTAGGAAAACAGCAATGCTTTTAGTACTTTATCCTCTTCTTACAAAAGACCTCTTTCCTTCTTTTCCCTTCCCAACAGCAGACAGTTAAACTGTGAAGCTCATTGCCCCAGGATTCTGTGTACACCAGAATTTTATATGTGTTTGTGTGAAAAATCCAGTGGCATGGCCTTGGGCACAGAACCATCCTCGGCCACAGGCTGCAGGGAGGACACGTGGGGGGAGCTACACACTCTGTTTACACTGGACTAATATTCTTTCTCCAGGCAACTGCTATTGACAATTGTCAAAGAGATGACGGCAGAAAATATTTTGACCTTTTGTGTGATCCAGTATGCATTCTTCTATGTTTTAGTACCAGAATTTATTTGGTGACTCCAGCTTTCTTTCAGAACCTTAACACCTGAAATTATAGAAGCAAAGCATAAAAGGCCTCAAGGGACTTCGAATCATTTAATCTCCTGATTATCTCAATCAAATCTTAAATTGTGGAGGCTTGAGTTTATAGATGCTGGGAATTGACAGTATTAATGATGCACGTCTTCCTTTTCAATACTTACCTGCTCCATTTCTCCATGACAGTGCACTGCTCAGCTCATGTTTTCTCCTGCTGTGCTGTGCCAGGAAGAGCCTGGGAGGCAGCAGCAATAGAGGAGTTAGACTGTGCTTTCCTCTGAATGCTCTCTCAGTCTACATGTTTGTGACACATAACACAGAATGGCTCATGCATGACCTGCCAGATGACACACTACCTGCTCCTGTGATGCAACAGGAACCATGATGGGAATCTTTCAAGTGCCTCCATATCCTGTGCACCTTCCCAGCAGCAACATGGGAGCAGAAAAGTACAATGTTCACTCCCAGGAGGGAAAGAAAGCTGTACAGGACTGTTCCAAATGGCAAAACAGGCATGCACAGCTAAAGCTGAAAAACAAGCCCTGCTTACCTGCTACCAACAGTTGATCAATGTTCAGTCCAATGCTTTTTGGGGGATTTCCATTGACTTTGTTTCTTAAAAAGAAGGGGTTCACTACTCTCTACATTGATCTGGAAACTGGCAGTTGAGAGGAATGGCAAAGTAATGCCAAACCACAGATCACATGCCATCCCATTAGTGGTATCTCAATACAGCAGCTATAACCCAGGCTCCACTGAAACCAATACCCACCATGGCCCTCACAGGATGGCACTTCAAAACGTCTACAGAGAGAGACCAGTGCACACATGGCCAGCTGGTTTGTTTTAAGCTGAGATCCACAGCTTAGATCACAGGGTCATTCTCAATTCCTGCGGCTGGCCATGAACAATTTATATTCCGTGGCCCATATCCCATCCCAAATCAGCACATGCAGCTCCCAGAGGCATTCAGCAGGGTTCTGTGAAATGAGGGGCTCATTGAGATTCAAGTTATGAAACAGGTTACTTCAGGGATGCCCATAGTTTGAATAATTTAAAGTCAAACTGGACAAACAGAAGAATGTATTATGCAGCAAAGCCCATTCTGGAAGGATGGGAGATAACCTTCTTGGTCTCATCTCTCTGCTCATCACTTCAGCTGTGTTAAGAACTTCAGCTGAAAAAAACGTTTTTTCCTGGTGGAGTAACATTAGGGTCATTCTGTGAAATGCCTGTTTAAAAATCAGACCTAAGTACACCAGGAAAACCAGCATTACCTGCAGTGTTGAGGACTTAAAAATGTATCTGCTGAAGCAC
This sequence comes from Manacus vitellinus, assembly GCF_001715985.3. Lineage (NCBI taxonomy): Eukaryota > Metazoa > Chordata > Aves > Passeriformes > Pipridae > Manacus > Manacus vitellinus. The sequence continues at coordinate 650,966 of NW_021940812.1, read as the reverse complement.
CAGATCTCTTCAAATCAGCTTTTCCAGCAGTTTGAATTTCAATTTCACCACACCCAAAGTTATCCAGGTTATTTTACCATCTACCCTATTACCAGCTCAACAGAAAGGAGGATTTAATATCTCTTTCTGCATCAGTAGTGGCTCCTGTCAAAATTTTTTCTACACATATTCCAAGAATATTCTCTTGGTCCTTTTTCTACTATTATTGTATTTTTATTTCTGCTGTTTCTCTCAATAGGTTGTTGTGTTTCATCACACACATACAGTATATTTCGGGTAAGAGAAATTCTTCTCCTCCATTTTCTTTCTTTTATCCTGAATTTCATTTGGTGTCTGCATGCAGAAGCCATGAATCCATCATTTATGTGGCCCAGGTGCAAGATTCTAGGCCAGTTCCACAGAGATATTCAAATGCCAAAGCCCTGCAGAGCTCAGTTCTTTCCCATAACCAGACTCCCATGTTCAAGTTAATTATTCTTATTATTTGTAATATGTTTTATCAATAAAGAGCAGCACATTCTAAATCTTCGTATTCTGTTAAAAATATGACAGACAAACACTACTAAAAGTGAGCTTGTTTACTCAAAATTCTGCAATATCATTCCACAGAATTTCCATTCTGATCAGTCCCATAGACAATAAACAGGCAATTTGCTGACTCCTAAGTGGTAAGAAGTAATTTGAATTTCATGAAAAGAGATATGGATCAGGGAGAAATAAATTAAGAAACGCAGTATATCTTCATATCCAGTGATAGGAGACTGCAGCCCACACTTGCTTTGTTTTAGCGAGTTCAGATCCCTGGAGCAGTTAAGTCCCAGCAGCAAGTTCAGCAAGGTCGGCCATGCAAACACAAACTTCTTGTCTCTGGCAGCCACAAGGAGCCCACAGTGAGATTTGTGCTGCCAGGACTAAACTCCTAATGGCACCCAGTCAAAATAACCTTTTAGTAGACATGTCTACACCTACAGGAGTTGCAGCTCTACCTCCACAGTTGAAGCACTTCTTTTCCAAACCTTTGCAGGTGCAAATCAGGGAGGTTTTTTCTGACATTAAATGTTATATGTAGGAAAAGAAGTTTAAAAAAAGGAAGTGATGTTAGCACAAACCCACATGAATAATGCACAAGTTTCTTCCCCTACCAAATATATTGAATGATAGAAAGGTTTTCAGCCTCCCAGCAGAGATCAGTGCTTGAAATCTGAAGACAGACAAATTCAGGCAAAGCCAGGTGAAAAATGAGGTGCATAGCAAAGTCATTAATGACTGCATGACTTAAACACCTTGATGGATTCTCTGTCACCAGGGTATGCTCAGAACATGACTACACTCTATCAACAGTTCCTCAGCACAGAGCTGGCATAACTCATGGAAGCTCATGACCTGCAGAAGGAAGGTGTCAGTCAGACAACTCCAGAACAATTCAATCTCATGTAGAACTTTGCAGTTTTGAAGATGCATTCCAGCCACAACCAGCACCAACACTCCCTGCATAATGTTGTTGCATAATGTCTGGATGGAGCTCTGGCTCCCTCAGCATCTGCCACGCAGCCCTGGCAGCAGCAGCTCCCCTTATTCCGTAAGCAAAGGGTGTGCAACTTTTCCTGAGCAAGAACCTTCCTATGGTCTTCACTAGGCTAAAAGAGAGGGATGGATGGATGGATGGATGACAAATGTGTTCCATGTACAACATCTGACCTGTGAGCTACCAGAAGGACCACAACAGACTAGATGATTGCAATTAATTTCACCTTCTAGAGTAGCCAAACACATCTGTATGAAGTGCACCACTTCTTAACTTACTGCAGTCCAGTCTAGACTGACATGACACACCAGGAAAATATCCTTATGAGTTTGGGTGAAGGAGAGATCTTGCAGATATAAGCACAGGGGTACCCAGACATTTTTTGGGGGGAGGGGTAGAGAGAGTACAAGCTGGTTATCTGCAGGGGAGATGAGAGGCTCCTACCAGTCTCAGGGAAGAAGAGAAATACACATTATAAGGTATGGAATACTATTTCATCAATAGTTTGGAAGCTCAGAATGAGATAGCTAGGGTAGCTAGGATACTTTATGCACTAAAAATTCAAGTGAAGATAACAAGTTCAGTCTAAGATTGGAGGCAGCACAGCAGATCGCTCTCATCCACACTCACCAGTCCATCACTATATTGTCATAGTGCCCCTCACAGATCAAGACTCCACTGGGAGAGGCACAAACAGGCTGTCTCCAAAGGACAGATTGTTCCTTGGGGCTCAGGTGCAAACAGGCAAGATACAACAAGCAATAAAACCATCACTTGGCAGCTGATGTGCAATAACCTTCTTTGTGCATACTCAGTCCATGGCAAACACAAGGTAATTTGAATTAGTTTAGCCTTCACTGGGCACTTACTGCCTGAGAGCTGCTACTTAACAGCTCATGTGCCTAAACTCTGTGATTTCTGCTTTACCAGGTGGGTACAAGCTCATTGCATACATCAGGTGTGCAAGCTGCCCTTGCTTGCATTAAATATGCCAGCACTTTTCCAGCAATGCAGCAAACTCTTTCCAACACAGGAGCTCAGGGTGATTTGGGAATATTCAATATTGTCTGGTGCTCTCAGCACTACAAGTTCTTTACTAATTTAGTACTCGCACCTAAAACCACAGTTCTAGTGCAGCAGAATCTTGTGACCAGGGGATCAGATGAACTGAACATAATTACAGAAAACACTGAACAGATCTACCCTATTTCTCCAAACGCTTCAGAACTATTCCTTTTAGCATAGGACATAGCACCAAATACCATTTTTTTGATCTTAAATTCATATTTTATTGCTCTTGAATGCAAACTACTAAATATTTATGGGCCACAAACTGAAACTGAACTTTCCTTACAGAAAGAATTCTTAACAGTCTCAGGAATATCACCCTTACTAAGTTCTCTTGCAAACAGACCACACTTTAAGTTTGTTTTCCTCTTTGTGGCCAATTCTGTGCAAACCTCTCTCACTTATGTCCTCAGAGCACACACACAAATAATTTCTTCTGCATTCATTCATAAACCTCTATTTGTTTCTTTTTATGTTCCTTTTCAAATTTAGCGTTTTGAATCACAAGGAATATTTCTATTTTCCAGGCACCTGAAGTTTCTCCAGCCTCAGAGAATTTGGAAGCATATCTTTTGCAACATAAAGCAATAAAATAAAAAATCCTGTGGTGCTACATTTCTCTCTTAGCAGGAGGACTCCTGTTTTCCATTAAGCAATGATGAACATTTCTTCCTATTGACTCATCCAGGAAATGTTATAAAACCCTAAGGATGCTCTGTCTTTTTAAAAATAGGAAAATCCTCTAAGTATGTTACATCAGGTCTGAAGTTCTGCCTAAACTTAACTCAGATGTGGCATCCCACAGAGCAGGAAGATGAACAAGAGACAAGTTTCAACTATGCTTTCTCAGGAATAAAAACACTGAAGATACAAGAAGATAAACAGCTCTTGAATAGCTTCAGTAGAGATAAACTAGAAAAATACAACATTTCAGAAGAACATGCATGAGAACAAGATAAAACATGAAAAAATAATTGCACTTTGGTTTTGTTTTTTTCTTTCAGCTTAGTTGGTTTTGGTCCACTGCTGGACCTCCTGGAAATTCATCCTTGTGTATCCCAGACTAAAGATTTTGGAAATATGCTTGGAGAGGATACTGTCACTCTTTTCCATGTGAGCTGATTTGCATGGAATGCTTAAATGATTACATAGGCCAGAGAATTCTCTATCATGGAATGTAAAACACTCTCTTGAGAAATCAAACACCTGGGTTTAAACTTTGCTCCTACAACTGTCTAATTATTTCTGTAAGGTGGTAAGACTTCTACAAAGCAGCCCTATAAAATCCTATGTCTTAGTGATTAGGAGACTTTCTGAAAGGTGATTTCACCCATCTGGACAGATTGCTACAACTCCCTTCTTCTGTTTTAATTTAGCCTAAATTAAATTGCCATTGTCAGAACTGTCCCTAACGTCAAGACAACCTTGCCAGCTTCATGTAAACTGAAATTGGAAAGTTTAGAAAAAAATCAGTTCATTTATAAAACAGCTCAGTTAAGTTTACCTAATTACTCCAGCACAAAATCACATCCCTTGTGTGTCAGGAACTGTATGAATACCAACAGAAAGGTAAGCTCTACTAAAATAATTTATTGTTAATGCATGTTACAAAAGATAGCCAGATGCCTACAAAAGGGGAACAGATAGTGGAAATGTGTCAGAGCTGTTGATGTGATTTTCTAATGAGTCAGTAGAAATTACCAAAATATGCCCTTTGTTATCAGAAAAGAATTCAGCATTCCCAAATCTTTACATATTTCCAGTGTCATGACAGCTGTGACACTGCAGAAATGGCCCTATTTCCCCACAATATCTGATTCTTAGAGATCATGAGAACAACATTATTCTCAGTTACTCTGTTAACAGTCACACTCTCCTACATTTAATCTACTGATGAATAACTGGGGACTCCATTTGCTGCCATGTTATGCCACCTCTTGTTTTCCTGCTCACTTTTCCAAGACGGGGCTGCTTCTGTAGACTCAGTGATCTGAGGACATAAAAGAGATGTGGTTTGTAGGAGGAAGTCAGCTGATGTAAGAGGAATCTGAAGGGCTCATGCACTCGAAAGTTTGTCTACCCACAAGACCAGTTACCCTAATAAAAGATATTACATCTCCCTACAAGTCTTGCTTTAACACTAAGTACAGCATAATATTGGGGGTCTATACAGAACTAACCTTAATTTAGCCTTGTCCTTGAGCACACAGGGATTTCTAGTGCAAAGGCCTCGTGAGGGAATTAGCAGGGCCCATGGTGACATGCATGACTGAAAAACAGCAGCATGCAGCAAATAAAGCACTGAGCTGGAAAAATGGAGGAAGGACAGTTTCATGACTAAGCAAGACATGTTGAAGACACAGATGATTTCCCTGTCTCTCATACAACCAGATTCTGTGATGCTGGGCAAAACATTTTAGCTGAATTTTGCTAAGTGAGCACTACAGTGTTACTTACTTCACAAATGTTCACCTCTGGGACTTCTGATACTGTTTGAGAAATGCTGAGGATCAGCACTGTCGCTGAGGTCACAGATCTGTGTTTTAGACTCTCATAAAAATTGTCTCTGCATCAAGGTATTCAGGTTACATTAAGAACTGTTCCTCAGCTTGGGGGAATAAACCCCTCCTCATGCTCAGCAGCTGTCCCATGAAAACAAATTCACTAGTTTTTGAGATGCATTCAAATATTATGGCAGTAAATGCTAGAGAAGAGCCCAAGAGAAAATTAAACAGGATCTGAAGAGAGTGCAGACTAAGGCCTAAGGCCATACATTAAACAACGAGTGGAAAATGAAATGTTGAAGAGCTTTTCATTAAACCACTGTGAGCATGGGAAGAGGGGTCCTGTGCAAAACAACAAACCCAACCACAGTGACACACAACCATTTAATTAAAGACTAACAAAAGGCACACAAGGAAACCTGAGTAATAAGGGATTCACTGGCAAGTTTAAGTCCAGCAATGTTGGTATGTTTTGAGTACTCGACATAGTGATGGGTATTGTATATTGTAATATTGTATATTGTAATATGTACATTGTAATACCACATAGAGTTATTTAAGGAGGCCTGAACAACCTCTATCAGCAACTGAAGGTCTACAGCAGTGTGAGTAATCAGTAGATAAATTAGTTCTGACTAATATGAACGAGCAGCAGCTGAAAACTGGCACTGCACTGGCGCAACACAGTGTTTCTGGTACCCACAGCTCTTCCACAAGAGCATCACACTGAGCCCTGCACTGAGCTTTGGCATGAGGGACATGCATCCCTTGGGCAGACATGGCCCTGGGGAGGCACTGATTTAGATCGACTGTGTGTTTGGTGCCATGTGAAAATCCAGCTCAAATAACCATAAAAATCCTGAGTCTTCAACACATATTAGCACTTTCAAGCAGTATAAGCTGTACTGCTTGATCTTTGCTGCCTTGAGAAGCAGAAAAAAAAAAGGAAAAGAGTTTTAGTGCTTCACAGTTTGGACATTTTGTTGGGTGAATAATTTCTATCACAATGCCTTTGGCCCAGGGCTTAGAAAAACCATCAAGAACAGAAAGCTCAAGTAAGATTATGGGATATAATAAGAACACTTCATCTTAACAGCACTGGAGAAACAATATCAGATGGCTTTTATTGCATAACCAAAATCTTCTGGAAAAATCTGCCCAATACAACACAGGGATTTAAATGTCTCTGAAAAATTAAATACCATACAAGAACAGTTTTCTAACTTCCAGTCACATGCCCTAGACATGATGTTGTGTGACTTACTACTCACATGCAGCATGCTTTCCCTCTGCTGCTGGAATGAAATACCTGGAGATTACTTTTGGCTGTTTTGAACACCCAAAGCACTTCTTTACACTTGTGAGAAGCTGTCATCTTCATCATCCTCTGCCTCTGACTGCACTGATATAGCACCAACATCACCACTCTGCCTCAGCACCCATTTCAGAAAGCACCATGTCTGTTGTTCCCCTCCTGCACTGCCCAAAAAGGGAGAGGGCCCTTCTCCTCTGCCAGTGTTGGAATAATTGATAAAAAATTTGCTGCCTTAGAGCAGTCTTGCTACGTTGAACACCTTCACACATATGCCTCTCATCACTTGATTTGAAGAAGTATCTGCATTAAACAAATCTGTGCCATAGCTCAAGTTCTCAAAAGTGCTCAGGGCCAGACACAGCAAAGGACACAGCTGCTCACAATCCAGGCACTGCCACTCCTACACTGTCAACATCTTGAGTCACCGGGAGCTTGAAAAATCAGCATTAGGGGTACTGAGGGGCAGAAGCTATCAGGAATTGCCTGTTATTGCCTGTGGTAACCTTTCTTGGGTAATTTTTATACTCACCTGTGTCTCCTGTGTTCAGAAAAGACAAAAGAGAGGAGAAGCCTCCTGGGTCTGCAGCAGCAGCCAAGACCTCATGATGAGAGATGGGGTTTGGAAAAAGGCTGAGAACCAAATCCGGACTTCTCACTAGACAAATGCCACATAGCAATGGGCAGTTTTGCTCCTCCAGGTAGAGTTTCTAAAACAATTTGTGTTTTATTATTCAACCCTTTCAAATCATGTTAAACCCACAATGAACCCCCAGAGTGCAGTGAGTCATTGAAGGGCACCAGGTGTGTTCCTAGATGAAGTGAACTCTTGGTCTTCCTGTTTCTGAGTCACAGAGAGGATTTGATGAACTTGGGTGGTTACAGCTGGGCAGTTCTATCATATGAACAGCACTGCTCTTGTGGCCTAGGGGTCATTTGTATTAAAAAAGGAAAATATCCAGTAAGGCTGTTAAAACTCAGCCAGTGTTCTCAATCATTTGAATGTATTGAGATACTAAATTCTCCTTAGATACCAGAATCTGCAACTCACTTAATTTTCCGTACACTTTAGTGGTCCTATAACAGAAAACAAACTGTCTGATATTCTTCCAAGAGCTTCTCATCCATAGGTTTTCCTTCTGCAATCTGTCTTTGTTATGGAGATAGGCAAAGGTACTGTCTGTAAAAGATTCTGGGACTCATATAGAAAACACTAAAGTACTTTGGCAAAAAAAAAAAAGAACATACAATTCTACATTAATAAGGGAAAAAGAACTGCTCTGAATTGGATTTCCCCACACAGACCATTTGCAACATAAATATCTATAGATGCTACTGCCCTCCTAGTGACAGACCTCTTAAAATCTTGCCTCTTGAAATGGAAAAGTATTTCACCTACAGGGCGGTAGCTAGAAATGCTCAGAGAAATATCATATACATCTGACACAGTTTGCTTAAAATGCAGCAAAATCAAGGGACTCCTGAATAAACCTGACAGAACTATCTTAAAAATATGAGCAAAGATTGGATTCAGCCCTGTATAACCTGTTTGACTATGATTATTTTTGGTTTTTTTAACAAACACTGAGTGCAATAATGTTTACCTCTTCAGGAGATTCTTTGAAAAGATATTTAACCTGCATAAAACTGCTAAAGCTTAGGTTCCTGTTACCTAGCTGGAGGGAGAGACCTCTTCATGAGTTCACACAAAATTTCAATAGATTTAGTTGTAAAAGTGAACCCTGTGTTTTCTTTGCTTTCAAGGGCAGGTATATAATCTTATAAAAGTAGGGTATCTGAGATCTATCTTTAAGCTAGATATAACTTTTATCTTTGCCTGCTCTTTCTGGAAGACTATTTCAATACTTCAATGCTCAAGATCTTAAAACTCTTATTATTTCCTGCCTAAAACAATTTATGACCAGATTACAGCCATCAATTCTTATTCCAACAATATCTTTCACCTTAAAAAACTTTACAGTCCCCAGAGAAGGGCCCATTGACCTGAATAAATGAGAAGCAGTGATTATTGAAGTTAACAAAAAAAAATGCTGGAAATGCCTGGGTCTGACAATGAAACTTTCTGCTAGACAGATATCCTGAGAATGGATAGATTCTCCATTTCCACCATTATCAGCAAAAGGGAGAGCAAAATCATAGAAAATTCTAATCTCCAGCTTTGATAAGAGATAAGACCCATTAAGTATGAAAAGCCTCTTTGCCTTTTAGTCAGCACACAAATTTACATTTGGAAAGTCTAAAGATTACATCACTGTGATGTAAAGAACAGATTTTGGTGCTGTACCTTGCTGGAGTGCTCTGAGCTCCAGAGGAAGAAAAGAGAAATAAGCACTGTTACATATATTCTAAGTTTTCATCAGAAAGTTTAGCAGTGTCAACAATCTCTCAACCCATTTGACTAAAAGCCATCAGATTTCTTCATCTGACCTTAGAAATTTGGGGCACCTTAACTGATGTTAAAAGGCTCAGTTTCCAAATATCTGGCTGCCCACTCCCCCCTTAACAAGTCTCTGCTTGGCATTCATGAAAACAAATGGAATAGAAAAATAAAATAGTCACATTTTCTTGTTTGCTTGGCAAGTCACAGCCAACCAGTATGAAAGGGGGGAGAGGGAGAGAGGAAGGGCAGTCCCTAATGCCCAGCATGTATTTTGGAATGAGTCGATAAATCATCCTTCTCTGTTTGTGGAAATGCCTTGAACAGAACAGAACGGTCCTGAATAGTTCATTACTTCCAAACATTTGATGAAAGTGGATTCAGTTTTTGGTTTATGATCCAACATGCTGGAGGCAGATGAGTTTTCAAGATGAGATACAGGCAGTACACATAAAACCAATCTACTTCTTTCTGCTTTCCAGTGCTGTGCAAGGCATTGGGTTAAAGAAAAACACAGGAGTGGGCTGCTGCCAAAATCAGCCACACAGATATCGCTTATCCCTGCTAGAGACATTGATCCTTGTACAATTTATCATGGCATTGTGGCAAATAAGAAAAAACACTGTCAGACAAATGCACTACCATTTGTTCTTTAAGTTACTGTAAGCATAAAGCCTTGCAGTCTTTCCCTCAGTTATTACCTATCCCAGAGAGCTGCCATTCCAGCAATGCTCACCAAAACCTTCACAAAGGCCCCTGAAGCCTGCTGATTGAGTTGTCTCAAAGAAACCTTGCTAATAGTACACATTTGGAGTGCTTTTAATCATTTTATGAAGTTAGGAAATTCTCATCTACTGAACTCCAGTGGACCACAGAGAAATTTTATGGCTTGTCACCAATCGAGACCAGGTGAAAGGAATGCAGAACGGTGCTTTCAAATTAAATTACAGTTTTTCAGGTTGGACTGGCACAATCTGTCTTTAGAAAAAGAGGAGCCTTTTGTGGAACTTTCAGAGCAAATTCAATCCTCTGATTCACACTGCTGCTCCCTACATTTTATACTAAATTGCACAGTTAAAAAGCTGACTGTGGCATTCTCACGTATCTTTCCAGCCCAATAGTGATGTGCTATCTGCCAAAAGCCCATTCCCAGAAGAGCTTCAGCTTAGCACAGACAGGAAGAAACAGTGAGGGAATACGGTTATAATTTGAGGGATTTCATATGCAGATTTACAAAGTGGGATTAAACGGGCTTTAACCTTGTTCTTCACCTTCACCTTCTCTGTCCAGTGCCATGAGGTGCTTCTTTCTAACTCATCCAAAGAGAAGAGAGCCCCCACAGATATGTGTAGTTGTTATCATCACCCTTGTGTCTGTGAGAGAAAGGAAATATTCCCTCATGACCCAATATAGAGAAGACAGTAGATTTCCTCTCTTTTCCCTTTCCTCTAATATCAAGTTTGTCCAATGCCTGGAGAAGAACAACTTACTGAAAAGCATATAATTTTCTATTGACTGAATTATAAAAACAAAAAAAAGCAACAACACCACAAGCAACCCTTTTGGCCATGTTTATACATGCTCTGCATTTATATCCTGTGAATGTGCTGCTACCCTCCCTAAACGTTCACAGGAAGAGAATTTTAACCCCCTGCCTGAGTTCAAATGCTCACAGACAGTGAAGGTGTCCCTGCCCATGGGAAAGATGATCTTTAAGGTCTCTTCCAACCCAAACCATTCTGTGAATCTATGATTCTCCTTGAGACTACTCCAAACATGTGCATGAAACACACGCATTCTATATAACCCTCTAATACAAACACACTTAATCTGGGCTGAAGATACACCAAAGAAAAGATATATTCTGCTGTAAACAGAAATGCAAAGGGACAATGTTTTGTAAGTGGAAAAATGTACCCTGAATTTCTTATCCACAATTCAAACATTCCATAAGGATAATAATACTATTTTTCTAGGACTGCAGCTGTAACACTACATAGCTGGTCACTACTTAAGTATGTATAGAATATCTTCTTAAAGATGTTACAGAAGAGGAGAGGATGAGAACTATACAGCTTTTCTGTTAGGTATTTTATAAAGATATTAAATACTTGGTGCTTTCTAAAGAGTGAAAAAAAATCGGTAAAAGTTATCACAGAACCAAAACACAGGAGAAATGGCTTCCAATCTCTTCCCTCTGAAGACATCAGAACACTTCACAGGAGGTGGGATAAAGGCTGGAGAAGACATTCCAGAAAAAAAAAAATTACACAAGAAAACCTGTTCTTCCAGATTATGAAGAATCTGCCCTCCTGCCCAGAACCAGCTCCTGCGTTAGGCTAAGTAGGAGGAAAAGGAAAATATGGAATATTCTGTCTCAGCCAAAAGACATATTTTGCCCTATAGCAAAAAATATTTTAGAAGCAAAACTCCTTGTCTTCCAGTATCAAAGCTGGCATCCAGTTCTGTGCACCACAGCTTTCCTCTTTCTTCTTTCCCTTCCTTGTCCCTTGTCTGGTTTTCGTCCTCTTGTTTTTTCTCTTGCTTTCAGAGTGTGCCTCAATTCTTTTCCCCAGGGGCAAATTAAACTGAGGACACTCATTGAAAATTCACTTAATCAGTTCATCATGGCTGTGACTCCTTTTGGGCAAAGAAGTTGTCTCAGAAAGGTTTTAGCACACTAAAGTAGCCAGAACAGTCCAGACATCACACACAAGGCAAAAAGAAACCTTAGAGACAGGAACCAAAAATTACTCCCGTCTACTCATCTTCCTTTCCATATCTGCTTCCTTTTTTTCCTCAGTGGCCTTTCCCACCTCCCAAATACATGACTTTTAACCCAGACAACCCTTCCATTTATCAAAAGCCTGACATCCATGTTTATAGTCCCCCAGGACTAACCTTGTCACTTTAACACATTAGCTTGCATTTCCATTTCTGACAACTTCTGGCATGTCTTCCCTCAACCAACAACCACTTTCTTTTATATGACACGTAGCACTTTAGCAGCCAAAGCACAACAGTCTGATAACTGCTTATCCAGCATCATGTATCTTCTTATTATCTGCTACATTATCCTTATCTAATTGCATGCACTTTGGCTCAATCTGACATTTTCAAAACTACAGATGCTTATTAGCTTTTCTTAGCTAAAAGAAAAAATGTGCATTATAGTGATTATCAGTTCCTGGCACTGCCTGAGAAACATTGTAATGAGGGAGACCTTTAGCCCACCATAAACAAGCACAATCAAGCCTGTTTTGGTTATTAGCAATGCTCCCACAAATGTTTCCAATGTCAGAATTAATGACTGCACTACTAATTATTAATAATCTCATGTTTCTATGGGTTCTTTTTAGCCCAAAGCTTTAGGCCAGAAGCAGAAATTATTTAATTATGGACTACCACAGTGAAGCCACAAATGAAGTCATGGCCTCAATTCCTTTATGGTATCTAAGAGATGCAGGTCCTGCCCCCGCAGGGATAAATAACTAGTGGAAGGTCATGCAGCAGGTCACTGGCAGACAAGCAAGATTTCCCTAATAGTTATTCCAACACTCTACCAAAGATCCATGCCACCTCAAACAGAAGGTACATAAACGTGCCCAGAAATCAGTGAGAATTACCCACTCCTTGAAGAAGCCTCTTCCAAGCACACCACCCTCAAGCACAGAGTATAAACAAGGCAAGTACAATAGGTGGGGTTACTGTGATCCTAAACCTTGGCTATGTCAGTCTTAATTAACTGCCCTTGTTTGCAATGACTCACTGTATGTGTTTTGACAAGTGTTGTTTGTGCTGCAGTTCATAATAGAACAAAGGAGTTGCTTCAACAGCACCCACTTTATCAAAGAGACCATTGTGAAGCACTATAATACCTTTAGTGTTTTCTCCACGTGTCTCCTTCTGTATCTGGGATTACAAACACCCACATGAAAAAAAAAAAAAGGAGAAAAGAAAAAGAAAACAATATAGAGCAGACAGAGGAACTGTATTAATAAAGGAAGACTAGTAAAAGTCAAAATCTTCTGTTCACTACAAACCATTTATGTCTCTATGGCAACAGCTTCCTTATCAACAGTGTAATAGAAGTTTGGTCTTTTAAACATTACTTTTGTTTTCTCACACCTAAAGGAAATAGGAAAAACAAAATCAAAGACAAACCATATTTAATATAGATTACCCAGAGACATGAGGAGGGATTTAGCAATAAATGACAAATAAAGATAGGATTCTACAGTCACATGAAACATAATCCTACGAGCAATCTGTGCAAATCTCAGAGCTGTGTATGCAATAAACTTATCTTGGGACAATCAGACTCTTATGCAAGAGGTCAAACACTATTTAAAGCAGATCCAAGCATACTCTTTTTTCTCTGTTCAAGGCTCCTTGTTCCTCTGGAATACAAGATAACCCAATCTGCCTGTCCTAGAAGGAGAGCAGGGGAGACAGGCAGAAGCTGAATTTTGCTATGCCAGAGGGCATGTCACTGTGAAAGCAGCTGGAGAGGAGCCATCTGAGGTCTTCCTGGGAGATCCATCTTTAGGCGCCAGGGCACAGAGAGATAAAGTTGCCTGCAGCCACCTGTTAGACAGGGAGGAAGAACTGACTCATGGCTTCCCAGCAGTGCAAAAAAAACCAGGGTTTTTCTCCTGTGAGGTAGGGCTGGGGAAAAGGAGAGAGGGAGACATGAGCTGTGCTTGCTGTCTCTGTTTCTCATAAGGGACTCAGAGGTCTTTGGAGCAAGTGGAAAGAGCCATCCACCCCCAAGCCATGTCCCATACCACCCTACCTGACAGCAGCAGCATCTGCCACCAGATTGTTTTTCTGTGACCCTGGTACAAGCATGATTGTCTGTTTTGCAAGCAGTTCGTACTTTTTATTTTGCCAAAGGCTGGTCTTACAAATAAAAGTCTTCTTTAGTCCCCCTTAGCCAGAGGCACTGCAGGACACTTGAATTCATTTTCACAGACACAAACTCCATAGGGTTCTGCCAACCACTGCTTATACCCTTGAGAAGGGACAGCAGGCAGTAACAAACCTCCTGCTGCTGCTCAGATGTTGGATTTAATTCTCCCTCTGCCTCTGCCCGAAGAGGAGGAAACCAGCAGGCACAGGGATTCTGTGTAAACCTCCTGCTGGTTCTGCTCACCAAGTGTCTTCAGACCTAGGGCTTGGAGACTGAAGTAACATCTGTAATTGCTCAGTCTCCGTGGGTTTCATTTCTCCTCTGACCAAAATACCACAGTTACATTCTTTTATACAGAGTTGGAGCTCATTTTAATGGCCAATAAGCAACACATACATACTTTTGTCATAAACACTTTAAAATTAATGTCTATGGTATAACTGGAGCTGAGGCTACCAGGCATTTCCCACTGCTGCTTTTCCATTTCATGTAGCTCTGTACATCCAAGACAGCAAGCCCAGGGAGAAATTTGCATTTGCTTTTGAGGTCTGCCTAGAGTGAAATCTGCTTGAAATGCTGGAGCAGATGCTATTGACAAATACAGAAAAGAAATTTAAAAAGCCCCAAACCACCCCTCCCGAAAATATTATAATGAAAGCATTAAGATACTCCTATCCTTCCTTTTGGATGCTTTAAATCTCCTTTTCCTCAAAGCAAACTCCAAAGCCTTGAACAGCTACAGGGAAACATCAGACATTTGAAATGTCACATGAAAACTGTCAGAAATGAGTGCTAGACACAGCAAAGACTTAAATGTGCCAGACTTCACAATTAGTTTTACACCTGTAAGAATACCCTTGGTGGTAACTGGAACAATTTTTAGTCGTAAAGCCCCTGAGGCCCAGAGCCAGAAATTGCAACAGCTCACAGGGCTGAGCCACAGCAGACCATCACTGCCAAAGAGCTGAGATGAACTGTCTGTGTCAACTCTGCCTCTAATTTTCCACCTGCAAACTGAAGATAATAATAAGTCACTTTTAAAAGGCACAGGGATAGCAACTCATGGAAGAATCTGTGCAATAACTGAAGTCCACTAACAAGCACCTTGTTCAGAGGAAAATAATTTACACTATGCAAGTGATAAGCAATTTCAAAAACATGCTCAGTGGAAATCTGGTAAGTTTTCACCAGCAGAGAGTCACAATATCGGGCTTTTTCACATTACCTCACACACTTCGATACCTTTGCTTAAACTTAACTGCTTGCAAAGTGAATGAGTATCAGACCCCCTCTACCTCTCTCCCTAGCTCCACATTACAAGTTCTCTGAAGCTTAAAAATTATATTAATCTCTGCTATAATCTTTAGGAAGGCTTTCAAGTGCTATTTTAACAAAACAAACTATCAAAGAGCTCTAAATTAAAGTGCTTAAAAGCTGAGACATAATTAAAACTCTGGCTGAATGTGGGAAACAAAGGTCCCCAAACACTCTAAGGTGGAAAATTTGGGAAGGAGTGGAAAATTTGGGAAGGACTTGTGTTTCCACTACACAAAAACTCCGGCCCATTCATCCTTCAGAACATCTCACTGAATTGTACCACCACGCTCTCCCTCTGTTCCCTTCTGCATTGCTCTGTGCTGCAAGACACATGTCCAGTGCCCATTCTTATTCCCTTTTGTAGTTTCATATTGGCAGTAAAGACTATGGTACAGTGATCTATTCATATACATGAATGCACAAACTCAAAATATGTTTTAACTCAGTTAACTCACCCACACTGAGTCTTATCAGTACCAAACACCCACAATTTAATGAATACACTAACATTTTCAAAGCTATATGAGTTATATGAGCATATATGGGTAAGAACCTGATCCAAAATGACTATTTATGCATCTAAATAGGAAATACATTACAATATGTATTTTTTAATTTGACCATAAATCTTCTCAAAAACCTTGAAATTACAAAACTAAATTATTTGTGTGTACTTTAAAAAGCCACACTTTATCACAACCTGCTATGAGTGAAAGAGGTTTTTGCAAAAACACTGGCTTTTTTGTTTTCTTTTGGGAGATAAGAGAAAAACATTCCCTAGAAGAAAGTTTTGTTCCTCCCCTCCTTCCCCCATGCCTGATTATGGGGCCATGTAAAACTATCGTCGAACCATTTTTTATGAGCTTTGAAAACAAATATTTCTCTCTGAACATGAAAAAAAAGTTACAAAACTGTCATCATTTCCATCAGACCTAGAGAAGGCAATAAGAAACTGAGTAAAACCCTCACGTGTAGGTATGAGTATGTAAACAAGTGCGTGGTTGGTGCTTTCCTATAAAAGCAAGGAAAAGCCAAGCACTCCATAGGAACAGTGTGATCACGACACGCTGCCACCCCTTGGTCACGGGACGAAAATGCTCGTACCTCACAGCAACGTGCTGGGAATCATCCAGCACATCGGGCAAAAATCCCAGCAAAATCACCTTGCAGCTAATGAACTACAATGGGAGATTTTGCTGGACCACCGCGAGCACAGATATATTAGCCCAAAATAATGTAAAGTTTTTTATTTCAAGGGACAAATTCTTCTGACTCCCAAAGAGCATTTTCAAAGCTGTGATAGACACTGTAAGAACTGTCTTCTGTCTGGCCTTTTCTGAAACAAAAATATACAAACGGATGGAGAACAGCACATACAGACTTTTTTTTTCACACTTCCCATATCTTTGAAAGACCCCTTGGAAACCAACTTGAGCTGCTCCAACCTTGGGTCCAGTCTCTTCTTTCTGCACTTCCTGCTACTTGCTCAAAAGAGAAATAATGTGAGCTGAGTACTCTACATGAGGTATCCCAACCTATTGCACAGTTCACTTCCATTAGAGAGATGATTCAGCCCCTTCACACAGTTATTCTTGAATACTTAAAAATACATTCTCTCTGGCAGATTTTTTAGTGCATGTATCATCACCACGGCTAGTAAAGGCTGCAGAAATAGAGGCTGATTTTAAACCCGTAGCAAATATCATAAGGTAGTTTAATTATAAATATAGCTATAAAACAAAGTATAAAAAGTTTATCACCTGCAGGTCAGAGTGTCCAGTATTCAGTAATGACAGAATATATGATGGGCTTCTGTGCAAATATAACCCATGATTTTTATAAGGTTTATAACTATTCTTTCTGAAGGAATTAGGCTGCAATTTTTATTCATTTCAAAAGGTGAGCTTACAGAATGTTAACAGGTCCTAACTATTTCCACTGAAAGAACTAGTCCCAGCTCTCCACATCTTATTGACTGTAGGATAACTGAGTTCAGCACCCAAGAACTCACCTAGAAGAGGCAGAAGAGGAGATTCTTACAGATTCAAACCGTAGTTTCTGCCCATATGCACAACAATTCAGATTTGTAGATAGGCTTCTGGTTACAATTATATCCTATAGTAAAGTCATGATTCCCACAGTCCTAGAAACCCTTCTATACAATCAATTCACTCAACTGTCTAGGAAAAAAAGCACTCCACTTCTGAAATGCCTGTTGCCTACAGCTTAGGCCTCAACCTTACTGAAACACTGTCCTTGACACACATTTTTAGGAAGCAATATCTCTTCTCATCAGACAAATAATGAACTGAAAATTAACACTTTCAATTACATGCAACAGCAAGTCTGACATACTAAATTACATTTCTTTTACACTAATGGCTCTGACTCTCACTTTCTCAGACTCACTCTCTAAACAAAGGATATTTGATTTACTAAATCCTTAACTTATCCAAGCAGGAAACACAGTTTTACTGAAGCATCTCAAAATAATCTCTATTTATATCTGAATGAGAAACTTCCCAAAAGGTAAATCAGTCTGAATAATCAACTGCAGGACTAGTAAAGTATAGTATATGGCCAAATACAGTTTTAAGCAAATGCAGGAAAGAAAGAAATATTCAGAATTCAGTTGTAGAAAGAATATGCACAGAAATGAGGACTTTTGTACTTTGGGACTGGCTTCTTTATATGGTTAAGTCTCCTCTTAAAACCAACAGGAGTTTTGGCTAAGTAATGAACCTGTAAGAATGCAGCATATGGCTCTTTAAATAGAAGAGTTTTATGATGTTTCAGTGGGGGGTCCAATATTTTTAAAAGATAACTTATCATACAAAATTCAATTTAAGAAGGACTTCTGTGATCATTGTTTTATAGTCAGTGCCTTATAAAATAGATCAATATTCTGTGTTACAGAAAAGTACTGAATTTTTTATGCACCTGATTAATGCATTGTTATCATCCCAGTAATTAAAAGGAGCAGCGTTACACACAATCAGCATGATACATCTTACTCAGCACCTCCTGGCAGTTGCCTGCAAAAATTAAACTCATTAATCACTGTGATGCCAAAGAAGAAAACGCCTGGAAAAGATGAAGAAGCTCTATTTTGTGGGAAAAAAGTTCTCAAGTCAACATGTAGGAGAAAATCCCTTCCACAGTATAATATGGAAAGCATTAATCTCATCAATCTAAGATCAGTCATCACTACTATCTAAAAGGTAATCTCATCAGACTAAAAAGGAGAATTATGTTACCAAAATTCTTCATAACTGGCATATTGCACCACACTAGATTGAACAAAGAGTTCTCACAGATGTTTCCTCATACCCAAATAAATGTAGTGAAAAGCTAATCCTTTAACAAAGCCAAAAGGCCACTAGAATTTTGTTTACAGCTGTTCCAGTAATTAACTTTAATGTCAATAATGCCACAGAGCCAACTAGGAAGTGGTTTTCTGGAGTCATTTATACAGAACCTAGTTTTCTTATTACTCCTCCCATAAATAACATGATTGTCTCATCAGACTAATAACTAACATGAAAAATTAGCAATATTTATTCCAGGTTTTGTTCACAAGTTAGATCTACTGTATATATACACATATATATATTTTGTCATGTACTTGTCACAAGCTGAAACATAATAAAGACTTTTCAAAATTCTAAAAAATGTTGTGACCTCTG
This sequence comes from Manacus vitellinus, assembly GCF_001715985.3. NCBI lineage: Eukaryota > Metazoa > Chordata > Aves > Passeriformes > Pipridae > Manacus > Manacus vitellinus. The sequence continues at coordinate 632,244 of NW_021940812.1, read as the reverse complement.
CTTTGCTATACTTTCACATTACAAAAACAATGTTCTCAAGTCTGTCTCAATGGTGGTATGTATAAAGTGAAGTCAGCAGTTGTCATATAAAATCATGATTGTGTTTCTTAGAGAGTTACTGCCTCCTCTTTAACTTTGTATAGGTTTCATGTAGTATTTTTCCACCAGTAGTACTTCCAGGGAACAAAATGCTTACTTATAATACCGTGACCTTCAAAGGCAAGATCCTGTCTTTCTCTCTGTTTTGTACTGCATTGAGGTCTGTACTGGTGCTTAAAAATATAGTGCTCAATGCAGCACACATATTTCAATGGGAAAAGTCATCATCAGTAACCCATAAAAAACCACTCAGTTCTCTCCCGATTATTAATCACATGACAAAGTCAGGAACAGAACAGTCTCATTCTCAGGTTTGTTTTGATATTTCCAAATGTGGGCAGGTGGAAAAAAAAAAACAGAAACCAAACTGAAAAAAAGGTAAAACAAAATAAACCAAAACCAAAACCAACCAACCAAAAAACCCCACAACTTTGTTGCTATATGATCTGCCTTTTCCTACTACATTGATGTTGAAGGATGAAAGACAATGTGAATGCCCACTATAGTATTAGTGCAAAACAGAAAACAGAAGTCTAATCACCTAAGGAAAGTGTTTCCAATGATGTCTCAATAAGCCTATCACCATAATAAGCAATAGCTTGTGCTTTTGGGACCTTACACAAACAGACCACCATCCTTGCACTTCTCCCATAGTCTTTGCTCGCTGCCTGCCTCACTTTTCCCTTTTCCTGGTGGTTTCATGCCTAAGGGTGCATTTGCTCATCCTGAGTGAGCCTGACTGCTGCCACCAGAGGCGGGAGAGGAACCCCCTGTCTCTGCCACCATCTCACCACGGTGAAGGGTGAGAGGTCACTGCCTGCTCGCCTCGGCACCGGTCCCAGTAGGGTTTGGCACAGCTCCTCCTGCCCCGGCACAGGTCAGCTTCAGAACAGCTCCTTCTGACCAGGAATAGGAGGAGTTTGGCACCGCGGAGAACTCCTCCTGCCCCGGGACAGGAGCGGTTCAGGACCGCGGACAGCTCCCCCCGACCCCGGACAGAAGGGGTTCGGCACCAGGGACAGCTCCGCCAGGCCCCGCTCCGCCCCGGTTCAGCACCGCGGGCACCTCCGGCGGGCCCGTCCCGACGGCGCCTGCCCTCTGCCTCCGCTCCCCTCTGCCCGGGCAGGACACCCCGCTTCCTGAAACACACGGTTCAAACACCATTTCCACTGGCTTCGTCATGATTTCACCCTTCCGACCTAAACGACCCTCCGCTGGAGACCATCCGTGCCGGCTGCCCGGTCTCCGCTGGACGGGAGCGCCTGTGAGCTGCCCGACCCGGTCCAGGGCACTTTATGAGACGCGCTGCCCCGTATAAAAATAATTCACACAAAGTGTCCACGTGCGTTTAGAAGTCACCCCAAATCCCTGTCTCTGGCCACACTTTTTGCACTTAATTGCTGAAGGCACTGAGGCAGGCACCTTTCTCTCAACAGACGGCACTGCCCAGCAATGCTCTCCACCCACGCACTATTCTGAGGGGAGAAAAGAAAATTAAAGGGGGGAAAAAAACCCATAACAACAACAACAAAACTCAAACAAAAAACCCCTCTCCTTATAGAAATTTAATAATGTCCTTATTAACATTATTTTGGAGCCTGTCAGCACAAATCACTCGCTCATGCTATAAACTGCTGGCTTTCCTTCGCTTCCGGGCTCAGCGCTCCTGGTGACCGGAGGAGCGGCTCCAGACATCTGTCTCCAAATCCAGGGAAGGGAAATTAAAACACATAATGAGGGAAATGCGCCTGATCCCAGCCCCGGCGGCGGCACTGCGCTGGCTCGCAGCGACATCTAGAGCCCAGTACACCGCCGGGAAGGGCCCCGTGTCCCAGCCACGCCGGGGAAGGGTCAGGAGTGGCTTCAGGCACACGGGAAAGGGGATCGGTCCCTTCCTGCAGTTTGCCAGGGCCAAGGAGCTGCAGTGCCAAAATTGTTGCCGGTGAGCGAGTCACAGGGAAGAGCCAATTCAGGTTCCTGCCACCGCTGGCCCCCGGGGCTATCAGCATGACAGCCACCGCTGGCAGAGGTGTAGGTCGATTGGCCTCGTCGCTGGCAGAAGTGCCCCTTGCTCTACGGAGTGCAAAAGAGTTTACGAAAGGACGGGAAAATTGACGGGGATTAAAAAGATAACCCGAGGAAATTTCCCTGCATACACAACTGTCTCCCGAGTGAAGCAGACCTGCTGTCCTGGCTTGAAGCAGTGCCTTTCTTGGGAAGGCTCCCAGAGCCAAAGCTGAGCCCTGCCGCAAAGCTAACGCGTCCCACTCGGGCAAGAAGTATTTTTAACAGACACAAACATTATTCCCAACTGCAGCCATTTGCTTCCCCTTGTGTGTGCTTCCACAGAGGCAAAACACACTCAAATCCCTCTGCAAACCTAACACCAGCCAGCGATGGGGAGCCACATGTTTTGATCTGTCACTGGCTCTTCTTCTCTTAGTTTCCCTGCTTTTCAAATCCCCTCTTCCCACTCCTCACCACCCCGAAAGCACTAGGGGCCATCGACCCAGGCCAGTTTAACTCCATCGGACACAGCAGCCAGCCGGCGGCCTGGATGAGTCACTCGTTACTAAGGCGATATGCAGATGCACCCTTTGAAGTCGCTGCTCTCGGAGGCAGCGCGGGAGCGGAAGGTGCGCGGCCGAAGTTTGCGCCTTCCCCGCGGGGGACTCGCCCGGGGGCTTCGGGGAGGGGGGAGAGAGAGACCCAGAAACGGCTGCTCAGGGGTTAAAAAGTTTCCCTGCTGCCAGGTTAGGGGGAGGCTGACGGGAGAGCGAGGAGGGAGGGACAAGGTGAAGACTTCTGCCCCGGGGGAGTGTGAAAGGGTAAAACACGGAATAACAATAACATAAAAATAATAATAAAAAAAAAAATTAAAAAGGGGGGATGGGGAGCCTTGTCGCCTCTCTTGGAGGGAGACGGCCGGAGTTCGCACTTGCCGTTTCCTAATGAGATGACCCCGCGCCCCCCATGCCCGTTCCACGGCAGCGGAGCCGCGCCAGGAGCCAGGTAACGGGGAAAGGTGCAGGGACAGCGCGGGGCGGGCGAGTGCCGGCTCTGCTCGGGTCACGGCGCGCTCCGTCCCGTACTATCCCCGGCACTTCAGGGGAAGAAACGGAGCGCAAAGACCCGCCCGGAAGAGCGGACAAACAGCGAGGAATCGCCGGCAGCCTAGAGGGGCACACGGGCATTCCGGCAGGGACGGGGGGCGGGGAGGGGGGGGCACCCAAAACCCAAAACCAGGCCTTCACGCGAACGACACCGGCGCTTACATCCATCCTTCCTCGCAGTCACTTTCGCGACTTGGTACTGGAAGCGGGGCCGGCTGCTTTCCTGTTGCAATGGACGCGAGGTCTTGCCGGCAGCTCCGTCCTCCTCGCTGCTCTGGGTGCCCAGGAGGTGACTCGCTTCGGGGGGAACGGGGAACGAGCGGGAGGTGTTGATCTTCCCGCTGAACCGCTGGTACAGTGAAGCCATGAAGTCAATCCGCGGGAAACGAGAGAGAGGGAGGGAAAGAGAACCGCTTCTTTTTTTCTCCCCCTCCTCTCTTCTGTTTTGGCTACAGCATGCTACACGCGGGTGAGGATCAGTCCCACGTCAGTGGAAGGAAGAACGAGGAATCCTGCTCCCCGGTCCTCTGCACCGGCACCCGGAAAGAAGCGGGGGGGGGGGGGGAGATCGATTGAGAGCAGAGGACGGGGGGAGTGGGGGGGGGAGAAGAGAGAAGTAGAACAAATAAATAAATAACGCAATCGAGCCGTAACACCACAGGCCCCGTGCAATGCTGACCCTCCAGTGTTGGGAAGGAAAAAAAAAAGATAAAAACAGAAGAAAAAAAAAAAAGAACCAAAACACTCCACGAAGACGTACCCCCGATAATGGCGCCTGAGTGGATCAGCATTAAATGTGCTTTGGGGGTGTGCGTGTGTGTTTGCAAAAGCAGGTGGAAAAAAAAGGAAGGGGGGCTGGCTCAATCGCTCGCTGTCAGCGGCTCCCCAGGCAGAGGTGGCGGAGCAGTCGCCTCCGAGGTCGCATACCAACAGTGTGCACAAGCGAGAGGCAGAGTGACAGAGTGTGTGAGACGGAGTGGAAGAGGCTGGGAAGCCTCATTCAAAGCACGTTGCTCTTCTGGGGAAGGAGGGCTCTTCTACAACCATAGCAGTCGCCTCCGAGGTCGCATACCAACAGTGTGCACAAGCGAGAGGCAGAGTGACAGGTGTGTGAGGACGGAGTGGAAGAGGCTTGGAAGCCCTCATTTCAAAGCACGTTGCTCTTCTGAGGGAAGGAGGGCTCTTCTACAACCATATCTCCTTTTCGGTACCTTTTTTTTTTTTTCTGCCTGTTTTTTTTTTTCCCGGCGGGAAACAACTCAAAAAAAAAAAAAAAAAAAAAAAAAAAAAGGGCAACAACACCCTGATCGCCAGCCGTCGAGAGAGAAGAGAAAAAGAGGTGGGAGGGGGTAGCGAGGTGGGGAGGAGGGAGGGCGGGACCGGCAGCTGGAGGGGCTCCGGATGCGATGTGCTCGGAGCGGCTCGCCCCGGGGAGGGGCGAAGGAAGGGCGGGTGAAGCCTCCCCGCTGCCCTGCCCTGCCCAAGCGGCCCCGGGCACATCCAGCCCGGCAAGTGCGGCAGTGCCCGTCCCCGGTTTCCCCTTCCGCCCGTCCTCCTCCTTCCAACCACGGTCGAGGAAAGGAGGGAGAAGAGAGGGTTGCGGGGTGGGTTTTTTTGGGAGGTGGTTGTTGTCGTCGCTTTTTTAAAAGATTCTGGTAAATCGTGTCTCTCTTACTATTTTTGTATTAATTCATTTTTTGCTGCATTAAAACGTGCTTCAGCGCCCCTCAGTGGAAATCCGCCCAAAGCGGCACCGGCTGGGGATAAACAACCGCGGTCCCGGCGCCGGGGATGGATCCGGGCTTGGGCTGAGCTGGGCTGGGCCGGGGTTGGGGTCGGGGTCGGGTCCAGGGCAGACTGGGACCCGCCCGCCGCCGCGGCCCTTGCGCGGGAGCGCCGGGATCCGCTCCCTGGGCCCGGGAAGCGCGGCCGCCGATCAACGCTCCCGGCAGGGACAGCGGGAATGTGCTCGGCCTCGCTCCTGGGCTTGGGCTCGGGGTCCAGCCCCCGCCAGCCCAGCACGGCTGCGTCGGGATAGAGGGTGACAATTCCTGTTGCTCCAGCATCAAGCTCCGTGGTTTCCATAGCAACGAATGCTTAGCTTTAAAGGAAAGTGGCAGAGTTGCTGTCCCCTGTTTCTGCTCCCCGAAATCCTCCTCTCTGACCTCTAAATTTACCAGAGATTTTGGGATTACAACACACAAAGTATAAACCAGCTTTTGCCCATTCCCATTGAGGGAAGAGCTCACAAACTTGAGTATACTTTAACCGGTGGATTTGATGGGCTGAAATGTTTCTAAACATTTTCTTGATTTAAGTTTTAGCTGTCAAGATAATACCATTTTTGATATATGTGACTTCATTAGTATTGAAAAACCCCCTCACTTCAGTAGATCACGTACAGAGTATTTTAAAGTGCAACTGTCCCACCCTCCATGATTTCAACAACTGATCAAAAATCTCTTTATATCTGAATAGCTTTATCCACTGCTTTTTATTTGTGTTTTCAAAGTCAGGGATGATAAGTCTTAACATTTAGATGAAAAGGGAACCTTATCTCATCAAGAGAGAAAACAAAAACAAACGCTCTGTCGCCTTTACGATGCAACTTGAAAGAAGGAATCATTTTGATCTTCACAACTGAGATCCTGACATTTAATTAAAAAACAAGATGAGCACACAATGCTCTGAAGCAAAGGTCTATCTTCTACATCACAGCAACACAAATCACAACAGACGTAACTTTCCAGAAGCCACTCAGACCCCTCGTAACTTCTGTTTAGACACAAATTGACTGCCAAAAATCTGGACAGGGAGCTCAGATAAATCCCACCTTGAAATGCCTTAAGAATGATTTTATGATATTTGGAATTGGTGACAACTAGTGCTGAAAATAAAAGGATCAAGAGAAACAAATTAAAAGAAATAATACATTTTTAACTTCTAAGGAAAAACTAGGACACAAAGGAATAATCAAAGAAAGCCACAAAAAAAAGAAAAGATGAAACCACTAGGCAGGGAAAAACACCAAAGATTAAATGTCTGAATTAAAAAGCCTCAAAGAAAGTACATAAAAAAGAAAACATTCAGCCTTACAGCTCAATTCAAAACTGAAAGAGCCACTAAGGACCAATTCAGCTCCAAATACATTGTTTGTGGTTTTAATTCTTAAGAACCAAGATTTCACGTAATTGAATTTGTCTAGTCGTGCATGCATATATCGTGCATGTATGTGTGTACACAGTTCATGTAAAAATTATATTAAGGGAGTACAAAATTGCAGTGTCAAACACTTCAAAAGCTCAGTGAAAAACAAACAGCCAAATGGTCCTCATCCACCAAAATATCCTGATCGTGCAGCTTCGGGCTGTGATTCACTTGCTCTAAAATAAATAATTACAGCTATTTAAAGGCCTTCCTGATTCCAGCTCTCCACTCCGTGACAGACCAGGGACAGCAGAAGCAATGTCATGTCATGTTCTGGGTATCACAGTGGGTGAAGGAAGATGATTTGCACCAGTTGGGAAGTGCAAAGACACATTTCTGTCACCCTGCTACAGCGAGAGTGACTTTGTGTAGAAGGGCTGAGCAGGCAGCTGGAGGCTGAAATATCTTGAAAAACCCCCTGCAATAAGCTTCAGTAGAGTCAGTCTGTCGATGCCATTACTGAAAGCAGGAGGATTTTTCTGAGTCACAGGGGACCCAGATGATTTCATTACGGACTCTGGAGAGCACTCCAGTCTGCTGCACACAAGTTCTCCCAGGATGTAGCTTGTCCCCTGCAAGCATGTGTTATGGTAGTCCTGCCTGCCTGTTAGGGAGGGACACAACCCAGTGCTCCTGAGTCACTGCTCAGTGCTGGAAGCCCTCTGCTCTCCACTTGCAAGTCCGTGGTTAATTTGCTGCTCACCTGTGCATGACTTGGAGCCCAGAGGCCTCTACAATATCCTGGTTATACGACCACATACTGTCATACAATGTGCACATCAACGGGGCACGGAAAACAGGATGGAGCCAAAAAACAGAAACACAGGAAACATCGAGACATGACAGTAAAATGTCAATAAACAAACACCATATCAGTAATTGGGGTTTCATTGCAGCAAAAGACCTTTTCCGCCTATGGTAAGCTTTGAGGAGAAACAAGGAATTTCTGTTAAGAAATATGTTTAAGGAGGCAAAATATTTCAAAAGTACAAATGTAAGTCTTGTCTTTAAAGACACATCTTACACGTAGGAAAGATCCTTTCCCTAAATCCTGCAAAGAGATCCCAAGATAAAAATCAAAGCATTTCAAAACAGTGTCCTCAAGCATCTCTTAGTTGTATATTTAATTCAGCATCTAAAGTTTTGAAAGGAGGTTTGATTCCTAACTAGTGACATTTCCATCAAAATGAAGTGTGTTAGCTTAAGACATTTTCTCTGCAGCAGCAAAGTATGTTTTACTGACATTTTTAATGTATACAGATAAAAATGACACTTTTCCCCACGTTGTATAAATAAAAGGTGTCCCCACATTTCAGCACTATTAATGTAACACAATCAAAAGCAGGTCAAACCCAAGCCCTACTGCCTTTAAAACTTTACATAAAATATTTCTTTTCAGACAAGCTAGCTCAGAATAACACTGGCTATCAGAGTAACAATGTAAAGAAACAATCCAGCAATATTATCCTTGGATATGTTTTTTTTAGATATTACTTCTATTTGTCAGGGAGTTAGAGCATTGTTATTCATGTTCCATTCTTCTGTTCTGACAAAGCAATTTACGAACTTGTCATCTAAATAATACAGTTTGTTGCAGACAGAGCTAAACATGTTTTCAGTTTGCAAGTGGTGATAGTTACTAAGCAGTTGATCAGCAGGGAGAGTTTAAGAAAAAATGTTTTTCAGTAGTTCAAGTACACTTTTTATTACTTAAAATATTACATTTTCATTTTCCAATGAACTTTTAAAGGAATTTTTAATTTCCTGGTTATTTTTTTATATCACCTCAGAAAAGGCCTAGTGAGTATTTTCTCTTAAAATGACTGTATTTATTAATATAAATCTTCTGGGTTTTTTTATAATAGCAACTTTCTAGGCACTAGAGAAACAACAATACACTATTTTAACTCCTATTACCATTGTTAGCCAAGAAAAAAAATCCAACTCATAAATCTTCAATGGCCCCAGGCATATACCCTCTATACATCTGCTGTCTGGTGTCAACTAAAAACTCAACCAGACCAAAACAGAACAGAAAATCTCTCTCCTATGTCAAATGCACCAATTCAGCAGTCTCTGAGGATACAACTGATGGTTCGTTTTGATCTGATGTGTGTGCTGGGGAGAGCACACCACTGTGTCAAGACCAGTGACAGCAGGGCTGCAGAAGGCTGAGGGGTGATACATATTGTGGAATTAGTACACTGATCTGTTCACTTTCTTAGCTCATTGTTTGTGCTATTAGCATCTCAGAGCAAGTTATGTAGAAATGCAGCATTGGAGTGAGTGACTTTAGGACACAGAGGAGCATATTTCTCTCTGGCATCACACTCTACTGAGAAAAATAATCTCACAGGTCTTACAATGATTAAAAAAAATAAAAAAAAGACAAATCCCTAAATAAACAAGATAGCTTTCTGGGCTGGACTAAGAGAAACATTGGGGAAATTAGTTTTCTAGGCACTGCAAGAATAATTGAATCTTACAGAAGTGGCTGAGGGAAGGCTTTTTGTGGAGAAAAGAAAACACTGATACTCAAGTACTGGGAACAATAGGCAATTGTGGCTTTACAGGATAGATGATTTTTTTGGGGAAAAAAAAGGTAGGCTGGAAAAAAAGGCTCTTCAGGGAAAGAGTTGGGCCCAGAGGGGGCTGAGAAGAAAAAAATTAAAAGCATACAGAAGAGTCAGGGACACAGTGAAGTACCAGGAGGGGCTGAGAGAAAAAGGAGATGAAGGCAAGTGAGGTCAAAGAGGCAGAGAGGAAGTGGACCAAAACAGTCAGAGACAGAAAGCACTAACATGCCTGGAGAGTGGGGAGACAGGCTGGGGTGGTACAAGGTCAATTGGAGCCACACAATGGGAGGATTTTCAAAACCAGGAGATCAGCTGCTCCAGAGGGTACTTCCGACACCTGGTGGATAAATGTTGTTTCAGTGGTCAGTAGACAGGTGATTTTATCCACCAAGAGTCTTGATACACACCTAGGTCTAATTAAATGAAATCAAGAACACATAGCTGAATATCAGCAGGTTCTTCCCAGTAGTGTGAGCAGGACTGTTTCCAAAGGAAATGGGTGAAAGTCCTAATGCTGAGGGCATTTATAAATAGTCTGTATGAGGCATTAGAAAATGTGCTGTAAGGCATAATCCTGCCAACTGGCAAAAGGATAGACCACATGACCAGGAAGGTCTTTCCCATACGTTTTTTTATGATTTTGCAGTTGGTGCAGAGGTGATGAAAGACAGGGGGGAAAAAAAACACAGAAGAGAGGAGTCAGAAACAATGGCTGTGCAAGTCTGGAGCTTGAAAAGGTAACTGCAAAGCCTAAGTAAAAGAAAGTACTGAGGTACATGTGTTTGTACAGCTGTACACCACCTTGGGGGCCTGGCCTACCTCTGTACCTAGTACTGCCACACATGCCAATAGAAATTCGTGCTGCAGACTGTTCTTCTTGTCTTAATAAATATTCTGCCTTTGGAAGCTTTGTCTGAGAGAAGTTAGGATGAGATCCCAATTCCGTGTCTTCAAGAGAAGCCAGGAAGTTGAGCATTAAAGTTACAGATAAATACATCTTTGGATGCCAGAAGCTGTTGCCATCCATGCAAGACTCGGCTAATGTTGCTGAACTGGTCCCACGATGCATATTTTTCTCTGCTTTGTAACCTGACAGTATTTGATGCTCAAGTCAGATATGCCATGACAACAACAAGCTTGCCTGATTAATCTATCTCCCAAGGGTGTTTTCAGCAAGAAAAGGGAATATATTTTTCTTCACAAAGGTAAAGTAGGACTGCTGCAGGACTATCAGAAAAGTAACTGTGTTGCAAAAGCATCCACTGGCACTTCAGTCACAACTGCTTCAGACGGAGTGTCTCAAGGCAAGAGATGTGCTCAGCTCTACGTGTGAGAGGGATGCACAAGATTCCTGCTCCATTCATGTTCGTGAGCCATATCTGCACATCCTTAATTGCCCCTATTGGGAGAAGCTGATGCAATTCCTCTCTAATTCACCACTGTAGAATTGGTAGCACACAGAAGCAACATACCTTGGAGAAATTCTGAATTTTCACTTGCCAGAAAGAACTTGTGCATGCAGAATCTTGGAGAAACAGAAGGAATTTAATGAGTCAGCATTTCGAATGCATGCCACAGATTTCAAAGGGAGCAGACAAGACAAAATAATTTTATTTAAAGACTTCTTCTTTATTATACAGAGATTCTCTTTAAACAGATCTATGACACCTCAGACTAGCTGTCATTAAATTCAGTTTTTTTGTTGCTTGGAAGAGAAGAACTAAAACCTAGATTTACTAAAAGACCCAGGGGATGTAATGACACAATTTTAGGTTTTGGAACCCCACAGCTGAAAGAAACCCTAGAGACAAATGTGAATATGCAGGGGAAAAAAAATAGAGAGAGAGAAGTGGACATCTCAAAAAGGCTAGCCTAGTCTAACCAAATATCCTCCTACTTCTTTGTTCTCATTCTGGCCCTGCCAGACATATGCTTCTTCCTCCAGTTTGGCACAGATTCAGCATATTCAAATATTCTTCTCTTGCAGCCTTTCACAAAGAGAGGAGCAACGATGGAGGTTTGTAAAAACCTCCCTGTGAGAGAGCATGTTGGATATCCTGTAGGAATAAATACTGGATCAGGCAATCTTGAAGGTACAATTCAGTCTGGTTTCTGTCTCTCATCAGGATTACAGACAGGTGAGCATTTGTCTTGAGATGTCTTCTCAGGGCAGTTTTGAATGTACAGAACTGCCACCATGAGTACTTCAGAAAGTTTTCAGACTGGTCAGAAAAGCATCTAATGAGTTCCATTTATCTGGGGTTAAGTGGGCTGTAAGCAGGGACTTTATGGAGCACAGTTCTAGATTAACTGTCTGAAAACCTCCTGAAACCTCCTAAAAGTAAATAATTGCTTTTTAGCTTTGGCACTAGTTTGAATTGGTAGATGTTTGTGCTACTTCACTATTAGAGTTGGTACACGTTCATTCCTGCCCATTTGCCTTCAAAAATTGATTAGCAAAAAAAGCTTACCAGCTAACTCATAGTTTTCTAAGTACAAACTACACCATTTGTCCAATTCACCCGTCTTAGTAACAAGGTCTAAAATGGGTGAGGGTCATGGAAGTTATTTTAAAGGTTTGTAAATGCTTCTGGTCAACTGCCACTATGTAACAGCAAATATACAGGATCACAAATGGCTGTCAGAGAGTGTATTCATTTCTTAAGAGGTGGGAGACACAAAGACAAGAATTGAATACTGATAGGAGAATAATGAATTATGTCCTTACCAATTTAACACAGGTTTATGACCACAGTTATTTAGGGTCAACAAAAAAGCCAACCAATGAGAGATTTTAATTTTAAATACCTCTTAGGATGTGCCTGGATTTAACTCATCAACATATGTGCTTCCTTTTAACTTTACCACACTTTTTCAATGTATGCCAGAGGCATTGCAAAGGTTTTAGCAACGTGAGGTACTGGAATACACACTGGAATTACCAAAATCAGATCAGTGATGGCATAATCAATATGAGTTGCTGCTTTGGAAAATTCCAAGGGATATTCACATGCATCTTGCTTTATTCACTGCATGTACCTAAATTTAGGGGCACTTTATTTCTAGTTGCTAGTTAACCTGATAGAGATCTTATTGGCTTGCTAAGTAGTATCTTTAAAAAATGAATAAACCCAAAGCTTTGTCAAACAAGTCATGCATATTTCTAGTCCCTCCTGACTCAGAGGCAGATCTATATGTATATTTATTTGCATATGCCAAGGAATCATAAAAGCATGTCAAGTGAACCAAGCTAAAAAAAAGCGTGAAAACTAACTTTAGAGACGTTCAATAATTTCACCACAAAGATAAAAGCAATCCAGGACTCTGCTAAGCAAGAAATACAAGCTTCTTCATCATGATCTGAATGTGACTGTGACAAAGGTAATCCAGTGAAATTCTGACTATAACTGATAATTTCAAACCTCTGGAAGAGGTCTGATTTTCTCTGCCAGAGAATAATTCCCTCCAAGTTATGCAAGCACACAGCAGTGTTCAGATCCTCTCATTCCTCTCCACAAAGCAGGCAAGCAGCAACTAGGTAGCTCAAAATGTCACAACAGGGCCCCAGAACCAATCTTTGAGTCCATCACAGTTTCTGCAACATGACTTCAGCAGCACAGCCAGAGTTCTGTGTTGTAAAAGCACCATCACTGAAAGCAACTGTGGAAAGAATGAAGCCACCATGACTTAAGGCAGTAACAGTTTCTGACAAAAGATGGCTTGCTACACTGGATGATACCTCCCCTCCAGGAACTTTATCAGCAATGGGCAGACAGAATCAGCACCACCCTTTTATGTAGAATTTAGGATTCTTAAATCATTAAGCTGTTTCTCAACATTACATCTCCAATGATTTCATATACAGAACCACAATATAACCTTCTTCAATTTCATGAACCTGAACGAATTTTACCATTTTTCTGTGGGAATTGTTCATTCTAGCCACTATTCACCAATTTAAATATGTCTTTGACAGAATTCACTACTGATTCTGAGGATAATAAATTTCTTGAAAATATCTTTTACTGAGAAAAGAGTCTCTCCATTCAAAGGGGTATATCCCTGTGTTGGTGTTGCTTGGTATTTTTGGAAGTGGATGACGCCTCAAAACCAATTAGCATGGCCTATTTGTGTCATCCAGAAACATATGGGTCCTTGAAGATAAAGAGCACGTGGTACTGACATTTGCAGCACATTATGACAAATGCAGGCAACAACTTGTCAGAGGTGGAAACATTTGCTGGACAACAGAGATGACACGACCAGAAAGTGGGACAGTCACCCCAAATAGGGGCAAACCTGTGTTTTGGCCAGAATTGAACATGCAAGAATTTAAATGACCTGGGATTTTGTTGCAAAAAAAGCATCTGCTTCATCTTGAAACACACAGAGCTTTCTTTGTATTAAAAAACTTGCAAGAAAGTATTGGAACCTGACTTGTATTGGAGCTCAAGACTTATGAGGAGTGTTTGAGGGAGTTGGGGTTGTTCAGCCTGGAGAAAGCTCAGGGGAGACCTTATTGCTCGTTACAGCTATCTGAAAGGAGATTGTAGCCAGGTGGGGTTGGTTTCTTCTCCCAAGTAACAAGCAAGAGGATGACAGGAAACGTCCTCAAGTTGTGTCAGGGGAGATTTAGATTGGATATTAGGAAAAATTTCTCCATGCAAAGGGATGTCAAGCACTGGACTGGGCTGTCCAGGGAAGTGGTGCAGTCACTCCTTGGAGGCATTTAAAAGATGTGCAGGGGTGGCACTTCAGGATGTGTTTTAGTGGTGAGCTCGGCACTGCTGGGTTAACAGTTGGATTCAGTGAACTTAAAGGTCTTTTCCAACCTAAATGATACTATGATTCTATGATCCTATGAAAAAGGAAAGAAAACACTTAAAAGGGGCTCAAACCTTTGGAATTTCCTGGTCTCTTAAGCCTGAAATAGCGTTACTTTCAGAACACTCACCAAGGCCTATTTCTAAATAAGTACACTGGCAATGATTTCATCTTTGGCCTGCTTTTTCCAAGGAGCTGTAGAGGAGCTTTATCTGTAATGTACCTGTACATTGTTCTTATGATCCAAGGCTGAAGGGCTCCCTGTTCTCGTGACTGACTCTTGACTGGGATTCTCATGCTGAGCTTCAGCTCCCCTCCCCGCCCCAGACAAATCTCTAGCCAGGCCACCTAGTTTCAGAGACAGCAGAAGCTGCATGTCCTGCCACCTTGCAAGCCCCACATGTGCCCCAAAATGTCTTAAAGTAGGTTTGTGGGTCAGCTGCAGTGTGGGCTGCCGGCACATCCCAGCTTACTACTGCAGCCATGGTGGCAGAGGTCTGATTGCACCTTCCTGCTTATTTTAGGAGCAGCCTAAGGCAAATTTACGAAGTAATCTCTCTCTCACTCTTTTTTTTGTTACCTGTAGTGCTTTTCTACAGAAAAAATAAAAAAGATCATAATGTGATTTCTAAGCTGACAACAGGCCTCTAAGATGAGAGCACAGCCATTGCATTAAATATGCTTCACCACACACAGGCTTTGTCTGTTATATACTTCATATTAGAAAACAGTTGTCATTTCTTTATCAGATCCCTTTGAAAACTCACTACTGTTCGACCCTGCCCTCTACTGACATGTTTGTCTTGTGAACACAATGCAGTCTCTTACACAGATGACAACCTGGATGGCACACTTAAAGTTAGTCTTTTTCTAACAGAGAAGTCAAAAAAAAAAAAAAAAGAAAAAAAGAATGACAAGAGACAAAGCCTAAAATGCTAGTGATTTCTATTACCTATATCAAATAGCTTAAAGAGGGTAAAAAGAAAAAAAAATCTAAAATTCATTATTAATACTAATCTGAGGAAAATTCATTTGGATCAATACAATTTTATACATAAGAGTCTGGATCACCTTCTACCCTCCAGCAATAAAATTGTTTTATTTATAGTGCTTGTCAAGCCTGTTCTCTGAGTTTGATGCAGAAAACGTGCCTGACCTGGTAGAAGTTGCAATGGTAAACAAGAAGCTGTGCCATGCTGCTAACCCACAGCATTAGCACACAGGGCACAAAGCAGCTCTGGTGGTGAGGGAGCACTTCCACTCCCACCACTCTGTGCCCTCTCCCAGGCACACACTCTTAGAAGAGACAAGAAAGTAAACATTTTGATCTCTGTTTTCACTTAAGGCCCTTAAAGTGGAGGCAACATCCATTAAGACTTACAGTAAATTTCCGAGATGAAACTTCTTGTTGGTGTTTTACAGATGAGACCAGCAGAGCTGAGTGATTTGCTCAGGCAAGTCTGATCTGGGGGCAGTAGAGTGCACAGACATCCCATGGCCTTTTATTTTAATGGGTAATGACTCTTGTGACTGGGAAGGCTCAGCAGAATTAGGAGATGAAGCATCAGGAGAGGTGCCACTTGCTAATTCTGGAAGCAATGGGCCCCAGACCAGAGCTGTTTATCTGATCTGGTACACAGCTGCCTGTTTAAAATAGGCAACTAATGGAAAAAAGCTGAAGTCTGAGAACTGCACCACAAAGACAGCAAAACTTCCCTAAGAAATAGCATTCATTCTTCCTAAGTCATTGCTACAGATGTCACTGGGGTGAGTGTGTGCTCAGGGAATTGTGTTTCTTATGCCACAGTTGTTCCATGTTTGCAGCTGCAGTCCAAAGTAAAACCCCAATGTGCTGGTTACTCTTTCTAAAAGGTTCTCAGGTTATTTATTCCAGCCCAACTGACAGAAAAGACACAGTTTCTGCGGGCACAGAGAATGCTTTATGTCCTCCATAAAATCATTTGACAATCCAAGGAAAACTTCCCCGAGATTGTTGTTCAGATTCCAAAGTGATTAATCGTATTTACTGGGAACTTTACTTGAGAAAGGACTGCAGGGTCTGACAAATCCGAGCAGGTCAGCCCAAAACACTGAAATGATTCATAAGCCTAGAAATAAACATTTGGGAAAAAAACCCTGTAAATACAGATCAGCATCACCACTTGAGGGTGCTGCAGTAGTTCTTAAATTTTAACTTGAGGATGTGCTGCCAGGCAGGTACTGTACACAGAGCTACACAGCAATAATTCACCTAATTACTTCCATGGAGGCACTCAGAACATTTGGAGCTAAATTAGCACAAAATACTGCTGAAGAGTATTTCAGGAGAGCTTCTCCTGAAATACAGGCTTAAAATCCTTAAAATCTTCCTAACTAATACAGTGATCAAAAAAAGGATTCTCCTTGAAAAGAAGTGGGAAAATAAATAATTAAGTCAAACATAAGAAGGCCCTCAATTATACAAGCACATGCATTTCCAACTTCAAAAAATTCACTACAAGTATAAATTCTTAGCTCTGCACACACATTTCCTTTCACTGTAATACAAGAGAATATTTTTCAAGGCATATCAAATTGATTTTGCTATAAACTATTACAGGATTATAGCCCATTTGAATAGTCTTCACTACAGGAAACACACAGAACTGGTCTCTGTGGGAAATATATTGAATAGGCAGTAAAACACAAAGCAATACCAAAAAACAATATAAAATGTTTCAAAAAAGCCAGAGCAACCTAAATGGAGAGCCTGAGTCAAACATAATCTAGGATTCTCCTATTATGTAGAACCTCTTTTTTATAATTTAAAAAACCATTATAACCTCATGAGGATATAAAAACGTGGAAAAAAAAAGATGATAATGAAGTTTCTTTTGAAATGTATGAAATCACCCTCTATGTGAAAGCATAGTGATTGCACATGAAATGAGCTCTCGTTTGGAAAGCATGTCCAATTGCAATTCTTTTATCTGACTGTTATCAGGCACTCAAGAGAGCTGGTCAGGAACTATTTGATGATACTTTCAGAAAATGCTGATCCATCGAAGTTAAAACTTCTGGTGGAAAAGGGGCTAGTTTAAAAGAAAATTCCAGTTCAAAGACATTTGTGGGTGGGGATTTATTGCTTAAGGTTAGAAGATACAAACTGATCACTTTCAGCCCAAATATAACACCAATTTATATCCAAAAGTGAAGTGTTTTTGAAATTTGGATGAAGAACAAAAAATTTAAAAAAGGCCTGAGATGAAAATAAATCATTTGAGTTGACCCAAACTAATTTTATTCTTTGTCTTGCCACAGAACAGACAATTCCAAGATTGATTACCCATCCCAGCTCACAGCAGCAAAATTTTTGTAGCCTTGAAACCTGAGTTGTTCTCAGCTCTAATCTCTGTGCAGGGTGCCCACTAGAACATGGGATGTTCTGAGGCTTTCTGAAACATTAAAAAAGATGATGACCTTGGTCTTGAAATCAAAGCACTGCAACAAGTTAGAAGAGTAGCACTGCCCTGGTGCAAGAGTGAATATGATCTATGAATAGATAAGTACTGGGAAAAGTCATTTGCAATGAGGTAGAGTCTCACCCTCCTTCCATGTCCTCTCCCTTGAACAGATGACTGTTCAACAGCATATTGCTGCTGACTTTGATACCACCCATGATCCACAACAACCCATTTCCCAGGGCTGTACTGTCACAGGCAAGGAAGTGACCCAATTTTTAAAGAAGATTGATTTAAGCCCAACAAACACCTTTCTGCGGTACATACGCAGTGCTTGAGCCTCTCCTTCCCGGCAAAAGGGGACAAAGGGAAAGCAGTGAGATGAGGGGAGGTGTGCAAAAGCCAGAAATTCATTCTGCAAATGATTTGATTAGATACATATTTCTTCTTTGGCCTTAGCACTCTAATAACCTGGAGTCATTTGGCCCCTATATTGCAATACTCAGCAACAGAAAAAGAGAGTAAAAGCTACTAAAGACACTCTACAGAGAGAGGAGTAATCTTTGAGCCTGTGTAGCAAGATACTGTTTTATTAAAGCATCTGAAATTAGAGCCAATATGTCAATATTGCCTTTCGTTATAAAAAGTGTGCTAGAAACAGGCAGACAACCTTTACATTAGGTGGGTTTTTCTACAGCCTATTCATTTCTACATTGCATTGTTCAACTAGTTATTTTTAAATTTTCATTACTTTGCAGACTGTGCCCTGATTATTCCTCTGAGAATGGTATCCTTTCAAATACCTTTACAAATGCCTTTACACATGATTAACATTAGTACAAGACCTACCTGCTGCCCTATGCCAAGGTCACAAATACCAGATGAACATTTCCAAAGAACAAAATAAAAGATACGCAGAATTTTTACAACTTAGAGAACTGCTGTGAGGAGTTTTTTGAAAGACAAAAAATAGCAGAAGCTGAAACACCATCTCAGCCTCATTTAAAATATAAGTCCATCTCACACAGGTTTATCTGGAGCTCCAAACTGGCCTACATGTACAAAAGAGTCAGCAAACAGACCAGAGCCAAGTGATTTGGCTGTTGGATGTGCAGGCAGGAACTCCTGATTACTGACTTGCATCTTTACTACGTGGTAAATTATGCCTCCAGTAAAGTGATGCATTTACCTCCTACTGGCTTCAGTCAGACCAGGATTACATTCTGGGCAAGCTTCTCTGATTCTGTTTCACTTACCCCAGGAATGAAATGTGTGTATAATAACCTCCACCTACCCCAGACAGAGGGCTGTGAAGATTAATGGTAGGAAAGCACCTGGATCCCAAGGACAGACATTTGTCCTAGTTATGTCTACATATGAAAAATGATCAGACTTCCTTTGTTTCTCAGAAAATAGTCATGGTAACTTTAAAATACATATTTGAGCTAAGAGTTGAGAACTCAAACATCAGAGTAGTTGAAATTATTAACAAGTAACATGTAACATTGTAAATGTATTTCACTGGGTAAAGGTCAGTGTTGGAGACATGAGACAGCCTTTTATATTAGAATAACTCATCGCCTTCTCTTCACCGTCATGTATTTCCATAACTCTGCTTCCTTTCAGTCCTCTTATTTAACAAAAAGGATTTATGTTTTGTGGCAAACAGTACCACAGAAAAGGCATATTTATTAAGTCTGCCATTGCAAAATCTTCTGGTAGATAAGTGTTAGCAGCCCTTAGTTTTTTCAATAAATAATTTTATTATTTATTGCACACTCCCCCTTTATATTTCATTCAGTTTAATTACACCAGTAACATGTTGGGTAACATTTCTAATTTTCCTTCTGTACATAACTGGCATCACAGCAGATGCCTGCCTGTAAGCACTCCTGACAAATGAGGGATGCTGACATTCATATTAAACCACTGTGGTTTTCTATGCACAAATGTTTTTAAAATATTGAAACCTCTGGGCTGAAATATTCCATTCAAAGGAGCACATGGCTGTTTTGTGACAATGTACACAGGAGAGAGTGACAGCTGTGCGAGCACTGAACTATGGCACACTGCAAAACTCCTCAAACTTCTCCACAGAAGCATTTCAAAACATCTGCCCTCCTACAAGATCAAGAGCACAGCATTTTGTGCACAGCAGGGTCAGGATCTACCATGCTTTTACTCTATTTGTTTGCAGCGTGCAGAGAAAGGGGACAGCAAAGTGATTCCATTATTCCTGCTGGAATAGGAATTCTTCCTTCATGGTGAATGAAGAAGACGAGCAGAATAGTGCAACTGTTGAGATAATTAGTACAGGAAACTAATAAGAGGTTGCTAATGTTTCACCACAACACAAACAGCAAAAGAGAAATAATTTCTCCCATAGAATCTAAACCAGAAAGAATAATTGATAGCTGGAGGGGAGGGGAAGTAAGAAGCTAGAACACGCTCCAGAACTGCAATCTGCTACCCAATTTTGCAAGAAAACATAAGTGTTCATGCACTATGCCATTTACTTAAGCACCTATCCTGCCTTAGCAAAGCACCTGCAAAGTTCTCCACTGAGTTCAGTGATAGCAGGGTTGCACCTGAAGTTGAAAATGCTTATCCTCAGGAATGGGACATCCTAATAATGTGATCATGTCCTGTAAGAAATGCTGTTCTGTCTGCATGGAAATATTTGCAAGACCAGGGCTACAGCTTTATATCATGGTGGTAACACTCTGGACAATCACCTCATCAATCAACCTTTACTTTGCAAAGACCTACAATCCTTTCACTCTTTGCTTTCTCCAGCTCTATCATTTTCTTTCCTATTAAGGATAAAGCTTGACTAATTCTCGATACTTCATTAATTTTGCTCCTCAAGGATAGTGAGAAACATACAAAGCAGAATTAAGACTTATTAACAACCCCGTGTTTCAATTCAGGACCCACAGAAAAAAAAAACAGTTGAAAGTAACTCATCCTTCCTTTCCTGCTACCCAAGGTAGTGCCATACCTCATTTCTCCCTATAAGACATTTTTCCTTGCTCTTGAGGGATTTTCCCCATGCTCCTCTACCTAGGACACAGCAGCTCTCCCCAAGCTTGACACTAACACATCTCTTGCTTCCTAAGCCTAATCACAGTGGTACTTCTTCACGGCACGAACATACCCTTCTCCTGAACACTGCCCTGGCCAGACACCCTGTCTGTGGACAGCAGTTCCTAGTCTGTGCCACTCTTGCTCCCTCTGACCTCAAAACAGAGAGGGAAGGTCACCCACTGTACTGGGACAAGCCACTACTAAGCTTCTGCGCTCTTAAAAGGAGTTGGTCTACAGCAGATTGTCCTTTTTAAAATGACCGCATTTCAAAACTGAGCTTTTCAGGTGTTCTGAGTATTTAGTTGCCTGATTCCCATTAAATTTAGGGGAATGCCTGAAATAGTATCCCCTCTTTAGACATGGGTGCTTATTTATGTTCTGCTTTGAGACATTTTGTTTCTAAACTTGTGTCTGGGTATGTCAGAGAAACCTGCTGGCTGGGCAAAGAGCTGCACACCGATGGTGATGTGTGTAAAGAAAACACTGCCCATCAGTCTGCCATTTACATATCTCTTCCAGGACTCTGCCAATCACCTGGGCATAACAGGGGAAGATACATGTCCTTCCCCTTTGCACACAGCAATTCTGATTTACTGTGTATCAGTACAAGGAGAGGGGATAGGAAGACTTCCCTTTTCTTCTCTTGAGGACTCTGGGTCTTTAGACAGCAGATGAGCAGGTTTATGTATCTGACAGCATGGGACACCCCTCTCTCACTTCCCTCATACAAGAGGCACCATATGTTCTTGCTTCCAGGCTGTTTCCACACAGGATGGCCAGAGGGCTCTGCAATGTAGGGCAGATTACCATGGGAAGGCAGAAGTATAGAAGCAGTGTTTCTATGCCCAGATACATTCCTGTTTCTAGGATTACTGGCAGGCTGAGGAAGTATCTGATGAATCACATAATCTTAAAATCATCAAACCAAATCAATGATATGTTTTCTGTCTGTAACACTAAGCAAAGGGAGTTCTGGAGGAAAAGGTAATTTATAAAAAAAACAGAGAGGAAATACTGCACGTGCTATGATAACATTTTGTTTATTTAGATTTAAAACAATTAAAAAATTGCCTCTTCATGGGTCTCTGTCCCCTAACGTCATTAACCACTCAATAAAATTTCAACAGCTTTAAAGTCATTACTTTTACAGAAATTCAGGCAGCAAGCCATTTCAAGCTATCATTTGCTTCAGTGCAGGAGGAGGAAGTCCTCTCTCCTTTTGCAACTTACTCTAACTCTTTAAGTATGTTCTATTTCAGATCTGTGAACAGAAACACATTCCAGAGTCCTGGAGAACACTCTTCTAATTGCCTTAGCTTTTAATGGGCATACAGGTCGGGCAGCCTTCTCACCTCAGCTTGATGATGCAAGCATGATCCTTGTGCTGGACAAGCTCCAGGCACAACAGATCATAGCTGGAATGTTGTGCAACACCCACGACCTAAAAGTGGCCAGGGGAGATCCTGGGCTGGCCACGCCAAGTAAAATGTTTTCCTCAGAAGGAGGAATATTGCATCTGGAAATTCACATGGAAATGTGCATCTCCATAGCTGCTGTGACAATAATCTGCCCATAGATGACCAGACATGCACAAGGCAGCTGAAAAGAAAGGTCAGCAGGCATTATCCAAAGGGGATTACATGGAATTCCTTCTCTCTAAGGCACAGATAACACTCATCTCCTCATCCCACCCTCAAGACCTCCATACTGCTGTAGATGAAGTTCAGGCAGTTCACCTCAATCCACACCGAGACATGACTGGAGAGGAAAGCTGACTTCCACCAACCCAGATTCACTTTGAAAATGCTACCAAATATCTCAGTGCTTGCATATACATAGGCAGGGACACACACACACACACATACACACACACACACACACACACACACACACACATACACACAAAGCACTGGCATGGCAAAGTTTGCAGCCTCAGTGCAGACAGGAGACGTGCAGGGCTTCCAAACTTTTGATGGTCTAAAGCTGGAACTCGGGCCTGATCCAGAGTCCACTAAGAGCCTTTGCACAGTCTCCAGATGTTAAGCCTCTGTGTAGTGAAAGGAGAACTGAATTATCCCAAAAGCACCAAATTAAACCCAGACAGGTACTGGCTAGGGGAGTAGAGCATTTATGAGATACTATGTTCATCCCTGGGGTTATTTATGTGTAAGGAACCAGGATTCTTGTTTATTTGTAAAGAAAATACAGCCACAGCATGCTGTTTAAATGAGCAGTCTTTTGATATTTTAGTAAGCTTTTCTATTTATACAATGGGGCAATATTTCACTCTCTTCCTGCACTCTGAATGTCACGCGTGATGCCCTTGTCTGTACACATCTTTCATGACTCTGGCAGAAATGAGTACCACAGACATTTCAAAGCACCACTAGTCATTTCACTAGTGTATTACAATGCAATAAAATATATGTCATATCACAACTACAAAATACATTTTAATCTTTCCAAAACCTGCTTCTGTTGATGACCCATAAAAGCGAGAAGTTCAGAATATTTCATTGCTTATCTTCCCTGCCTAAGCTCCTACATTACAAGCTGAGAAACGTTATGAGTCTGAATGAACTGACCACCTGCAATAACCAAATTTCTTTCTACTATTCGAAACGCAAATACGCACAGGAAAAGCAATAACCTTCTATATATGTCAAAAGGGCAGAACAATCCTTAAGTTCAGTGCCTTATTTATATAATGTCAGTGTCAGAAACTTCTATTAAGTGGGCACTGTTCTTTTCAAGCTGAAATTACACCGGTTTAGGAAAGCAATGCAAAAAACTAATGCACCACAAAAAGCATTGCTTGAAAGAAATTTTTGGCACCACTTACTTTTCCCATTTCCTTACCGCAGATTTCCTTCTTATTTCTTACTGTCTCAAATCAGAGCAGCAACCTTTGCTTGCTTAAATTAGCACAATGACTTCATGCAGGCGTTTTACATCCACCATCGCCACGATTAATGGAAATAGGTTTGTCCCTCCTGCTTAATGTTAAACAGCTGAGGGCAGGCTATATGCTAATTTAAACTTCAGATAATTCCACTGGCGTCAATGGGATCACGTATGGCACAAAACATTGCTCCAGTTGCATTTCTGTCTCCTGCAGCCTTCCACTGCATCTTAACACACACCTTTGGTGATGTTCTAATGGGTACAGAGCAACGAGACTCATTCACAGCAGATGGCATTTTGCGCTGCTGCTCACAGATGGCAGCGCTGGGATTTGCCAGTCACACAACAAAAAACTGGTCTAAAAGCAGACAATAAAAAGCAGGACATAAAAGAACCAACATGTGTTTTTGTGGAGCAGAACTAGTGAAGCAAACGTTTCCAACAAGACAAGGGTAATGGTTAAATCCTCCAGTGTCTAATGAGGTATCAGCTCCAACTGGAATTTGTCCTGCAGGTGGGGTATCTCATAAAAGCTCTTCCTTTTTAAGGCCTTTAGTGCTTGAGAAGACAAAAAATTACACTGCAGTCTCCCTTCAAGGGTCTGTGAATTGTGTCTTTTCTTACCAGATTACCTATATTTAAAGAAAATTGTGGCAATAGACTTCTACCCTCAAGCTGTTTTGACAGAGTTGGTTATAATATTACTCAAATAGGCAAAATTAGACAGAAACACACAAGCATGACTGAGTGTCTCAACTTCTCTGGAAACTGGGAGGGGAAAAGAACAACCAAAAGAAGGCATTAGAAAAGCATACTTACTACCTACAGCTGGGGTCTTCAATCAGTGGAATTAAGCACACTTAAAATTTATTAGCTCTGAAATCACACTGTGGAAGGGTATCCTCCTCTCCATTGGCTATAGAGAGCCCAGGTTACTCTCTCAGGTATCTGAACTGAATGTCTAGAATGAATCTCCTTCAAGTTAGCAGAACAAAATTATTTTGCAGAGCAAAAGCTCTGTGGATCTAGTGGATCTCAGAAAACCTTCCCCTCACATGAAGTCAGGGAGTTTCTTTTGTCAAGTTTTAACAGTCTCTGAGCAGCCTCACAAGCACTATATCATGAAGCTCATTCTTAAGGACTTCTAGGGAGAGAAGCAACGGGATCATTTATGCTGAAGCACAGCTGGCAGAAAAACAAGGAGTGGCAAGATTTCAAAGGTTCAGAGCTTCTGTGAGACTGTTCTCGCATAGATATGGCACATCCTCTGGGATATTTGTGAATATTAAGATGTGTTGTGATGTGAGTACTGTTTCAGCAAGAGGAGGATGCTGCATTTGGCAAAAAACTCTGCTTCTTCTATCAGTTCAATGTGCACAGAACAAAGTGCAACACGTGTACAGAAAAGCCATCACCACTTCTGCACCTGTCACTACTGGAAGGTCATCTGGGACCACATCTTCTGCTTTAGTTCTGGTAATGCTCCATCCCAAGCTCAGCTGCAGTCACTGAGGTCTATTCTGACATCAGCTGGGTAACTGGTAGGCAAAGTCTGTGTGCATTCCCTGAAATGTCTCATCAGTCTTGTCAAGTAACCGAGCACAACTAGGGGAGTATTAAGAGATGCAGAGTTACAATTAGTGAAATAAAAAAAAGTTTATTATTCATGTTTCAGCAGCGGGTAGAAACCACAACTGTGATTTGAGTCTTAGTCTACCAGGCAATATATAAATGTACAGTGGAAGTCAATTCTGGCTCTGAACAGTTTACAATCTTCAGAAGCAGGAGATGCAAGAGGTGAGAAAAGAGAGAATTAATATATACACAGCAAAACAAGTCACAGAGCTAAGGGTTAAACTGTCTCTTTCCAAACACTGAAGCCTCTACTCTGCTTAGTCTGTCATGCTCCCTTGCTAATCACAACACTCTGACATCTTGAACGGTTCAGTTTCCCTGAGTTCTCTGCAAGCTAAGCTATGGGGAGCCCCAAGCACAAAGCAAGCTGAATCACACTTGCAGAAACCAAAATGATCGGTTTGTTCTGCCATCACTCTTCACGAATCCCCACTAGGTTATTGCTCCTTTGTCCTTTACTTCTCTTTTACCGTCTTTTTTTTTTTTTTCCTAAGTAGGTCACCTCATCTCCTGAAGTATGAAGCCATAAGACTATGAAAACATAAAGGAGATTTATTCCTCTCTGTGTGCATGATCTTCTCCACTGAAAGAAGTATGGGAATAACTACAAGGTTCATCATTGACTTCCAAGAATAGACAAATGCCTTTGTTATGCTTCTGTGGCACATCTCAAACACAGGCAGGATGAAACCTACAGTGAAGACCTTAAGTTGTCCACTAAAACACTTGAGCATGGTCCAAAGGTGGTAAAAGGTCAGAGACTAATTTTGTTTGAGAATTTTAATTCATTAGACTTAGCATAAGGCCATTAAGGTGGAGGGTTTTTACCTCCCTGTCTCAGACCTCTCTGCTCCTAGATACACATTTATATTAAATTTATGATTTACAAGCATCATGATCCACTGCCCTTTGCTAACCTCTTAAAGGGCTCTCTGTCACAATCATTCTTCACATATGATGCTTAAATACATTTTAATAAGTTGTTCTTGAGAAAATAAAATCCCCAACAAATGAAGCTGACAGAAATTTAACCCAGCACATGCCTAAAATACAAAATCTCTTTAGAATAAAATCAAGCACTTCTTTTTTCCCCCTTCAGTACTCCTATTTTGCATCTTTTTTAACTGATTTCTGTTTGTACTAGTTCCAGAGGTCTTAGTTCACACCATCCCACAACAGATGCTTGTTCTTGGGAAATATCTCCACATAAAACAAGGCAAGATTGAAGAAACCCACAGAGTAACGCAGGGTTGCTGGCATTCAAGCTGCCTGTAGTGAAGGAGAAGCTTGTGGCTATTTTATTAAGAGGTAGATGCCAATCCTACAATTCCAGGGCTATTTATGAACGTACTAGGCAGCACACACAAGCTCACATGTGCAGATAAGAGTCACAAAGTGTTCACCAGAGTCACAAAGGACCTTGATTCACAAGTGGTCGCTTAAACAAATGCACTGTAATGCTGACATTTCAATCCCATGGAAAATGCTTCTGACAAAAGACTAGTAATATATATCCTTAAGAAATTAATTCCATAATTCTGTATTCCAAGCTTGTCTGCAACAGGCAAACTCTTTTCAGTATATAAGAAATAAAATTATGCAAAACATGAATATTTTCTTAGAAGATTAAACCAGAAAAAAGCACATTAAGAATCTGTATCTTTTAAGGTATTCCTATCTCAAATTTTCATTTACATTAAAAGCCCACTAGCTTCCCTAAGGATCAAAACTTGTTAAGATCCAATATCTTTCATAAGAATTAAGTTCAAGTCTATGGACTCTACCACCACCAGAAATATCACCTACATTCCTCTGCATCTACTCACTCCCTCGAGTGGATAATTTTTTCCAACTAAGAGAAACCCTGCTTTCTGAGCATCCTTTATCAGTGGTTCATTACTTTTGACAAAGCCAAGAACAAAACATTCAAAGCAAGAAAGATGCTATGTGCAAATAAATCCATGAAGTTCACAAGAGGAATCAGGTGTCTATGGTGAAATCTGACTCCAATGAAATTAAAGGCAACTATACCAGTGCAGGGTCTGCTGACCCAGAGTTTTCATCAGATTCACAGGAAATTTTAATCTCTTAAAAACACTTGTTAATAATGGCAGATGACACAGTTTTGCAATTATCTGGCCCATTAGTTTTGCAGTTCACAACCACTCGCGAGTCGTTTTCCCACACCCTGAAAACTTTCACGAAAACAGTATTTACAACAGAGTAGCTGATAACACAGTGCTCTTGTCAAGTCCCTGCTTCAGTTGTACCCACAGGGCTGGAATAGAGGTGTCTTCTCAGGATTAGTAGAAGAGTGTATGTGAGAGCTCCTATTGCCTCCAGGACCATCAGTTCAGGTTCCTCAAGTGTCTGGAGTCTTTGAAGCCACATTATTTGAAGAAACAGATTTTTCACACAACTTAGTTGTTCCAACACGCTCCAGGAAAACTGTGAGCAGACTCACTAAGAAAGGAAACACCGAGCATCTACTAAATCTTGACCTACAAGAGCAGTGAGCTTAATAGTGCTCCATCCATTAGTATTACTGGCCAAGGCTGCTCAATAAAGACTTTACGATGAAAGCATAACAACCACAGCAGGCATAATTCTTCGTGTTCCTGTGGACAATGGCTAAATCAATACTGAGTACCAGCCTCAGAGTTTCCAGATATCAACATGGTAAGTCTTCCTTCTTCATACGACTTCACTAACAGCATGCAGTAAACCATTCAGCAGGCACAAAAAATTCCTGCATTTCAACAGAGCAGCATAAATTTTCCTCTTCTAGATCGTCCTCTGTTGTGGTAAAAGGCCAGATAGGCCAGTGTGAGGTGTGCTATCTAGACATACATTCACTTCTATGGATTTTGTCCTGCATGGTGAAACTTCTCCTTTATATTTGGATGAACACAGTTATACAACTCCAATGCACCACAGTTGCCTGTTTTCAGCCTGCATCCTCCATTATATCTGCAAGGCGACACAAGTAAAACCCAACAGTGACAGAAAATGATCTCAAACCAATGCTGTGTCCAATTTTCCCTAGAAACCAAGCATGGAGTCCACATTTAACTCACTGTTTTCTTATCACCTGAGCTGTTGGCCATGTTATACCCTCAGTGTATGAGCTGAGCTCTATTTCACACCTTTAATCTCCTACAATTTAAATATTTATACCTAAGCTCTAGTTACATAAGCTCCCTTTATAAGTAATAACCACTTTAGGTCAGGAGTCATTTGATCCATTTCAGCATCTATTTCCCACAGAGATGAGTTCTGTGCAAGCCTTGGTAAGTGCACTCACCAGACCCCTCAAATTTTAGCAGGAAACTGGAATGACCAGCTCAGATGCAACATGTCCACCCTTCATATGTCTACATTTAACAAAGAATCCTGAATCAGTCATGAATTAATCCTGTCCTGTGTCTGTCAGTCTCCTAAGTGGACCATAACACTGCCCTTGCATAAAAGTATTGTGAAGAAAAAGGTATTAAAGGTTGTTACATGTGGCTACTATGGCAAAGTGGCCAGAGAAGCATAAGGCAGAAGCTGAGACTAAGTGGCCCTAAATAACCATGTATTCTGACACCTTCTTGGGCAGTATTTACCTAGATGAGGGGAACTTTCCAGCCTTATGACACAACAAAAGAAACACCATAGGTATTAAACAAGGGGTATGTTTGGGGTCTAACCCAAATTCAATCTACCCAGCACTCTCTGTGCAACATTTCTACGTGTATTAAATAATTTTCAAATATGACAAAATCAAAATAAACCAAGGATGGTATCATCATTGCATGCATAATCACTTCTGTAGTATGCATGTAAATACCATAAATGAAGGCACTGCAAACACATAATATGAACATATACATATTTTAAATGTCTGCAAGACCTCAAGTTACTCAGGATACCTGACCTCACTTCCATATCTGACTTGAGAGCACAAATGCCTTTGATTTTCAGCAGTTAACTCATTTTTGAAACTGAGATGTGCAGGCCAATTGACCTGAGGGTGCTGAAAACTGCAAAGATCCCTAAAGAACAATATGGCTTTAGGTGTAAAGTCACTCCTCAGTGAATGCAGAAGGAAAAACAAACAGAGCTGGCCCCAGTCACAGAGGTGATGGAGAGGACAGGGTAATACAACAATCAACTTATTTCACAAGAACAGTACTGTTTTCTAGCTAAATCCTCTTTCACAGGGGATTAAGCTACTATGAAAAAACCCAGTGAAGAACAGTGTCTGCATAACAATTCCAAAACTGCTCCATCTGTAGACAAGCATCAGTGTACTTAAACTCCCACTGGCAGACCACGGAAAAAACCAGTTTGGCAGCGTCTTCTGTACTCAGAAACAAGTGTACAGAGAAGCCAAGTTTAAATCTACACAGATATTCAGATATGGAGTCTCTCTTCTGTCAGATGTGGGTATGTCCCCATGCATCACAGCCTGATGAAAGGAAAGAACCCACGAAGGCGAGGCTGCTGCTGGAGAGCATCCTGTGGGGTCACAGCACAGGACAGAAACGGGTATTTCGAATGCAAGATTCACAAGTCAGGGGACTTGGGAGTGTGAGGTGGAAGCCAAATGAGTGATCTTATACTTCATGCATGAGATGTGTCAGGCTTGCCTCCAGCCTTATAAAAACACTCACAAACCAGTACTCAGCCAGCTGGTTTGTATTTTCATTACATTTCCTAGGGGCAGGAAACAGTCTGCCCAAAAACTGCATTCATATTCTCCTTGTGTAAACTTTATTTTTCAGCACCACTATGATGGGTTTAAATTCACCTTGATTTCTTTGGAGGGTAAAAGCATTACAGAAAAAATACATTTCTTCTGCTTTGCCTTCAGCCTGAGAATGACAGCAACATTCTCCCTGTGAAGAAACTGGTAATGCTGCAGTGATTTTTATCACTAGCACTTGTATCTCCTGGATATTAATAGATGTTTGGAAAATGCTGTAGTATCTCATTATAAAATATAACTGGGTAGGCAAGGGGACAAATACCTCTACATCAGGAGCTGAGCAGATTGCTTGTCTTACTCTGCAGTTTACATTAATGGACCACCAAGGTTTGGCTTGGAAAGGTGATGTTAACACCCCAGATCAGACAGATCTACATTATGCAGTCACAATCTACTTTGTCATGACAAGGGCACACCTATACTCCTACCCACTGCAAAGTCAACAAATGTGAGCCCATCACCTGGTAATATGCATCCAGCTCATTACAGTGAACAGGTATGTCTTATTTTGGAATAAACTGACCAACACATTATTGTATTAGTCAACATCAGAGTATCAAAATACAGACAGACTTTAAACTGGAGAAATAAAAAAAAATAATGCAATAAGAACAAGAAACTACATTTCAATCAGAATAATGAGGTACACAAATATGGGCTGTGGAATTTACAGATAGATGGAAGTTTTGAGGGAAAGGACCTTGTATTTAAACAATTCTTAAACTCAGTACTAGGTAATAACACCAGACTTTTAGGAAGTGCAAACACTATGCTGGGACCAGTGAAGGAGAGAAGAGCTTTTAATACACTTCCAGTAAGATTTTTACTTGACTTACCATTCAGGGTTCTGTTCCCATTTTGAGACAAAAGAAATGCTGACTAGTTTGGACAGAGCATGGAGAAAAACCAGGAGAAACAAGCAGAAGGAAAAGTAACTGAGAGGGGTAAAAAACCCCAACAGCTTTAAAACAGATGGTTATAAAGGACATGGCTAAAATTACTGTGTCTGTGGTGGACAGAACAGATAGTACAAGAAGATAGAGAGGGAAAACCTTTCTAAGGATGCTGTAGCATCACCCAGGATAATTTTCAAAATGTTAAAGAGACACATCCCAAGACTGACTAAGACAGACACTTGGATTGCAGCTGAACAAAGTAAAACCTTATATTCCCCTTTAGCAATTCCCCTTTTCTTTTGTCAATATTGGTGAGCTTTGTTTTTTGCTTGTTTTGTTTGATAAAAGATTACAAGGCTTAAGTGTACAGAAAAAAATAAATCTTTCTAATCTGTGAAACTGTGCACACTTGAAATTATAGAGTTCTGCAAAAAACCCTCAGAGCCTTCAAACCATCATGTGATTTTCATAATACTACATATCTCTTACTTGATTATACTCTGATTCTATTCTCACTTTAACAGGCACCACTTCTGCTGACTTCAATAGCATTATTCCCCCTGTTTTCACAATCACTACACTAAATGAGAATAGACCAGCGCTAAAACAGTAGAATGGATTTAGGATTACAAGATTTTAATGGACTGGGTCTTTTTTGCCATTTACTACTGTTCTCCAGGTTTCATTTATGTCTATAAATTGCCTCTCTGATGGCAGTGGCAGGAATGTATTTGTGTAAGACACTGCTCACTTCCATAAGCACAGGAAGACAGATGAACCCCTGCAGAACCCTGCAGCTGGAGCTAGATTGATCTCTAACTCAATCCAGCAGTTCTTAAACATAGGTAACATGAAAAGCTCTCCAGCAAGCTGCTGAATGCAGCAGTCTGTTTAAAAACAATAGAAGAAGTGACTCAGTAGATTCATCTCATTCTAACAAAATTCTCACAGAGTGCGACAAGCTTCCTCAAAAGGCTGAGTTTTCCACTCAGTTTCTGTGACTGCATCCCCTGGTAAGCTGCACTTCTAAGTTCATGAATGCAGCAGCACAAAGTAAGGAATGTTGAAAATCTGTGGCTCTTTTTAGATCTCAGTCCACTTCTAGACAAAAGCCCTAATAACATTCAATATTTTACACATGGTCTGGATCTGAGGAAAAGTTCACAGAATTACCCCAACAATAAGCCTTATGACCTACGAGTCAAATTAAACTGAAAATACTCTGAAATTACATTCTACTAAGTGTTCCAAAATTACATTCAATATCAAAACACCAGTGATGTCCAGCAGTGCCAATCATTGCTCAAATGGGCATCTTCCACACACAAATTCATTTTATCAGACATAAAGCTTCTCCAGCTTCAGAATGTGAAACTGGAACTTGTAAGATCTGAACAGCAAACTTGTGAATGAGAACTTGCCTCTCTGTATCTCAGAAAACTCCCTGAAAACACATACCTGTTCAATATCAAACTATCTTTTGCAGTCCAGTATTCTTGACTATCCTTCCTGGAGGCCCTCCAAGAGCAAATAGTCCTTACATGCAAGAAGATACTTCACTTCTAAAGGCTCTAGGAAAGTCACAGTATCTTGTTATTCTCAAAACACAGCTGTCTTTTAAAGAATCAAAAGGGTAAAGGGTTTAATTCTCACTCAAGTAAAAGCTAGCTTAGGTTCCCTTCCAGAATATTGGCTTACCTTGGAACATAACGGGAAATCTGCATGTTTTTAAGGAGCCAGAAGACATGAAATTATATGTCACAACCCCTTTTTTGCTTGCTAAACTCTTCCGTGAAAGTTGAATTTGAGAAAATCCACAGCTTTGATAATCGCCAAAATATCTTCCTTTGCAAATATAAAGAGATAAGGTAGAAGAGTTTCTCGGGTGGAAAAGTGTTTAATTGCTTTCACGGCAAAGAAATTCTGCCTACCTGACCACACCTCTAACACTCTTCTCATATGGGAAGTCATTATGGTGAGTTTTGTAAAGGAGAATTTCTGATTTCTGCACATGATATAAACAGGAGGTCCTAGAATCCCAGATAAAAAGTAAAAAGAAAGTGCCTGAGAGGGAGGTAAGCCCATAAACCCCAGCGTCTGGAAACCAACCTCAACTCCAGAGCTGGGGTTAACTGAGGACGTCTTGAACACTTCTTGGATCATCAATCAAGATAAGCACTCCAAAGGAAATGCTTCCCCTCTGCTCCCTATGAAAGAGCTCCTGCTGTTCCTCACACAGTGCACCATTGCTGGGAAGCCATTTCAGGAGAGAACTGTTCCCCTGATTGTGCAGACTGTCAACAGCTGAGAGGATCTCTAACAAGCCAGTCACAGAGGAAATCCTGAGCATTGTCCTGTCTCAAATCTATGGTAATTCTCCAGGTCAGGGGTCAAGTCCTTTGGCAATTAGCAGAATAAATTGGTCTGTTAATCACCTTGGAGGAACAAGTACCTAATCAATGGGGAGATCTTGTGATGTGTGACTAAAGGTATTCACATAATCACATAACTACAATGTCCTGTTTTTAATGACATATCCTACCCAAAATAGCCTGGAGGAAGAGAAGTGCTGTTGTCAAATGGTAGTGGAGGAAAGCTGTTTGGGGATGCAGGAACTGTGTGTTGCCTTAAGCAGGATAAGTAAATTTGTGTGTATTGAAAAACTACATCTCTGAAACTATTTCAAAGTTAGACTTGCAAGAAGCTATTCAGAAAATAATGTAAAAAACAAGTCTGGGGGCATCAATCAGAAATTCATAATACTTTCACTGCATAGCAAATTGGGAAAAACTGCAAAGAACTAAAACTGGGAGAGCAAAGCCATGGAGAAATCAACTGACAAAATAAAATTGCCCACCAGCTATGTCTGGGAACTAGACTTGCCTTTAGTATTACTGTATGCTTTGCTTTAAGTAGGTGTTCACCATTTAATAGTACTAATGAAATTGTGTCCTGAATGCAAGGATCAGGGTGTGCTTAAAATTTTCCAAGTAGCAGACCTGGAGCTTGCTTCTATTTTACAATTAAAAGTCACAATTCATACAGATTTTTATCCAGATCTTGCTCCAACATTACATTCAGTAACTCTGATGCCATCCAGAGGATTGACAGGACTGAGGAACAGACCCATGCAGATCTCACAAAGCTTGACAAACCAAAGCACAGTGTCCTGCATATGGACTGGGAGCAACGGATTGAGAGCAGCCCGAGGGAGAGAGACCTGGAGACACTGGTGGATGAAAAGTTGGACATGACCCATCAACGTGCCTCACAGTCCATAGAGCCAACTATCTCCTGGGCTGCATGACAAGAAGCACAGTCAGTAGGTCGAGGGAAGCGATTATCTCCCTCTACTCCACTCTTGTGAGACCCCACCTGGAGCACGGTCTTCAGCTCTGGGGTCAGAGCTGGTAAAGCAGGTACTGAGGAGAGGTCAGAGGGCTGAAACACCTCTCCTGTGAAGACAGGCCTAAAGAGTTGGGGTTGTTCAACCTGGAGAAGAGGAAGCTCCAGGGAGACTTTACTGAAGCCTTTCAATATGTAAAGAGAAGGGGCTTATAAGAAAAAGTGACTTTTTACCAAGGTCTGTGGTGACAAGACAAGGGGCAATGATTTCAAAATGAAAGAGGACAGATTTAGATTGGCCATAGGGGAGAAATTTTTTACAATGAGAATGGTGAGACACTGGAACAGGTTGCCTGGAGAAGCTGGAAATGTTCAAGGTCAGGTTGGATGAGGCTTTGAGCAACCTCATCTTGTGAAAGATGGCCCTGCCCATGATAGGGGGTTTGGACTAGATGATCTTTAAAGGTTCCTGCCAATACAAACCACTCCATTTCACGTTTCTGTGAATTTCTGTGCTCCCTTTTCAGGCCTTATTGCATTCAGTTCTGGACAATTATTTTCCTTTGAGATCCACAAAAAGACACAATAACCATACACAGATTCTGTGAAGCAAACTGCTTATGCAAGGCTATCACACAAGAAGGATTATATATACTCTCTCTTACAAAGAGCTTTTAAGAGAACCCAATGTCTTCTAATGTGCCCCAATCACAAACCCCAAGGTTTCCATCTGTTTTTATTTTCCCCTCTATATCAAGACTGTTCTTTCTAACATTTCCAAACTACTTATCAAAATTTCCTAAACAAGGAACCTCAGTCCAAAACCCAAGCCCTTGGTTAAAACTTTATCCAAACAGGACTCTGATAAAATTTCAAGATCTTTATCTGTGTTGTTCATTTGTTTTAGGTTTCTCTAGGATTATCAGCTTGACTTTCTGTATTAGGCCAAAATAACTCTTCAGCATAATGAACAAACAGGCACAAGGTTGTGCAAAAATAAAGGGAAGAGACCTTCCAGATTTCTCTTTCCACATCAGATTCTTTGAGTCACTGGCATGGAACCGAAACCTGTCATGTGCTGGGTTCCAGTACAAGCACAGAGCAGAAAAATGCTCAGAAAGCAATCCAGTCCTATGTAAGGCAAGAGACAACATCCTCTGCAAATAAAGCTTGCCAGCCAAACTAGCACAGAAGCTCTACCAGTCCTCTGTGGACTTATGTTGCAAAGAAGCTCTGATTAGATTATCATAATGATCCAATTCAGGCCACAAAATCTATTATTCTTTCCAGAATCTGAACCAGCACATTAACAGAGATAATTTTGTAAACTGATGTCAACATTAGAGAAACTCAGATTCCTATTCAATCAATACTTGGAACATTAAAATAAATTCCTTGGAGTCCTTATGTGTATCTAGTGCATCAGTAACAGACTGGAATATTTGCAGAACTCAGGGCAAGTAACAAGTCTATTTTCTTAGCCAAACAACAAGAGTTCTCTGAATTCCTGCTAAGTTTCTCTGGCCTAACTGACATTAGCTAATAGTTGCACTTAAAAATCTCACTGCTTTTAGTAACAAATCCAAGGGAAAAAAACTCTAGGATGTATTGACATGACCAACCTTACTTAACATCCTCCTACACAGGAGCAGATTTTTGCACAGCTTTTCAAAGATCTAGAAAGTCTGCTTTGGAAACAAATCACAGCTGGCAAGACACCAGCTTTCCTTGTCACATTCCTGTTATCAGCTAGTTTAAGGATGCAATTTAATCTTCCTCTGGGTTTTATTCTCTGAGATCTTAAATGTACACATTCATCTATAAGGATGCTTTACCATGTATAAACAGCTTCAATAATCTCTTTTGACTCACCCCATCACATCAGGCTTGGAAGTGAAATGAGGGTGAGGCCCTGCATAGTGCTGTCTTTTTGGCTAAAGCAACCATCAAGAAGAGTCAGGAAAGGAGCCACCTACTGAAAAGCAAACATACTGGTGGAAAAGGAGGAGTTAGAGCTCCTTCCCCTTCTCATCAGTACACAAGGAATAGTAAAAAATTAGGCAGCTAGTCGCAGCTTAACAGCCTGCTCTCAACAAACTTCATTGGCACAGCATCCTGGTGCCTCTCCTAGCCCAGCACAAGCAGTAGCTCCCAGCTCCAGTAGCTCTTTCCCTAGAGAATGACAAAGGCCTGCAAACACTGCTTTAAACCAGGCCATTAAAGTAACCTCAGTTCACAAAATAGCCCATGTTGCTCTGGATACCTCTGGCTAACTGAATTATTTGGGGAATCAAAAAAAAATAAAAAATTCTCCTGATTGTCTTGCTTCAAAATATATAGCCTGAAACATGTAAGATTAGTTCAGAATGAGCTCCTAATTCTGAATGGTATGTACAGCTCCTCAACCATAGCGAGCACCAGAGTGGAAAATACCTCACAGTTAAACTGTTTCTTCTCAGTTAACGTGATTAACTCTCTCACTCATGTATATATTGGAGAAAAATGCTAGGAGAAACAGTTACAGGATTTAAAATGGTTTAATGCACACCAATTTTCCAACCCAAAACACCAAATGGACTGTATTGGTTTGTGTGACAACAGTTTGGTACTGGGGGAGCTGCAGAGGTGGCTTCTGTGAGAAGGTTCTGGAAGCTTCCCTTATGTCCAACAGAACCAATGCCAACTGACTCCAAGACAGATTTGCCTCTGACCAAGGCTGAGCCCCTCAGTGATGGTGTTTGTGCCTCTGGGCACAAACAATCGTATTTAAAAAGGGGGGAAAAAATCTGTGCAATTGCAGCCAAAGAGAGGAGACTTCTTTTGCCCCTAAGCAGAGCTTCCAAAATTTATGGAGGTGTTCTTTAAGGAAGGGTATATTTAGGTTCCTTTTTTTTCATTGACAGACTACAAAACACAGGTTTTTGAAGCAATCTGATGGAGACATCAGTTTTAAGGTGACATGTGAGCCAAAACAGGAATATCTCCTTAAAAGTGTATCTCTTCTGAGCAATAGCAATTGGTATGACGGATACAGCCAACAGAAGGCAACAGAGACACAGCTGCTGCATTTAAAGTTTTTTCTATCAGAAAATAGTCTAGTAGTTCTTAAGTACCAGAGCACAGGACTCAACTCTTGCAAGGCAAAGTCTGCCAAACCCCTTCAAAACTAAAGAAGTGTAAATGAGAGGAAGTGAAAGGTTAGGCAGTTTTGGTTTTCTAGCCTTATGTACTCACTAAAAATCTAATTTTGATCTGCATATATACTTATACACATACATTCCTGAGGAAAGCCTGTGGTGACAAATGTTACAAACTTTAAGATTACTGCATGCTGCTAATATGTCTCATAATATATTTTCTAAAGTCATATTAGCATCTTTTAGAAAGGCTGTAAAATGGGTAGACAAAGCCTAGAGCCAGGAATACAATCCAATTCAGATATGCCATAAAACTGTTAATTAAGAAACCTTAGGAAGGACAGGGGAAAGATATTAATTAATACTGTCATAGTACCTGTGATGTCCCAGTGCCAAATTACAAGTAGCAAAGAAATGTGGTCTTGTAAAGGGCTGACTGATTGAGGTTAGATCATTCTATCTCATGTCAAAAAGAAAGCAGGTTGCTTTTTAAAAACAAAAGAAAAGGAGGAGCTGTAGCTCTGAGAAGTCTCCAGGCACATCAAGTGGAAGTTAATTAGTTGACTTGGAACAGATAAGAAAAATCCCTATGGCTAAGCATAATGTTAGGGACATGTTTTGGTATTGTAGCTCTTGCTTCTTTATTTCTAGAAAAGACTTTTATTTTATTTTTTTTTATCATTAAAGCTTGATCAGTGGTAAAGTAGATTCTCAACAATCAGATGTCTACTACTAATCCATTATTCAAGTGGAGACTGGCAGAATTAAGATGGAGTTTGCTACTGATGCTAATTCTCTGTTTCAAAAGCTTACTCGAGTTGTTAGACTGAAAAGGGACATCTGTCTTAGAATACAGTAGTCTCTGCTACTTTGACAAGCAGTGACAACCCAGAAAATTACCATGATTGTTGGTTCTTATTAAAACAAACAAAAAAAAATCCCTAGTTTAGGAAGAGGCCTGACCTCAATTATTATAATCAAGTGAATTGCTTTATGAAAGTAAAACCT
The DNA here is from genome assembly GCF_001715985.3 of Manacus vitellinus. Lineage (NCBI taxonomy): Eukaryota > Metazoa > Chordata > Aves > Passeriformes > Pipridae > Manacus > Manacus vitellinus. The sequence goes on along the minus strand of NW_021940812.1, from coordinate 594,220 downwards.
GGAGCAGACCTCAAAGCCTTAAGAAAATAGCTGTTTATCCTCTGTAAGTGTTCTTTACACTCTATATGGTCAACCTCCTTGAAAAAATACTATGCAAGGTCTTTCCAGTTTCTGAAGTGTGCTGACACTCCGAGCACTGAGATTGGGAAGTGCACTGCATTCAGGAATCCACCTGCCATTGGCATCTGTACCAAACTATAAATGCCTTCTATGTAACTTACTGTATCACAATTATGGCTAGATTTATTAATTTAAGTCTGACATGTTCACGACAGTTTTTAGTAGACCTTGTTTTATTAAAATTCCCATTGCAACAGAAACTGCAGAAGTGCATCCTTGCCCTCTATTTACAAGCAGAGCTAAGTAGTAAAGAATTTCTAAAATTCTTTCTCAGAACACAGCTCAGTAATGCAGAAAACCTGTCAGTAAGGCTCACAGCAACAGATCAAACATTTTCTAGCTATATGGCACAGAAGATTGCCCAACAGAAGCTCATTCTGCTCATTCTGGTCTAAATTCATTACAGAAGTACGGACAAGTTGAGGTTGTACCAGCAGGCTTTTGGTGAGATCAGGTATAGTTTTGTCTTCCACAGCAGGCTTAGAAGCCAAGGGAGCTGACAGAAGTGTGGGCATGTGCCAAAACCCAGTTCATCTTGCTGCATGGTCCAGTAGTCCACAGATGAGTACAAACGATTTTGAAGCCATAGCTTCTGTTTTCTCCAGAGAACAGATAGGCCTGTCTATTGCCACAGATATGTACTGCCCTCAAACTTTAATCGAGTTTGAAAAGCTTCAAAAAAACCAGTACAGGGCAAGAGGAAATCTGGACCACAGCACAGAATAGGAAAAAATGCCTTTGTTTACAGTGTTTCAGCAATTCTGGGCAGTTCAAATGTACCAGAATCTCAGAAATGCACATTTAAAGAGCAAAGGTAGAAATAATATCCACCTTACTACTTTATAGGCTTTCAAATGGCTGAACTGTTGGTTAGTTTTCAAAGTTGCTGGGGGTTTTAAAAAATGTCATAATTCGGACAAAAACCAACAGTTTCTAGTGAGGGTAATACCTGTGAAAAAGCTTGAGAGTCTGATTTTCCAGTGAGGCCAAACAACTGTTCTCTCTCTGCACATGCAAATTTTGTAAGAATGGTGAGTTTTGCAATTAAAATATCACACTGTTTCTTGGCAGTACATACAAAAAATACTGGTGCAAGATAGGTATGGCTCATGCAGTCTCATGGCAGGCCTCTTCTGGAGGGCAGGCCAAACAGAGGTTTTATGTTATGAGGACACCAATGAGGCTTGGCTTGGACCACTTCTGTTTACACCTGAAAGATGCCCTGAGAGTGCATGAAATACAGAGAGTTTTAGAAAAGTCACAGGGGTTAAATACAGACTTAAACTGAGCTTTCCATTGTCTGAAGCAGATCAGAACATTCAAGCATTTCTACCTCGTCAATGATGCATTGCATTAAATGTTGGTTGGCTGCACTCATTTTTTGAGGGGAAATAAAATATTTAAAACAAAAGCATAATAAACTATTTAATAACTCAGTCATCAGCAGCAGTCACACAAACAGACCCTATAAAACAGTCACATTTAGATCAATGTGTTGCAGCAGAAATGTCCTTAACCTGACATGGTTTGTTACCAGGATTGTATTTTTTCCTACAGTATTTTCACGAGCAGGAGACCAAGGAGTGTTTGTAGCTCTTCACTGTAATTTAAAGGGTTTAGATATCTGAAATGACATTCTGCACTATTTGAGCTTTGGCAGTAAACTAAAACTAAAATTGATCCTCAGTCCTATATAAAAAGCCCCATCTCACTAACACAAGCAGACAGCCAGGCACTCCACCCGTTACAAAGTACTTTTGAAATGCTATTCCTTATGACAGTGGTAGCTTTTAAAATGAGTTGCAATTGGGAGTGTATTTTAAGATGTTAAATTAAAACATCAATTGGCATCTGACAACCAGGGAGATGCGGCGGAAAAGCAACAGATCCTAAAGATGGTCCTGACATACAAGTAGGTCCCCGAGAATTTTCAGCATCTCCATCAAGGCTTATCCCTGGACAAAAGAAACTATTTCAGTGCATGGATTTTCCCATACATGTGGTTATCATAGCAGAGAAGGCCATCACTGAACATACTTCTATTCTAGACCACTTGGATTGAACTTCCTGCAGGGTTTGCATTGCACCAAAGTCACAGTTCTGGGTTCTGAATGTGGTTCATGGGTACTACTCAACCTGAATTAGTACCTTTTTAAGCTGGGTGAACACTTCCTTGTAAATATAGGAAAATGTAGATAAACTACCACTTTCTGCCTAACTGCACTTTTTAAAATTCTACTAATGCTGTGCCATATGTCTAGTACAGTATGTAGTAACCTGGAATTAATGAGAAGATATTTGAGGATCTTTCTGGTAGCAGTTAAGTTTTAGAACTCTACTGAAGATTTATTATGTTTCCACGAAGTGTGTTTTCATGTGGGGACTTTCAGACTGGAGAAAAACTTAAACATTATATACCACTGTTTTCTTCTATCTGTGTGTGCACAGAATCATAGAATCATAGAATGTTAAGGAGTTGGAATGGACCTTAGAGATATCTAGTTTCAACATCCCCCTTCCATGGGCAGGGACACCTCCCACTAGACCAGGTTGCTGAAGGCCTTATCCAGCCTTGCCTTGAACACTGCCAGAGTTGGGTTATCCACAAACTCGCCAGGCAACCTGTTCCAGTGTCTCTCTCACCACCTTCACAGTAAAGAATTTCTTCCTAATATCTAACATAAATTTCCCCTCTTTCAATTTGTACCCATTACATTAGCACTTGTATAGGACATGCCTGTATTTTTTAATATTTTTTCCCATTTATCAAGCTATTATTATTCATTAAATCAATAAGATAAATATTTAAATATTTACCACATAAATACAGGATAATATTTTAAGACAAGCTGTTTATGAACAGAGAAGGGCTGGTGGAAGACATGGTGGTTGGATGCCACCTTGGGCATAGCAAACATAAAATGGTAGAGTTTGCAATTCTTGCTGAAGTAAGGAAAGGGGTCAACAAAACCTTTGCCTTGGATTTCCAGAGGGAGGCCTTTGGCCTGTTCAGGACACTGGTTCAGAGACTCCCTTGGGAAATAGTCCTTAACAAAAAAGGGGTCCAGGAAGCTGGACACAGCTAAAGAATGAAGTATTAGAGGCACAGGGACAGGTCATCCCTATGTGTTGAAGGACAAGCCAGCAGAGCAGAAAACCAGCCTGGATGAACAGGGAACTCTCACTGGAACTCAGAGAAACAACGAGGGTTTATGACCATTGCAAGAGGGTGCACTCTTCACTTAAGAACTGGATGGATGGCCAAGCCCAGAGACTAGTAGTGAATAGTGCTACATCCAGTTGGCAGCTGGTCACTAGTGGTGTGGGAAATTCCTGTTTAAGATCTTCATCAACAACCTGGATGAGGGGATCAAGTGCACCCTCAGTCAGTGTACAGACGACACAAAGTTGGGTGAGAGTGTTTATCTGCTGGAGGGCAGGAAGGCTCTTCAGAGGGAACTGGTCAGGCTGGACTGATGGTCTGAGGACAACTGTATGAGGTTCAACAAGGGGAAGTGCTGGGTCCTGCCCTTGGGTCACAGCAACCCCCTGCAGTGCTACAGGCAGTGGGAAGAGTGGCTGGAAAGCTGCCCAGTGGAAAAGGACCTGGGGATGCTGGTTGATGGCAGTTCAATGTGAGCCAGTGTGAGTGCCCAGGTGGCAAAAAGTCCAAGGGCATCTTGGCCTGTATCAAAAATAGCATGGCCAGCAGGACCAGGGAAATGGTTGTTCCTCTGCACTCAGCACTGGTGGGGCTGTACCTCAAATCCTGTACCTCAAAGATATTGAGGTGCTGGAATGTGCCCAGAGAAGGTCAGTGGAGCTGGTGAAGGGTCTGGAGAGTAGGTCCTATGAGGAGCAGCTGAGGGATCTGCATCTCTTTAGCCTGGAGAGGAGGTTTGTAACCAGGTGGGGCTTGGCCTCTTCTCCCAGGCAATCATCGACAGGACAAGAGGAAATGGCCTCAAGCTGCACCAGGGAAGGTTCAGGTTGGACATCAGGAAGAATTTTTTCACTTAAAGGATTGTCAATCATTGGAACAGGCTGTCCAGGGAGGTGGTGGGAGTCATCATCCCTGGAATTGTTCAAGAAATGTTCAAGAAATGTGGCACTTGGTGCTATGGTTTAGTTCATGTGGTAGTTTTCAGTCAAAGCTTGGACTCAGTCCTGGAGGTCTTTTCCAACCTTAAGGATTCTATGATTATATTTCCAAGTAGTACCCAGAGGTGTCACTGAATACATGATAAAAACATACACCAGAAAACCAGGACTGCATGTTTTGAGCAGATATTAACAATTCCAGTGCTGAACTTCCCGAAATAAGGCAAATAGTCTAAAAATCATGAGGTCTGGCAATTATTTACTACTAGTGCTTTTATTTGCCATTTGCTTTTCAGATGACTAAGATTTCCATTTTCAAGTTCCCTTATAAACATCATGGACAACAATTGCCTTTATAAACACTTTAACTGAATATTAGATTTTCCAATGAACACATGACAGCAGGGTTATGACTGTAAAATGGGAGAAAGTTCAGTGTACACTTACATACTCTCAACAGTAAAAACTGGTAATACAAAGGCTATTACTGCCCTAATGTGCATGAGATTATAATAGCCAAATATAACAAAGATAGGAGAGGAACACAAGGTAATAACAAGACCATACCATAAACAGAAAATACATTTGCATTGAAATAAATGTTAATTACTTCTCAATCCAGAATGTGTACATCTATGCATAAACCCCATCCCAAAAGTAGCTTAGTCTAGTGTTTTTGCAATATATTAACATCAAATGTCAGTAAGAATATAACACTTCTTTCACATCTTGATAAACTGAATGAGAGCAGAGATCTGCTGGATTACAGTCTAAGTCAGTCTGCCCAAACTGACTGGGGCAACACACATGCAGTGACAGAGCAACCAGTTCATGCTCTGACATTTTCATCACATTATTTCTTGTTGCTAGTGCCTGTACCTGTATTTATGCAGATAAGACACAAACAAGAGTGGTACTCTTCAGTTTTTTAATGCTTGGTAACAATGGATGTTTCTCCCTTGTCTCGAGGGCAAGGGACTGCTGTCTAAGCCTGGGGGAGGAAGTGTGCCCGTGCTTGGATACCAAGCTGAGCTGCTTCCTGCAGGAGCTGGTCTGGCAAGGGTCCTTCCTAAGTCTGGTTACAGGTCAATCCTTGTATGTACTCCTGGAGGAAGTCCCAGTAATCACCAATAATCCCTAAGCCAACGGCTACAAAAGATGTTCACTGGATGTCGGGATCCCAGAGGGAGAAGAGCTAACCATGCCTATGCTCAGGTGATGGTCAGATATGAGCTTGGTGCAGCTGTGTGAGAACTTCACAGGGTTCCAGAAAAGCAAAAGGACAGACGGGGCCTGTTGCTACCCCAGTGTATCACCTGCTTCAGTTTCTAGTTTAGGTGTGGTACTAAACCCAGACTGCTTTTCAGAAATATATGAGGCTATGTCACAGAACCAGTAATTGCAGAAGAGTGAAGTACCTCATTATGTTACTCTGTACCTCCCAACATCCTTTACAAAGTAGATTCTTTCTATTTTACAAGCAGTGAGAGACACACAAAGCCTCCAGGATTTGCCCAAGGTCACAGAGATCAGCGCCAGTGTAGTCAAATCAAAGCACTTCACTAGAGGTTATTTGCTGTGTTCATACAACGCTGCATTTGTGATTTCTCTCCGATTTCTATTTGCAACACACTAAAGTGACAAAGATCTGATTAGAGTTTCTTAAATTAGGTGTGGAGAGAATACTTTTTAAAGGTATTTTGGGGATAAAGGTTAAACAAAGGGGAAATTTAGAGAGGCACTGATAGAAGTAAATTTCTTCACACATTTCTCCTGTGCTCATTTTTCTCCTGTATAAAATTCCTCTTCAAACTGAGGTGCTCATTTTTCTGAGTGTTTTTTTATTACTGCAAAAATAGAAAGGTAAACTGAGAGTTTCCCTGGCCTAAGGGATATTTACATTTATTTGGTTTTTAATCTGACAGATACAGTTTATCACCTGGCTCTGTAGGACAGATATGCTACCTAAAAATACAATGAAACAAGCATCTAGTGGTGGTTCAAAGGACTCAGAGCTATAACCAGTAACATGGTTAATTCAAAATACATAAACAGGCCTAGGATCAAGGAGGAGGACCCAAGGATCCCCAAGCAAATATAAACATTTTATTTAGCTGGCCATGTGTCTTGGGGTGTCCTTTGCCCCACGAATCCCAAATTGCAGGCAAGTCAGCATTTTAAAGCATAAAGGGAAAAGACTCTTCTGCAGTCAGAAAGGGACATAAGGGCTTCAGCCACCCAGGCAGAGGATCTCACACTTATTATAGGTGAAAACTTTAACAACAAGGTTCTATGGAAAAAATAAAAACTATCCCTCCTCTATTCTCCTCCACCATTCCATCTGAAGCTGCAGCTGTGTGGGTTTTTTTCAGTAAGATTTGACAAATGTCTGCTAAATACACAGCTGCAGCACCTACTACAGCAGCCTTTCTCCTGACATGGCACAGGCAGAAGGTTGTTCCATTTTGGAAAAGAGACAAACCCCATCATACAAACACAGGCTGTGCACTGACTTGGCAGACTAAGGTTAAAAAGTAAGATGTTAAACTCATGTATTTATCCTGAGTTTTAGGCTGTAGGTGAGCCAAGATTCCCAGGACTATAATTATTAATTTACATTACTAGATTCTTGACAGCTTCAGCTTTAATCAGCTGAATCCCAGTTTTCAATTAAGCTCTCATTCCCTACAATAAACATGACTGTACCACAACTTTACCCACAGTCTGTGCAAAAAATAAGACTGGTGTCTTCTGGACTGAAGAGAACCAGAGGTTCAGATCACTACAAAATTACTACTCAAGCCATGTATGAAAAGAAAACATTAAAGATGTGAAAAACTTGTGAGATGGTCAATAGCAAAAGTCTAGAAAGATGAGAATCCAGAAAATACAGACATGTCATGGTGGATAGCAATCTTAATGAATTAGTTTTCACTCCAGAAATTAAATAAAGTTTTCCATTGCCTCATATATCACTGAATCATTTGTCAACCACATTGGCCAAACACTGTGAATGCAGAAGAGAATAAAGCAGATCTTGAAAAGAGTCTGGTGAAAATATAAGGCAATCAATACATTTTCACATGGCTTTCATAATACATGTGGCATTTTTTCCAAGCATTTTTCTGAGTAAAAAGTGAGTTCAGCTTTAAAAATGGGAATTCTTATGATCTAACAATTAATACAAATAACACAGAAATTTAGCAAAGAACAGTGAGACTAACAGCACAGATCATCATCTTCTAAGGCAGCCAGATGGAGATTCTGTTTGGCAACTGGAGGAAAGTAGTTTTCTGCACAAAACTTGCACAAACTTGGGAGACAGTGAAAGAGAGAACTATTTGTATTAACAGCTGTCAGGAATAATGATGAGAACTTTTAGAATGTAATTGTGAAAAAAAAATGAAAGGCCTATGTGACAGACTTGACAAGAATAATGCCTCAAATCCAGTAACAGCTAATGAGAGTGTTTACTAAGTACCAACATTCAAGGGAAAAATAAAAAACAAAAGAAAAAAAAAAAAAGCCTGGAGAGAAATACCTTCCTTCACATAGCCAGAACTAAGATGTTGAACAGAGTCACTGGTTATTGCTGAGTAATTAAGTGCTGAGGGGTCATATCTTGTAGTAAATGGGACCTTTCTGCCATGTAACTCTGTAGGCATCAGAGATTCCTAGTCAGAGAAGTGTTTGGAACATGTGATTCTATCATGTAGGGGCAAGGCTTGAATTGCACCTGATCTTGGAGAAATGGTTGTAAACAGCCAAGGTAAGTTATCTGACAGCAAAAAAGTTAAAACAGCGACAGTCAGAACAGTCAGACAGTCAGACAGTCAGAAGGATGGAAGTCCAACATAAAAGGAAAACAAGAAGCAATGCCTCAATACACAGGCATTGAGGTCCAGAATACAAGGGGGAGGGGAGGGGAGTTGGAGAAGGCTAAAGAAAGATATGTCATGTGCTGAAAATCATTATCTTCTAATTTTGAAAAATACCATTTGCAGAAGAAAGAAAACGATGCATGCAGTTATTGAATACATAGAGATTTCCAATTAAACTGAGGTACACAATGTGACTTCAGCAAGTCCAAGGACCATCACTGTGTGAACACTGTAGGAAAGAACTGCCAACAGTTCAATCACCACGTTGGCAGCTATGCTGTTAGGTCAATGACCAATTCTGTTCCAGCAGGATTGAGTAGCCAGCTGCAAAGTTATCCCTACAACACTGACAAGGCAGTAACAGCAGACCGTAATACTTGTGAGCAAGAGCTGCCAATAAAGTCACATTGAGGCCAACGGGCAAAGGCAAGATGTCAGTAGGAGATTCACAAAAAACAAGAGCAAGTACTGCAAAAAGCTCACAGCAGCTGACATGCAGAACTGACCTGTGCTGGGAAGCACAAGCTAAGGATTTGTCCACAGTAAAACATTAAGAAAACTTAATGTGATGGAGGAGGGAGAACTACAGGGTTTATGCTGCATTTCATTGAAAAAAATCTATTTTGAGGTAACGGACTAAAAACCAACAAGCTAGAGCTAGAAACAACCACACCATATATCCCAGGAGGTTACTGAAATACAGAATTCATGGAAGTCACTGAAAAATACCATAGAATTAAGACTGTCAATGGAAAAACAAAACAAAACAAAAACAACAAATAAAAACCAACCAAACAAAAAACTTACAAATGTTGAGGACTTCAACTTGAATCCACTTTCTACAGCACTGCATGGGGAATTGGCAGTTCATAGATCACTGCTCCAGTTTCCCTTATCTGGGAGATCTAGAGATATTTAAGCATGGACTGTTGCAACAACAGGAAAATTTGCCATAGGTACCACATCTGTTGTGTTGAGTTCAGATAGAAGACTAAAGTAGACACAATCAGAATGTGGTGAAATATAGAAGCATTGTGGTGCCAGCTCTTCCTGTTTATCCATGCAGGAAGGCAGAAGTGTCAGCAGAGAAAACCAAGAGACTAAACAGCAAGGGCAAGAGGGGAAAATATGGACTCCCTACTCAAGAACATTGAAACACTGCAGTTATCTCCTTTCAGCTGACAGAAAGTCAGGATTCTGCTTGGTCTCTTCAGAACAGGCAATTGCAGCCTGAGAAAAATTACCATCAAGCCAAGAAAGCAGCTTAAAGAAGCTCAAACCAGGGAGGCATCCTACTGAAGCAAAGAAGCCAAGAACACAAAGCCACTGCAAACAGACAATCTGAGCTGCTTCCAGCTCTGAAACAGTCACACAAAGGAAAAAAGCTAAACTGCAGTAGAAAACACATCGCACTACACAGCCATGGACTTGGAGAAGTAGGGTGGGGAGAGAACAGAGGAGAATATAACTGGAGTAAATTCAAAAAAATGGAACCAAAAGGGGTGATTAGGGCAAGCAAAGAGCCTTTTGCTTGCATTCTACCGAAGGGGCAGAACCCAGGCTTAAGGACCTACACTGCAGTGTCAGTCAGTAACAAAGCCCCCTGCAACACCAATAATAACAGGAAATGACTGATCCGTGTTTACCAGAGCACAAGGTGTGGGTCATCCAAAGGCTTTGCTATTAAGAGCCACATACAAAAATGTACTACACACTGGCAGCCACAAGAACTACTTAGGATGCTGCATGGGACTTGCATGGTGGTGCACAGGTAGCAGCAGGAAAGCTTTAGAGAAGCTGTCTGTTCATGGGTTGCAGTATGGAGTGAATATCAGCCCAAATTATCACATCAGGGTAAAAAAGTTCCCTTAGCCTACGGCTGTTTTACTTTCAGGATGCTCAAATCCTCTCAGGTTATTTCCCAGCAAGTGAAATGATTTCCACTCATGCAAAGTGAGAGTAAATCACAACAGTTCTGATGTGGGAGAGGGCTATTCCTCCTTGCCCAGACTGTTAATGACTGCCTTAAGCACAAAGTGTTAGAGAGGCAGGCTGGAAATGATAATGAGTCAAGTGACCAGCCAAACATGATCCAATTACACTGAAATAGCATATTTTGATAGACATGTACAACAAGAAATATTAATATAAATTCTTACTACTTGAAATTCTACCAATTCATTTTGCATCCATTGATTCCTCACAAATCAGCAAATATCAGCAAAGTTCAGCTGGCAAGTCTCTTCCTGGGGCTTCAGAACTGTGTGCTCACCTTCCATGCAAGAGCTGACATTTTCTGCAATATTGCTAAAAGCTTTACTTATTTATCTATTAATTATCTATTTATTTATTTTTAAATTCAACTTCAAGTATGGTGTCACATTCACAATGAGTTTTTCTTGCCTAGAATGAAATTACTCACCATCTCTCCATATCAACCCTGTGAGTTTAAATGCCTTTTCCTCTGCAGCTCTTGTGCCCTGGAACCACTCTGTGTGCACTGTTATATCCCTGTGCTTCTACACACCATTCAAACTCCCTCAAGGAGCCATTACTGGACCTCTTGCACTCCTGCTGCTGCCAAATGCCAGTTACATCCACAGAGCTATACTGTGCTCACAGCTACTCTCCTGAAAACATAACTGGGCATATTTCTGTTGCATCATCCCCTTCTCCATCTCTGTATTTCAGTCACTTTTTGTCTCTTGTTGCCCACCAGGAACATCCTGCAGAACCTGAGTCTACCACACCTGGCCCTTCTTCCGTGAGCAAAGCCCGCAGGTTCCCCCGGAGTATAAATAAGCACATAAACCATCAATTCTCAAAACTCACCAGGACACGCTATTCTGCTCTTGCCTGCAGCTCTTAATTTGCTTCTGTCTTTGCCATTACTTATGATTAAAAGCCTTGACTCTGTTATTTAGCTCCGTGAAGCATGCAGCTCCTACGAGATGGCGTACAACGCAGGCTGAATCTTACAACTTGAAACACTTCATTATATTAAGAAGAAAAAAGAGACTTATGATTAATCTTGATTTCAAGCCACAAAACGAAACAGTTTAAAGCCATTTTAAATATGTTTTTCACAGTAGGAAACAGGATAAACCAACAAAACAAACTAAACATTATAATCAACCCAATTATTACCTTCTATTAGCCAAGTGCTTAAGGGATGAAAAACACTAGCATTTTAACCTGAGTGAAGCATTATGGAGACATTATCCCAGGGAATGGTTTCCTTGCTACCTTTAGGTTAATTCTCAAAAAAGATTCACCTCTCCTTTAAAAGCATTCAGGTAATTGGTCTTATAAGTGCACAGGTGATAAATTAAATCTTAGGACTAACTTCAGGTTTGGTGATCTTCACATCTCTCACAGAGGAGCACCAGGAAGAGATATGAGGGATGCTGTATAATAGTTTAATAATTAAAAAAACCCCACACACATGTACTAATTAAAATGCACTATATCAAAATCTGGCAACAGCATCAGAAGGCAGAAGGGGAGTGGCATCCACAAGAAGGATCCATCAAGCAAATAAATAAGCAGCCGACATCGCATCATCCTGCTTGGCACCGTGCACAGCTCCAGATCATTGTCTGGGAATAAAACTGACTCCCCTTCCTCCCTGGGATTTAGAGGAGCATGCCAGCCGAGATTTAAGCTTTTTTCTCCTCCTCAGTGAAAGGCAGAGCCAGGCAAGGTGAGGGGCCTGGGAGACCTCAGCCCAACAGTCGCTTCCAGCCACGCTGTGCCCATGACAGGCACCGGCCCCTCTCCCTCAGCGTGGGGAACAGAGGGCAGCTCTGTTGAACACTGAAAGGGGCTTGCCCTTGTCGGTGTGGTTTACCTGCTGTCTTTCCACTCCTTTCTCCTCTACCCACACTGTTCCCAATGGGCAGTGGTGTGAGTCCTGCCGGCTGCATCACAGGGGTGGGGCAGCTGTTGTTCACACCCCACCACACCCCCCGCCACTTTCCTCTGACTCCACTTTCCTGCCCGAGGGGAACTGGGGGATGATACACTACTGAGAAATACAATTTCCATAGTAATTTGTAGGTTGCTGAAACACTGAAACTGCATCGTGGAGATGAATTTCTCCTTCTGTTTTATGACATGTGCTCTTGCTGTTGTATTTAAAAGCAGCTCGGGTTGGCATAACTCAGCCTTGTCCCCAGCTCACTGCTTCTCACAGCAAGTGACCTGAGCTGCCCTGGCACTGAGATGGAGCTGGAGATGGAGGGGGAAAAGCTGCTCCATAGGCAAATCCCTGGGAGGTTTTTCTCCTGGATGGGCAAACTAGCAAAAGGTTGGACATGCCCAGTTCCAAGAGGGCTGCAGGGAGCTGGGGTGAGCAGCCAGGAAGGTTCATGGTTGGAGTGTGAGGGTAGGGTACCTTCCAGGTCATTGAGAAGTGTGGAGGCCAAGGAGGAGGAAGAGGAGGAGGAGGAAGAGGAGGAGGATAAGGTAGTCACCTTCTACTGGGCTGAAATCATCACGAACATTGCGGCAATGCTGGTGAGAGAGGGAAAGAAAATCCCCCTTCCCACTCAGGTCAAGACTCATCCTGCTCCAGGTCCCTTCTACAGCTGAAGGCTCTGATGGATCTTGTTTCTGCACCCTGGAGTCTTCTCATCAGTTTTCTCATCAGCCTCCCCTCACCTTCCACAGGGCTCAATCAATCACCAAAATAAAAACTACCATTATTCCTGGGGCTGCCCTGTGCAGAGCCAGGAGTTGGACTCCAAAGATCCTTGTGGGTCCCTTTCAACCCAGAATATTCTGTGATTATCCCCATTCAAGGAAATCATCTTCCTTTCCCCAGGCACTGAAAAGGGCTGGTCAAGTCACAGCCATGCCAAGGCATGGCTGCCTCAAACCCTCGTCCCAACCAGCGCAGTGACAGTGCTCAGCTCTTATTCCTCCTTTCCTTTGAGACAACCCGTCTTTCACAAGCCTGAAGCGGTTCACCATTTGGTTGTGATAATGAACTGACAATATTTATGCTGGTGCCAAGCCTACCATAAATGACAGCAGCTCCCTGGACAGTCCCTATGACTCAGTCAAGTTAAGCCATTTTATTTATGTCACACTTATACACCTGAATACTGAATGCTGTATTTAAACTGGACAATAAATCAATACTCCATAGAGACTGTGTGTGGGGAGGGGAAATTCAAAAACTTTCCAGCTTTGCTCCTGAAACATAAATTTGAAGAGGCAGGAGGAAAAGTTGGCTATGAGACTGAATAAAACTCAGCTGAACAGAGGGACCACGATCTTTATCTCTGGAAAACAATTACTATTACAGATCCAATTAATTATTGCAGTGTGTTAAAATTAATGAAGTAGAAGAGAAGAATGATGGGATAGATGATTTTTGATCAAATTTGAATTTACTTGTGTGATTTAAGAATAAAAAGTTGATTTAAACTGCTTAATTTTCAAAATCTATTATTATCTACTGGAATTTGCAGTAAATTGATAGTTATTGTTTGTCAAAGGTTGGGATTATGAGACTAGTTTATACATACCCAAGAGATATGGAGGAGTTTAAAAGAGACCTATGATGCATCAGATCACACTGTGCTTCTTCACTGGAATAATGAATACATTGATTTAAAGTTTTCATAGAATCATCATAGAATGATTTGTGTTGGAAGTTACATTAAAGATCACCTAGTTCCAAACCCCTGCCATGGGTAGAAACACTTTCCACCAGACCAGGTTGCTCAGGGTCCCATCCAACTAGCCTTGAACACTTCCAGGCATGAGGCAGCCACAACATCTCTGAGAAACCTGTTCCAGTGCCTCACCATCCTCACAGTGAAGAATTTCTTCCTAATATCTAATCTAAACCTGCCCTTTCAGTTTGAAGCTGCTACCCTTGTCCTACCACTACATGACCTTAATAAAAGAAGCCCCCTTCCAGCTCTCTTGTAGCCCCTTCAGGTACTGGGAGGTGATATAAGAGCTTTGCTTTTCTCCATAGCAGAGGTGCCTCAGCCCTCCGAGCATCTTCATGATGCTCCTCTGGACTCAATCCAACAGCTCCATGTAGTTCTTACGTTGGTGGCCCCAGAGCTGGATGCAGCACTCCAGGTGGGGTCTCACCAGAGAGGAGCAGAGGGGCAGAATCATCTTCCTCGACCTGCTGGCAACGCTGCTTTTGACACAGCCCAGGACACAGCTGATTTTCTGCGCTGTGAGCGCACATTGCTGAGCCATGTCAAGCTTCTCGTTAGAAAGTTATCCCACTTAAAGCACAGCACAGCATATAGCATGATTTGGCGTGTACAAGTCCTTCACACTTCACATTCATCAAGTGCCCATGGTGGCTTGTTGTGCACAGGATCACAGAGTTACAGGAACCTTTCAGGAACAGATTTACGTAGGACCCAGGAAGCACCAAGAATGCTCAACCCCTACTGAACCTGGATTTCTACCTCTGAAGAAGCAGCACTGATCAACAGTCAGCATTCACAGCTGGACCAAGAGGATGCTTTTTATGGTTATGACTGAATGTAGGCGTTTACTGCCAAAATGTGTTAAAAATATTTTCACTGAGTAGATTTCTGTGTTTTGTACTAAGGCCATACATCAGTAAAGGAACTCTCAGAATAAACATTTGATGCTGGTAGATTAATTCTCCATGAATAAATTAGCTCAAATTTATGGCCCTGGCATCACATGTGAGATTAGGCATCCACGCAGTGTTGACAGGCTCATCAGAATTGCTTTGACAGTTTAAGTAACATCTTTTGTCAAACTTTGCACCTTTGCTCCTAACCCTCTTTCCCTGAAGTCAGCAAGAAAATCCTATAACGAATGCAAACATTTTGCTTTGCTAGGGATTTTTCTGTGACTTTTTTTTTTTATTTCTATTTGCTTTCATTTATAATTGCTGCCTTTGTTTTGCTTTTACAATACAATTTTTCTTCCTGGAATTGGTTTGTCCCAGTTACAGAACAGTACAAAGTTGGGTAATTATTTTTTTCCCCATAATCAATATTTAACTGGTTTTTTGCCTCAGATATTTACATTATGATGAGAGTCTAGAAATGAAGCCTGTAAAAACCCCATCAAATGCATCTTTTTTTTTTCCCCTTTACCAAAATCATTACAAATATGAGGTTCCCACCCCACAGACCACACCAAAAAACTCAGACAGACTACCAAGGCATTGTGATCTCACCTCCTCTGGCATTTAATCTACACAGGGGTGTCATCCCAGTCCTACCTAGGAAAAACTGAGTGATACCCAGGGCTCAACCTCACAACTTTAACTCTGTTCCAAATTACCTGGCAGTTTTTACAAGTGGTTACAAAATACAGTAACAGATATGTTGCACAGCTCTGAGAACAGCAGAAGCGAAGAACCTGGCACAGAACTTCTCAAACCTTGCTCAAGGGAATTCCTGGATATGCTTTTAATAAGTTAAGCATATATTTGATTTTACTAGGTGCAGTTTATTGAATTTCTTATCTGTTCTAGGAGGTCAGCTGTTTACCAAGCACATTATTTATGTCTTGTGTCACCACTCCATAAATTCTTCTGTAGACTAATAGTTTAGGTACCAATGTGTACTATTAACAACCATTTCTTGAACACCCATTACCTTTTCTCTGCCACACTGGTTTGTTTTCCTTTCCCTTAGAGACAGAAGTGAGGAAAAGTAGCTTATTGTTCATGGTACAGAGAGATTTCCATCAAGAGATCTCAAAATGCCCAAGTATCAATTTGTTCCTGCTGTCTCATTTGTTAGTCTGTGCCATTTACAATAAGTCTATTGTTTTACAGTCACAAGTGAAAGCTCCTGGCAAGCTGCAGTCTCTCATTTTGTTAATCAATGCAGCTCATGCTGACTCTTCATGGGAGTCCAGCATTACCAGAAAGTGGATTATTACCCATCAACGAAGTTTCAGCTGACCTAATTATTCCATTCAGCACATGTAACTCAGAGGGACAGGATAATAGGGAAGAACTGTTGAATTCTACAAGTTCAAATCATTTTTGTTTTAATACCTAAGGCATGCTGTGCTATGCCTGTGTGCTAACAATCTGGTGTGTCTGTTACGGGAACCTTTGCATAGTTTTACCCTTTTGATCTGCTTACACCAGGAGGGAGATGAATTAATATTCCTTTAAAAAAAGTTTTAATTTGGGGGTATGTAGATAGCCCCTTTTCCCAACTTGCCTAGGAAAATACATGGAGTCAGGATTTTCCCTGATTTTTCATTGGTACGATTATTTTGTAGCTGTAGAGGTAAAACCAAGGCAATCATAATTTGGCCAATATGTACTGATTAAAAAGAAAAATCACCAAAAAAAATGAAGAATCAGTCTTTAAGCAGCCTCCTCAGCACAGACTTTTTCTGAGCATGCTCTCAGAGTAAAATATAGATGTAAAAGTAATTTTAAGAACACATTCAGTTACAATCCCTTGCAATTATCACATAAT
Organism: Manacus vitellinus; assembly: GCF_001715985.3. Classification (NCBI taxonomy): domain Eukaryota; kingdom Metazoa; phylum Chordata; class Aves; order Passeriformes; family Pipridae; genus Manacus; species Manacus vitellinus. The sequence continues at coordinate 577,656 of NW_021940812.1, read as the reverse complement.
ATTTATCCAAACCTCAAACTCCATAATTAACAATAAATTTACATATACATTGTCCCTGAATTTGCCTAAAGAAACAATACAGTTTAATAAGAGATTTTAAGGTAGTGTGCTAATTGTGCTAATCAAATGTTTGTTTCTTTCTCAATGTATTCCTCTAAAAGACAACTTTCATAAAACCAAAGAGGTTTATCAGAGAGAGATACATTTTATTAAAAGACTGAGTATGTGACCACTGCATTTGTTTTTCAGATATTATTTCTTATCTAGAAATGCTGAAGTCCAGCCCCAGCCCAATGCACTTCGGAAAGGCATCTGTACAGAGTAACACTGAGTATCTTTTCTATATCATAAACTCCAGAAAATAAATAAATCCTTATGCTAGATGCTTATCAGAAGCTGCTTTTAACAGTGAGGTGACATGTTAAGTAGTGGCATTGTCAGCTGGTTCCCCATTTGCAATAGAAGGGAGAATGAAAGCTCACATCAGTTAAGATTTGTCTCACATTTCAAAGATTTAAAGAGATATTTGCAGTTTCCTTTATTGTTAAGGGACCCATTATTTGGAAACAGCATCACCAAACGAGATGGATCCTTTGTGGTGACAGCCACTGGCATGAAACAACTTTGCACTTAAGCTACCAAAGGAACCCTGCTCAATTAAATACAGACCTAAATGTTAACATTTATAATTTTTACTACAGTCACACCTATGAGGTCCCACTAACCTCATGATTTCATTGACATTTTACAGAAAAGAATAAAAAACTCTCCCTCCTCACACAGTAGAGTTTTCTTATGCACAGCTGTATGTGGGCCAATATCGATATGCATTTAATTATCTTCATTGAAGTGGAGTCTGAGGCAATAAATACTACTGCTATACATCTGTCTAATAACCTCCACTTTTATCCCTCTGCCATTGTGTGGGAGGAGGAATAGAGAGGTTAATGATGATGTCTTGCTTTTTTCTTCAAGTCATGATTTAAATTGGAGTGGACCAACCAACGTTTTCTGGGCTAGTGACTAAATGCCACACAGAATAAACCCTCCTCTGCAGCAAAATAGCTTCTTATTTAGAGCCCCCAGCAGTAAGATCTCAGATCCACACAGCGGCACGGGGCAGTGTGTGGATGTTGGGAGTCACATCCTGCCCTAGAAGGAAGAAATGGTGGCAGGCAAGGAATTATCCTCCAGGTCACTGGGAATAGCTGTCAGAACTGGGATTCAGGCTTAGTATTTCTTGCTTTGCAATCTCATCTTAGAATCAGCTTGGATGCTGCTGCGTGTTTTATGGCACGTGTTGTCAGCAGGACTGCAGAAGGCGTCATGACAGTCTGAGCAAAAACAGAATGCTGTCATTTTTGATTGGGACACCTCAGTGATTGCCTTCATTTCACTTAACACTTCCAGGTCTGTTTTCCAACCTCCTTCTTTTGTCTGCTATCCCTACAGAGAGGATGCTGCCCATGAAATTACATAAAATTAATACTGTCAACATTAGGAACATCTTTACATTCCATAAAATCCATGCAATATATAGTGAAAGCTGAAATCATAGAAATAACTGCTGTAGCGAGCAAGGAGCAAAGCCCTCTTTTACCAGTAAGCCAGTAGCAATTCTATTGCAGATTTTCTTCATAATACCAGATGGGGAGGTGGATCAGAGAAAGATGGGGACAGTAATGAGACATTCAATGAGGACAGCTTCTCACTCCTCTGATCTATAAACTGAGCAGAGGATTGTTTATCTACTGTGCAGTCCTCCCAGTGTCTCCCCTCCAGCAAAAGAGTACCAGGAAAAGCTGCAGGGAGTCTTTCAGACACCCCAGAAAATAGAAACAATTGTGGAAGCAAATACATGAGAAGCCTTTGATGGTTCACAGAAACACTTGCAGTGCTGCCTGGATTTCAACCACTGTGTACTAATACACTATCTGCTCAAGCTCTCTCCACCTCTGCCTCTCATCTTCTGCCCCCAGGCTTCACTTCACACCTGCTTCATCTCTTTGCTTTTAGCTGAGTCCCAGTTGAACAAGCAGAACCACTGTAAAATGTCCCAGAAGCTGTTATGAAAGTGCACTGCCTTGCTCTGTGCACATAAGACTGCCTTAGTGCTCAGATGAAGTCTAAAATGTGGACTCCTGACCTTTTCCCCACAAATCTACCTCACACAGACCACACACACTTCGGGCAAGAGCTGCCTATTCTCTGTGTCTGCAGTGTCTAAGATACCAGGCAGCTCTCCTTGGTTACTTAGTGATAAATGCAACTTTATTACTTGCTAACAAATGAAACCGATAATAATGTTCTTCCCCAGAGACAAAATATCTGTTAAATCTACCAGGAAAAAAAAAAAAGAACAAGCTCATTTTAATATCTTTGTAAATAGAAAGACCTCCTTAATCAGCATGAAGCTTAAATGAGGTACTTGCTTAGCAGGGACACCTACACAGGGACTGATTTTCAGCAAATTGTTTGAGATGGCCCTCTACTCTGGATAATTTTCTAAGTGATTACTCCATCATGCTGGAGGCTGAGGAGTGGGATGTTACAGGTACTAAGAGGTACCTGTGTCCTCTACATTACAAGTTGTGACATTCAGATCAATTTTCACACCGTTTCACATCTCACAGCTGCATTTCGGCTTCAAAGCCAACCCATTTCAGTACTCAGCTGCATGGCAAAAATTAACTGCTGTGGCTACAAAGCAGAAAAAAAATACATGGCTACTGATAAATTGATATTGTTCCAGTGCATGCACTCAGATAAAATCATCTTTATTCTGAAATAATATTTATTCTGAAATTAGAACCTATGTAACAATAGAGGTACAACTAATCTTTTATAGTTATATTGCTTTTCATTTGTGGAAAATGAAAGTTCTTGCAGCATTGATTATTACCCTGCATTGCTACAGTGATCGATTAAGCACTGATGTGCGTGTCAGCATCTACTCTGGTTGGTTCCAAGGCAGACACACTGCTCATTAATTTGGCATCTTCTGCTTATTTTTTGTTCTTCTGTTGAACACCCTTTATCTCAGAAAGAGGCAGGAAATTGAGGCAGTCAGTGCACACACCGTTATCCAGGCTGTTGTCACACTGCACCATCCACATCATGTGGGCTACTGTTAACTGAATCAGTTCATCTGTTTACATTACCACTGCTAATTTTGCCTTGCAAGCACAATGAACTAATAAGTTCATTAATCAACTAAAAGTACAGTTAAAAAAGCCAAACCATCTTTACATCCAGAAGGTTCCCATCTCCCTTTGTCGAGTCATGTTCAAGGCTCATCTAACACTACACCGACACTGAACAGAGAGGTTCTTTCTCCAGCCTCATTGCTGTATGTGCCCACTTGGCCCAGGTGTTTTGCTGTGGCTCAGTAAATCAGAACAGCTTGTTCAACCAGCCAGATCCAGCAAAGGAAGATAACACTCATTTTCAGATGTATCAAAGAGCTGATCTCACTGGGCATGAGCACTATGACCATGCAGCTGTGAGAGCAGAGAGAAGGACACAGTTTTAGACTGCCTCGGACTGCAAAACCTCATGATTAGAGTGCAGCCATTCACACTGCTTCTCAGGGACTGGAAACTCCACATGTGGGTGGAGAAGGGAAGCAGCAGGGCAGGATGGTATTTGGATGTGCCATGGAGAATGCAGATGACCACTTCAGTCAGTCACTATCACTCCTGATTCCTCACAGCATTCCCTGAATCAACACTTCAAGCAGATACCTGAAACAAAGATGGTCAGGTTCCTCTGTGAGGACTGGGAATCTCTTAAGAGTATGAAAATGGTGATGCCTACATGTGAAAATGACAATTGATAAATCAGCTACTGTCTAACACTCCTACAATGGACCTTGGAAAGTGACGGATTACAAAGAGAGACAGGGGAACCATTCCCCAACTTGGAGATGCTGACATTTGTTGACAGCCAAAAGCTCTCATGTGAAGCAGGATTCCTCTCTTCCTAACACAGATATATAAAATAGCTCAGAGGAGCTACACCAGTTTCTCTCCACTGACTGTAAAGGAAGCCCAGAATAAGTAACACAAATGGAGACATTTACACTGTAGATGACTTGTTCATACGTGTCTTGCTCATGTCACCTCTTTGGTGGCTAAGTTTCCCTGTTGAATAACTGGCATGAATTTATTTATTCTCCTTTGAAAAGCAAGTTTTAATTCTGTGGGTGAGCAATATCACAGAAGCTAAATGCTTTTAAGAAATTATCTTTTCTGTTTTACTAAATGGGTTAAAATTAATTGTATCTAGTTAAAAGAAATTAATTTATTGAAATCTAAACTGAATTCCTCACAGAAATGATTTAAATGGTTTTCATAAATTGGTAGTCCAGTGAACTTTTGCCCACAGCACACTTAAAAGTTGTTTGTAACATGTAATCACCATACTGGAAAACTGAGTAACTCCTGTCAAAAAGGAATAAAGCTCAAAACCACATCTGAATTACTGAAACCACAAAGGAAAGTTGGATAACCTTTTAGTCACTTCTGATGTAAAAATAAAATCCAGGTTTATGTTTCCTTCCTAAACTCTGCAGCTTTTAATGAAAAAGCGTACCAGGTTTGAGGAGTCTGGTTCATAAAAAATACAGAAATAAGTTGTCACTCATCTTACTGGGGACAGCTTTTATTAGACAAAGGCAGTGTCATACCCCCAGGAGACCTCTGCCAGAGAGCCCCAGGAGCCCTTCTTTAATTTATATTTGAGATGACAGGCTGGTATTTCTGCATCACACTGAGTAGAACCACCTGCTTCAATCACATTGGGATCAGTCACTGTCTCTCTGTGCTCCTCCATCTTCCAGCACTCTTAGCTCAACAAGAGTAACTGCATTTGACATCTCTAAGCTCTTCCAAGGAATAGCTGAAAGGCCAGTTGATTAAAATGACTCCAGGACTTCAGTACAACACACTATTTAATCAGCCCCCCAAAAGGAAAAAAGCACATAGAGCAAAAGGGGACATTAGTAAAAAACTCCTGTGTCTTTATTCTCCTTGTTTAGTCTCTTTTTTTTTTTAAGTTCCCATCAATTTAGATAACTCATTCCAGCTTGAAGCAGCAGAGTGTCCTGTTTCCAACACACCCTCTCTCCACCATTAATATGGATTTGCTAGTCATTGTTCACTCAAATCTGTCCCAGCCTCTCCTAGGTCAAGAGGACCTTGACACTAATTTCTAAAACCCACACAATTACAGTTTGATTATGCAGCAGGTCTGGCTACACAGAGCATTATTACAAAACAGTAAGATTTATATCTACCCTGTAGTAATTCTGCAGTAACTCCTCTTTGCAAACAAGCTTTGTATTTGCTCCTTCATTGCCAGCTCTTAGCGTTGCCAACACAGCTATGGTATGCCAGGACTGGGCTCGAAAACTCAGACCTTTTCGGCTTTAGAATTGGTTACTTTGTTCCAAGCGTCTTATTTACACCAACCTCCTTCACAAGTTACCCCACATCAATTTATAATTTCAGTAAGCTATGAAACAATAGTGACATTTCCCAGTTAGAAGAGACATCTGCAAAGCTAGTGCTGGTTTCCTGGAATTTTTTATGCTAGAACAATCAGATCCTCCTCTTTTTTTCTGGATAAGGTTGCAAGAATCTTTAGAGGGCCTAGATTACAGCACTGAATAAAGCCAATGCCTAAACCAGAAACAAAGCCCTCAAGCCTCAAGAAAGAAAAACTAAATCTCTGATAGTCCGAAAAAAGAAACAATGAGAGAACAACACCACTTAACCTTCAGTTTTGACTACACCTGGGAAATTCCATCACCTCTGGGCCATTACAGCTGTGCCGATTAGACCCACTCTCAGCAGGGTTACTCAGGATTCAGGATTAAAACACTACTGTCAGCTGATAGCTCATCATTTGTAGATGAACGAGTGGGACACTTTTAGATTTCCCAGTGGAGGATAGGCCCTTAAGGCTGCTTTGTGCTTTATCAGGAAGGAAGGGGAACAAAAAAAACTAAGAGCACTTTGCTTCGACATCTACCTTCAGTGATACAGCACTTTACTCCCCAGCAGGAGACTCAACCTTGTAAAACAGATTGCACTGAAAAAAAAAATTCAACTGTCACTTGAAAATGCTGAAAATTAGACATTAATGCAGCGTTAGAGAAATTATGTATTTCTTTAGCATTGTATATACATCAAACAAGTTAATCTCATCAGTCAGTTGGCTGAGAAACGAAGAGCTGGTTTTGAAATATTGAAATGTCTTCATTTGGAGATGTTTTTTAATGGACTAAAAAAAAACCAACCCATGTACCTATATACACACACACCTACTAATCAGTATTTAAACTTTTCATGAGAAAAAGTCCTTCTGAATATTTATGAAAGTAGATCTTGATACTAACACGTCGAATATAAGTAATTATTACTAACTTTTCTAATAGGCAGAATGACATGATTATTTTTTAAACTTGCAAGTTTTCTGATAAATCATAGTTTAGAAAACAACTTTTTAAAAGAAAAGTAAAAAAGCATTTTCAACACATTAGGACCAGACACAGGAAATATTTAATCAAGCACTGTATTAATGAAACACACTTAAAAAAAAAATTATTTACATCCAGATGACTGCTTTCAAACTGGTAGATTTCTTGTTAGACTTGAATTTGCTCAGCTCTTATCTGTCTCCAGATTCCCATTTCCTTGTGAATTCTTTTTCCGACACCACAGTCATTTTGGAGACAAATTTTTCTACCAGTTGGATTGTACATCTTAAGTCATGCGGTTTTTTTGGGGCCAGTTACCGTAGTTTCATTCTGCTCTGAGCACCATGGGAGTCATGCTCTGTAACTTAGGCCTCATAGGCACTAAATTCATACACAGTCATCCATAATTAAAGGTAATTATTATATCATGTCCCACATCTCAGAGTATCTCTGCTTTAGCTGTTCAGTCAGGCTCCTCAGCTAAGATAATTTTACTGAGTTCAAAACAAGAGCTCTCCCAGAAGGTTCCAACACAGTAGGCAGCTCCTAAGACTCTGTAGCCCTGACACCTTGTGCTGTGTGGTGGAGCATATTTTTCACCATCATGCTGGAGAACGTGCCAATCCCTCAGAAACAAGCAGTGGAAAGGAATAAGGACTTGTGGTTGAAGAACGGAACAAATCCCACAATCAAAACAACAAAAGGGGCAAGTGGGGAACTAAATGGACACAAGACCTTTATCCATAACCCTAGGGAAAGATCAGAGGAAACAGACCAAGGAATTCTTGTTGGTAGCCATTGAAGAATAAAGATTCACAGGGAATTGGGCCTGGGGAGGATGAGAAATCACTTTGCATTATTCCGTCCCATTTTCCCAGAAAACAATTGGACCCAGGCTTGTTTCTGTTTTAACAGTAGTATGTGGTTCTTGGGATAAGTTCAGATTAATTCTCCATCCCCAAGAAACCTTTTCCCAGTCTTCACCCTTAAACACCATTGAGTGGCTCTCCTTATTCCCAGTCCTCTCTCCTGGAAAACTCTTCAATCAAAGAGAAACTGCCAACATGTAAATTTATACCAACTTCATGTCCTTTGCCTCAAAACTAGTTCTGAATGTAAAAAGCTTTGTGATAATTTATAACATTGAGTAACACTGAAATGTCTGCTTTATCCTCCACTCTCAATGTTTTTTCTTCTTATTACTCTTTGGAAATTAATTTTATTTTTTAAACAATGTGAATATGTGAATGTGTATTTCAGCCCGGCATCTTCCTTCTCTCTCAGATGTGGTAGCAGGAAGAAGATTATGGCAGCCACTTTGGGGATGCTTAGCACTAGTCAAGCAATGGAATATCAAAGAACATGCTTATTTTATCTCCTCACAGACACAGATGATGGAAACATGGCAGAAAATAAGTGTTTCAGACTGTCAGTGTAGACTCACAAAGGGGTCACATAAGGGGTCTACCATATGTTCAGATGGTTTCTTCTTCTAATTGCTTAGAAGCAAATTAACCAATTGTTAAGTTGTGGAGGGTGGGGGGCGGGGAAGGCTGTTTGCTTTTATTTTTCTAAGTACAAACAGCTAACAAAACCAGCTACCTTGTTTGTCCCAAATCTCACACTCCACAGAGCTCTGACATTGCTTTCAAGTGAAACTGGAGCTCTACTGGAAGAGAATTTACATCCTAAGTGTGGAAGTCAAATCAAGCATTAGAGTGATAAGACCCAGCACCCGTGAATAGGCTTCTGCAGTGATCTTATAAACCTGTCCTGTGGGCAAACTCTGCTCTACTTACAAAAGTCTATTGTAACAGTACTGAATGTGGGAATTTGGAAACAAACCACAAGACTTGTGCCCTTATTTGCAAGTTAATCCCTTCAATGCTTTTCCCTGTTACAGCTATTTTACAGCTTGCAGACATTAGTGTCAACTCCGACCTCGAAGTGAAAGTTCAAAGCCTTTGCTTACATGTGCACTGGACTCTAAGATGTAAATGGCCCTGTTCTTTCTCCACAGTTAATTTAACTTCTTTGGCAACACACTCTGAAGTACAGTGCCAAAAAAGGCATTGGTTGTAGATCTCCAACAGATCACACCAAATTCTGTCATGGTAAAATAAAATAAATCAAAAATGTTTTTCTCTGAACAGGACACAAATAATGTTTAAAGCTCAACAATGCCAATGAAATTGTATTTGTTATTAGCCCTCTCATTACAGGCAAAAAGCAGGATTTTTTTTTATTGCATAACATACCACAAGAGGCCCTAACTCTTTGTTTTTTCTTCCCTGGAAACTTTCCTCTTCTCAGACCAAATAAGCAGGCAATAACTCTGGGACCAATGACAGGGTGCTGTGCTTCCCTTCTACTCTTTCTCTGAGCTCTTACTTGCACTTAGAAACCTGGGTTGGCTATCTTGAGTGCCCTGGCTTCCCCCCAAACAGCAGCAGCTCCAGCAGCTTAGGTGAGGATGATGCTGTGCCTTCATAACCTCAGAGGGCAGCATTCTTCTGCTTTCCAAGTCCCAAGGGTCTCATTAGAGGATCTGCTAAATCAGGCTTGTATAGTCTGTCATTAACTGCAGAATTTAATTATGCTGATTTGCATTTAGGAAAGACTGAAGCTTGCTGAGTTGTTGCTGCTACCACGCTGTGTTTATCTTTTCCTCTGTTTTCTAAGGGTTTTTTTGAAGTGCATAAAGGTCAGGGGGCAAACATTCCCAGTGCAAAGCCACTCCTGAAGATGCAATCACACTGGGGACTTGTACAAATGCTTACTAGCAACGGAATAGACTCAGTAGCAATACTGGAGTATACCTACTCCACATATCAGAACAGCCAACATTAGCATGGTACAATCAAAAGAAATTATGAGAAGGGCAAGATGATCCATTGAGACTCCGAAATACGCCCATGGGACACGCATTTGCAAACTGCTTATTTAAAACATACGAGTTCCCCACACCCATAATGTCATTGAGCAAATGCCTGCTGACTCCAGCGAGAGCTCTGCTAAGCCTGACACTTTTGGTAATCGCATCTGTGTCACCGAACTGCTGATCGAGCTTTTTGCATTCTTTTAACGACATCACCCTGGATGAAGAATTGATAAAAAATCCCAGATTGTTCTCTCACTGTTGGAGTTTCAGCGATCTTGCCTCCAGCACTAATATGGTTTATATTCTGAGTATTGGCAAAAAGAAGTGATTTCCTTCAGAGTTCTTGTAATGTCACGGGAGAACAAGAACTTTGCTGCTGTAGCTGAACGTGTCATTTCCCAGGGCCTCTACCACAACGAGTTCCTACTTCAGTTCTCTGCACAACACACAACAACAAGTCTGAGAAGCCCTGTGAAAAGCCTTTTTTATTCTCATTCTAAACACAGCCAAACATAATCACTCTGTGCCAAAAGAAAAAGACCACAGCTGGTAAGGAAATTAAATTTACTCCAGATCATCCAGTAATGCATTATAACATAAATGATGGAGAGATAACAATCAAGACATGCATAAAAATGTATCAGAGAACACTTTAAAAGTTTAAGGCTTTATCTAGAAGAGCAAAAATGCACCAAGTAACCACTTTTTTTTCTTTTTTTTTTTTGACTCATGGATGGATTACCAATCAAACAGCACAAATATAAAGTTTATTATGTAGTATTCATTTATCACACAGCTCTTTTGAATCCCAGTAAATGCTAGACCTTTTGCCCATTTTTTTAAAATGGAAGACTGTAATTCCAAAGACCAAGACTTCTAAGATAGCTCATAAATTTTTCTGCAGTGCAAGCCACCCCTTTCCTGTGCCTTGTCTCCAAGAATCTTTAAAATGTCCTCTTGAGCACCAGAAAAATGAAAGTTTCTTACAGAAATCACTCCTGCAATTATTGCTTTCAAACCATTAGAGTTTAAAAACTTGTATATTAGAACACAAAAAGCATTGTGCCTCATATTTTTTATCATTAGAATATGTTTTTCATTAGAATGTCTCACCTGAACCTGCATTAAAAAGCTCAATCAAAAATCCAGAAAATCTAAATTACTTCACTATCTTTGCACCCACACAGCTAAATTTATGCTCAAAAACATTTCAGTGTTTCCTATTAACTGGCTATGAGGTCTACTGGAGAAACTGACAGAAATTCTAGGATATAAATGTTCTGTGGAAATTCTTTCACCCTCTCTAAAATTGCTTTCCAGCACCTGGAATGCACTGCTAAGCACTATACAGAAATGATCCTGTTTAGACTATTAGATTTCAATTTACATCAGAGAAAAATGCATTTGTGAAGCATTTCTGTACACAAAGAAGCATAACATTAACTGCACTGTGGAGATGTTATCACTTACAGCCACTGAGTGCCTCAACTACAAATTAGAGGATAATTAATTTAAAATAGTCCTGTACTAAAATGCAGAATAGAGTAGTTAAAGGAAAAAGCCATAATAGTTCCCATGGTAGAATTTTCTTTATAGAAAGGGCATGAATGTTACATCAATTTACTTAGCAATGAAACATTGGAACAGGTTGTAGGGTAGGGTTGACCTTACATAATACAGGGCCTTAAGTAAGATTTAGAGGCACAGCTTTGACTTCCACCTAGGCCTCAGATGAGGGAAATTATGTCTGCTCAGGGCCAAACTGCTTCAATTGCATATTTAACTTTTCAGCAAGCATATCTTTTCTTATGGAGTAGACTTTTATATACATACATATATATATATATATATATATATTATAATAATATATATATATATTATATATATAATGCATTTCTTCTTTATAAATTTTTTCTTTATACATCTACGGAGAAACCCACAGCAAGCTGGCAATTACAATCAAGAGATAAATTTTTACATGGAGAGAATTTATTCCTTTCAAGCTTGTAGGAAAGTACACGTGTTTTTGTGATTTGTCTTTTCCCTCCACACCGTTTACTGAGATATTAACGTAAGATTATTGTAAGTTATTAACTTTAGATTGTTTGAGGTTTTTCAGCATATTCAAATATATCTGTAACCTCAGCCCACATAGTTGTAAAAGAGAATGTGTATAACAGTACTGAATTATATATATGCATTAAACAAAGTTTTTCCTTCTTGAGATATACCTCATGTTTCCTAAAGCCTCACTGACAGATCAATCATGTCTCAGGTAACTGTGCTCTTTGCAGTTGCTTTACAGTGTTCTGCAGGAATGCTAGGGCAACAAACCAAATTTTTTCTGCACTATTTCAATGACTCTGAAGAGAAACAGTCATTCATATTAGAAATTTTCAACTGCTTAGGTGAATTCTTACAGATATTAAGTTATTTTTCATGTTTAAAAAGATTCTTTCAAATTTAAGAAATATTGATTTTTAAAACTAAAGAGAATTAGCAGTGGAGGATTACTTTACAGTGGCAAATACCTGTGAATTCCACACCTATTATAAGGTACAGCATGACTTCCCACAGTCTTCCCCAATGATTCATTTTGTATCTTTATTTCCCCAGAAAATACCAATCTGTGACTACAATAAAGTACATCAACAGCTTTACATTACTCCATGATAGTGTTGCTATTAATGTTTTTTCACCTTCTAATGATGAAGAGAGACTTCCCGTAGTAAAAGCTGTGCATAAATTACAGAATGCTTTGGGCTGGAAGGGACATTAAAGACCATCCAGTTCCAATGCCCCTGCCATGGGCAGGGACACCTTCCACTAGACCAAGTTGCTCAAAGTCCCATCCAACATGGCCTTGAACACTTCCAGGGATGGGGCATCCACAACTTCTCTGGGTAACCTGTTCCAGTGCCTCACCACACTCACAGTAAAGAATTTCTTCCTAATATTCAATTTAAACCTGAGCTTTTTCAGTTTAAAACCATTACCTGTTGTCCTACCACTACCTGCTCTTGTCAAAGGTCCCTCTCCAGCTCTCTCATAGCTCCCTTAGGTACTGAAAGGATCTCTAAGGTCTCTCCAGGGCCTTCTGTTCTCCAAGATGAACAATCCTAACTCTCTCAACCTGTCTGCACACGAGTGATGCTCCAGACCCCTGATCACCCTGGTGGCCTCCTCTGGACTCACTCCACCAGTTACACATCTTTCTTGTCCTGAGGACCCCAGACCTGAACACAGTACTCCAGGTGGAGTCTCACAAAATTCAGATTGCTGGAAACCACACCGCTGTTTTCCCAGGAAGCCAAAAAATACTGTAAAAATAGCCTTAATAAATGACAAGCAACTTTAATTAAAGAAAGAGTTTACAGCTGAATGCTTCTGCTGCCTGTAATAAAGCTGTTATCTGTAAGTCAGTTCCTGCAAACAAGTCCTTATAGAGCTAAGACTCAAATTTGCAGAATGATTGTATCATTCAGACTGATATTAATTCTGAAGAAAAATTGCGAGTTCTGAATTATTAAGGAAGACTGTCATTGAAGTTTTCATTGAACATCCATATCCTGAAGCCATATAAATGCCACAAAAAGCCACAGCACTTTGGCTTTGATTCAGTACAATTCTTAACCAGTCAATCAAACTACCTCTGTATTTAAAGCTCAGCATGTGCACAGTATTTCCTGCTATATCTGGCCTCAGATTCCAACTTCCCTTTATGAATCTGTAACTATCATGTTTCTAAACAGAACTGAGGGTCATAAATTCCACAGAAAAGTATTTACAGACCTTGACAGAACCTGATTTGTCCATATAGAGGGAAAACTACTACAAATTAAACCAGGAATTCATAGTCCATTTGCTGTTCCAGGCCAATTCTCCAGGTGAACAGCTGGTGCCCTTGTTCATTATAAGTTTAAACACTTTCAAAGTATAATATTAAACTGCAAATAAAGGTTTTCTTGATAAAGACTAAAGACCTCTTTACACTGAGATTCCTGGAAAGCTACATGTAAATTTACTTTGTAGATGGATAAGTTATGTCACATTGCAAGGAATAGTCCCATATGGAATTAAAATTGCTTTAATTTAATTTAGCTTAATCCACTTCATGAGTAAAATAAACAAAATTAAATGAAGGCTACTTTAATTCTGAATGAAAGTTCTGTGTAGCTTAAATAGCCAACTGGCAACTTTTTAGTTAATTCATAGAATCATAGGATGGCTTGGGTTGGAAGGGACCTTAAAGATCACCTAGTTCCAACCTCCCTGCCATGGGCAGACACTTTTCACTAGACCAGGTTGTTCAGAGCTCCTTGAACACTGCCAGGGATGGGGTATCAAAAAATTAGCCCTGATATAACACAGTTGGTTAGAACATGGTGCTACTAACACTCAGGTTGCAAGTTCAATCCCCATGTGGTCCATTCACTCAAGAGCTGGACTTGATGATCATTGTGTGTCACTTCCAACTCAGAATATTCTGTGAATACTTCTCAGAGGAACTCCAAGTAGACCTCCAAGTAGAAGAGCTCTGACAGAACTTACTTCTATTCCAAACAGAAGGAAGAAGAGGCAGGTGGTCCTGTATAAACGATCCCACTCATTTGCAACACACTGATACGGGACAAGGTAGAAAACAGCAGTGCTGTGTTTTCAGCCTGGCTAATTGTGACCATACTGTAAGAAGATCCCATTCTCAAGGTACCTTTGGAGCAAGTCTCTGTATAGTTTTTTTTTACATACAGAATTCTACTGCAATCACTGGTTAGTGTCAAATAAATCCCCACGTGCTTACTGGCAAGAAGGCGGCTGAGGTCTGTGGGCTACAAACAGGTTACAAATTCACAGGGGGAGGGGGGCAGGCACTGACCCAGCCCTGTGCTGAGCACACCCTCAGCCTTCCTCGTTCCCGGCGCTGGCAGCGCTCAGCACCGCGGACAGCTCCCTCTCCCTCCAACAGGATTTTAAACCTCACCAAAGGCCCGTCCAAAGAAATGCCTTTGAATCTAAACCCAGGGGTTAAAGTAACACAGCATAGGTCCTTCTGGAAGTGCAGTATTCAGGCTGGGCTTTTCCAGGCCACTTGGAGGATTATTCTATTTCCAGAGAACCGGGCATTCAAATCTCATCAAGGTTTTTGGAAAATGTCCGACTAAGTAGCAACAGTTATCCTTTAAAAAGGATGTTCATCCTTCAAAGCTCGACACTCAAAGCTCACTTAAGTAATGAGTTGATTCTGTGATTCCAAATGTCCAGGTCTGAACAGACCCAGTTTTCCTCCTCACTTCTGTAACTAATGAGGAATTCTGGCAGCATTCAGCCTGGATGTGGAAGCACCTTCCTGGTGTGCCCTGCTGTGAGTTAAATATACTAAGAATTAGGTGGTTTTACCCTAATTTCTAAAGGCATTGTGTGTGCATGCATGGGGAATACAAATACCACTTCTCCATAAAAAGAGTCGGCAAACCTGCTTTTGTACAGGAGCAGAATGCTGACATCTTGGTGTAAGTGCTGAGCTGGACTTAAAATGGACGAGAAGAGCACTAAAACAGTGCACAGAATCAGTACTTTTTTATAGCATCTGCCATCCAACGACCTCCAAATGCTTTTAAAGTTACTCCTCAGCAAGCTGTACAATACTCCCATGTGATAGACAAACATTAAGTTGCCCACTTTACAAATGGGTAAACACAGATACAACGAGATTCATACAGTTTGCAGAAATAGAGAGGGGTTTTTTTGCACGAAGTAGCTGCAAATCCCCAGCACAAATATGTTACAAAGGAACAATATTGCCTTATTCTTCAAAACAGGGTCATACTGTGTCAGCAGCAAGCTCCACACTGAACTGAAACAGCATCTCCCCTCGGTGCTGGTCCAGAATAACTGAGTCTCCAAACAGGCAAAACAGACACCCCCTCCACACTGGTCTGAAAGGCAAGCAGTCAGCTTCGATACACATGCAAAGGAGAAAAGACAGTGTTGTCAGCTCAGAGAGAGACAGACAATGCAAACACAGGAGGACATCCTAAGACTAAAGAAGAGAAACGGAATAGAAAACCCTATATTGCCTTTGCTGTCTCACAAAATGGAGACCTAACATTAAATTTTTTCAGGTTTGTAAGTCTATAACACCTGTAGCAGCTGTTTTGGCACCAGTATTAATACTTCAGCTTTAGACAGGTTTGAAAGATCAATATATTCTGAGTTTCCACAAGAGATAATTAAAAAACCAATCGAACAAAAAACCAAACCAAACAACCAACAAACCAAAGCAAAAACCACCCAAACCTTCAAATTAAGTGATTCTTTGATATAAACTGCCCAAATTACTGCCTGAAATTTAATGGCTTTAACTTTTAGCAATGAATAATAGCCACCTATACAACAATCTGATTGGGGAGCACAGATTCCATTTGTTATAATTAAAAATCTTGTTCAAGGTCTTTCGCTTCATTGGTCATTTGGTTGGAAAATGCAGAGTCATTTATGAAAGTGATAATCAGGGTCATTTATAGGATCACTCCACCCTACTCACAGCTCCACAAGTGTCTATTGTGCAGTGCTGGGAAAGCACAAGTGTAAAGGAAAAAAACCCTCCTTTGCAACAAAACCATCCTTCAGTCTATTTGTGTCAGTTTGCTAATAGCCATGAATTCTTGTCATTGTAAGAAGACTGCAGGTAGAATGGCTAGGAAGATGCAGTCCTTATGCACTGCACCTTTGAGATGAAGTATTGGTTTGGATTTAAAAAAAAAGCCACATCACCTCATTTTCAATAGCAGCTGGCACCCAAACTCCACGACAGCTTTTGTGTACAGAAATATGTACCCATGTCACTAATAGTTAAATTCAGTGCTTTGGATTCAATATTTATCAACTGAATTTTGCAAAAACATATAACAAACTGCTCCTTGCCATGTAATGGGTGAAAATAACAGTAAGAAATAGGAACACCACAGTATAACATCCAAATTCTCTCCTGGTGAAGTTCAAAAGACTGTCTGCCTCTCACAGCACAATAAACCCATGACCTACATATACACTGTAATATTGCAAAGGTACAGAGAGATAAACCATGAGGAGGGCATGACTTTCATCCCACAATACACTTGTGATCACTGGAATAGCCTGAAGGAAGGAGAGAGTGGAAGCTAGATCTTCCACAATGGGGAGAAAAACAATGTTAGGACTGCAATTAAAAACTTTGTTATTGACGCTTTCACAGAGTTATGTTAGACAATGATCCAAAAGCACGCAGTCCATGTAAGGAGTAACAACACTGCAAGAACTGAAACAGTATTTAAATGAATAATCTTTTGCAAATTAGCTCCAAAGAACTGATTGAGTCCTGTGTTTCAGCACTTCGCTTCCTTTTTCTCTTACTTCCTTCTGAAAGAGCTCACATGACTTACAGTGTAAACTTTGAGTTTTTAGGTAAACGGGTTTTTTTGGGTCAGTTGGCACCATTCTTGTAGCTGCTGTCCACCCTGGGACACTGGGATCTCTCACCACAAATACACCCCACTGGCCAGGCAAATCTGCTATGGAATAAGGATTATCCTAAGTGATAGCATTTCTCTAGGAGCTATTTGTCTAAAGCCAACACACACATCTCAGCAGATTTAGCAAGATAAACAAGGACAGAATAAACTGTATTTAGAACAAATGAACAGAGTTGGGACTGTGATCAAGGGCAAGTTTAAATTCAGTTGGGGTGGGAGAGTAGCTTTGGTAGATCTATCTAAGCAGGTCTGGGATGATACTGGAATAGTCATGGGAACAGGGTGCTCAGAGCAGCTGCCTGACCCACATTCACTGTCAGTAGCTGAGTACTTAAAACCAGGATGAAGAGTGCCTTTATGTGCTGCAGTTTCACCTTGGGTGTCATTTCCTTCTCTGTGCTCGTCCTGAAAGACACAACTGCATATGATATGCATGGAGAGCCAAAATCTAAATGGGTGGAACTAATACCAGAGTGAACACTCCAGGTGGGGTTTGGATGCCATATCCAGCTAGGCACGTTGGAAAGCTTTGTCCATTTGGAGACCCGAGAGCAGTCTGCTTGAAAGTGGCCCATGGTGCATGGCAAGGGCTCCAGGGATGCCTGCAGTGCTCATCGTGCACTCGGTAATGAGTGACTTTGAAAGTAGGTTTTTTAAAGGAATATTCATAGTTGCAAAGGAGCTATCATATTCTTATTGTAAAAGCTGTAATGACTCTCTGGGGCCTCAACACAGAGCAAGCTACACACACCCCCACTACAGATCTCAAACAGCAGCTCTCTTTCTGATGAAGACAGAGAAACAATAAGTTTCTATCCTGTAGACTGTGGTACATTAAGTCCTGTTCACTTTATTTCTACAAACAACCTGAAAGGAGTCAAATCAGGCTTCAAATACCATGTTGAATATTAAAGGAGTTGTGCATGGGAACTGTGGTCTTGCATAAGCAAAGGATGAATTAAGAACAGGCTAATAGCTTGTGTCTAAATATACTTTTTTCAGTCCGTTCAATTTAAAATACATTTTTAATGGTATTGACAGGTTGTAGATGGATGGGAAAATTATGTGCTAAAAAGTAAAAGTGAGGTGAGAAAAGGAAATTAAATCTCCATTTAGCAGAAAAATTATTTCAATATTTGTTTTCCTTCCAAAGCAGACGAAAACAAGGACTGTTGAAACTCCCCAGTAAACAAAATTTCAGTTCCCATCAATCAATCTATCTCATTTTATTAAAACTGAATAATTAATTTTCCCTGTATTATTTAGATAACATAAAAGCAAACAACCATCAAGGATTACATTTCAAAGTTTTTTTCCAGATATCAGACTTTGACAGAGTACTTAAATTCCTCTTTTTCTAGACACGACATTGTCAAAACCATGGTGTTCTTATATGAGGTTAATGGTGCAAATACAGAAAGAAATATCTTATCTGAAAATTGTATACTAGCCTCCACTATCTGTCAGAATTTTCTAATCAACTGAAATATTATCAATTTATTAATATGTAGGATATTGCCTGATCCAGTAAAGAAAGTTAATTGCTGTGCACTATCTATGACAAATACTGCTAAGATTCATAATAAAACCCTGATTCAGCCACAAACATGGACATGAATAGAAGACATTATCCACAGTTTTCTCAGTAATTTAGCATAAACCTGTTCTACAAGTGCAGCCTAAGAGGTTGCAAAGGAGCTATCACATTCTTATTGTAAAAGCTGTAATGACTTGCACAGATTTACATGTTCCTATCATCCCTTTTTCTAAATGTCATATCTTCAATAAATCAATGACACTTGTATCATATCATGTAATGTTAATTATATACAAGCATTTAAACTTAGAAGAATAAGACACAATTTATATACTAAACAAATACAGATGGATAGTACGGGAGCTTGAAATACCACAGTCAAAATGCAGAAAAAAAGGGAATGGAAGAAATTATCACCCCTATTTTACAAATGGGGAATGGAGGTAAAGACCAGTGAGAAGCTCCAGGCAGGACATGTTACCACAGCAGGAGGTGGTAGAGCTGCCGTGCAGCAACACAGATATCCTGTGCATGGCAGCATTATGAGATTTTTCCAGGGTCACACAGGAAATCATTATCAAACTCCCTCTAAATTAAAAATTGTAGCATGCCAATCCAAGCATATTCACTGCAGAACAGTGTTTCTCCTCAGAAACCATGAGACATGCCAAAGCCTGCATGAAGATAAGCTGAAGATACCACCGTGGTCCCTGCTCAGTACAGGTTTCTGTGATCAAATATCTCACTCACTCAACCCCATGCAAAGGCCTTACACTTCCACAAATCACAGCTGTCTTGCCCATCATGGAGCCTCCAATAGTCAGGAAACCTTTAAAGCCATTTGAGGCCATGCAGTTCCAGTTGGCAAATAAAGTTGGGAATAGTGGAATGCTACCACACTCCGCAATCACAGTGGACATCAAGGGCAACATATACAGTGAGAAGGAAACTGTGTAGACTATGGGGCTCAAGTGACACATTCATATAAAAGATTTACTGTTCAGATTAACATGCTGAATTTTGATCAGACACTTTGCATTTCATTACCATAGGTTAGTCCTTACTCTCGTTTACAGTCAAATCTCTAGACTTACTTTTCTCCCCATTGCAGGACACATTTGCATTAACAGCTTCTTAAGTTGCTCCATATCATAACAATATGGCATGGGCTTTTCAGTCAGATAATGTGACACACACTTCCACTCCAGCACAGCATGTGCAGATCCCAGTCTGTCCTTGTTATAGCTAATTCTTAGTGCCTTTCTTCTCATCATAAAGTTGTTTCTCCACACACCTTCAGCATACATTCCTACTGCTTCCAAACAAAATCTGTAACAAACAATATCATTGTTTAGGATTTCCATTAACATCAATTTGCTCTGCCTTACACTCTCCTGTCCTCTCACAGGTGCACGCACTTCATTTTACTGATGTTGCAGAATCCCAAATGGACTTTCTTGCTGATGGTGCTTTGTCCCACCTCATATCACAAGCTGTCTTCCTGTATCTCCTCTTCACCCTTGTTGATTTTACTCTCATGACTTACAGCATTTACAAACAGCCTTTCCAAAACTAATGTCCTATTTACCCATATAAATGATCCAGCTTGGTTTGTCTCCCTGTCTAAGAATGGAAAAGTAGTAAAGCTGAAATGCGAGTCAATTAATAAAGAACTAAAGGATAATTAATGTTAGTCTATACAGACTCCTGGAAAATAAGTCTCGTCGAACAAACCTGATTTCATTTCTTGATGGAATTACAGATTTGATTGATAAAGGTAATGGCACAGACATAACAGACTCAGACATTTGAAAATGTGCTTGGCTTCATTATTTGAACACATTCCATCATTGGACCCTGACAGGGCCCAGCCACTCTGCTATCATCTTTTCCAGTCACATCTTTCACTGGCACAGGTGCCTTCACATGGATGGGGAGGTCAGGAGATGTGACCTTCCCCCATTCCCATTTGGTGTGAGACCTGCCACAGCACACAGATCCTTGTTGTTAGCAAGCAGCAAATGAAAGACATCGATCCCTGAGCATGTGTGAAATTAATGCAAAAGGCCCCAATATAGCACCTTAAGGAAGAAGATGGTATTTATTAAAAAAATTTGAATGTACTGGTTTTATCCACTCACACTCATTCTCCCTTAGAGTTCATCCATCATACTGTCATGTGCACCAAGATGTGTGTTCAGGTAGACTGGCTGAGATGATTTCCATGTGTCAGAGCAGATAAGGAATATCAACTTTTAAGTTCTCATCAAAACACTCGTTTTTTCTTGACTGGTAGTGATAAGTTAGTTTTTTGGCAGCTCTTTAATACTTTTCATGAGCCGACAGTCGAGAATGGGTGGTCTTTTGCTTCCAAATCTTGCCTACTTAGGCATTCCTAAGTATTAGCAAGGTTGAAGTTCATTGTCTGATTTCGTTTGCATGGAGTATGTCAGAAAAAATGCACATTTGTTCAGCTGCTGTAGCTCCCTACTGGCATAACAGGAGAAGGAATTGTGCTCACACACATAATGTGCCAGTATCTTGTGGCTTTTTAGTGTCCTTAGAAAGTGGAGTCTTGTGCTGGAGAAAAGCCTCTACTGTGGCTTTTATCAGAGCCCAGGCCTTCTGGGCTTGACAGCACAGCACATTCCTCAGTTTTATTGCTGGGAACAATGTTCTTTATTATCAGTACATGACATTCTTCTCACACTTACTTCACTAGTTTTTCCAGTGTTTACGGAAACATATTTGCATCTGTATTTCATTCATACCAATATTAATATTTCTGCTACAAGTCTCAACATGTTGAGTTACAAGAGAGGAAAACCAGTTTACTACGAGAACCTCCGAAAGGAGAAAGCACAAGATACAGAATCTAGGAGCACAGATGTGCCAACCTGACACATTTACAAGG
This sequence comes from Manacus vitellinus, assembly GCF_001715985.3. Taxonomy (NCBI): domain Eukaryota; kingdom Metazoa; phylum Chordata; class Aves; order Passeriformes; family Pipridae; genus Manacus; species Manacus vitellinus. The sequence continues at coordinate 556,332 of NW_021940812.1, read as the reverse complement.
CACAAGAGAAATAAATGAATTCACTTTTCAAATACTAAATGAGTTTACTGGGCTCAGCTTGTGTGATCCAATGGACTCTCCTAGCCTCAAGCACAATTTCTCCAGCACACACCAATAACAAAGACACTGTGCTATGGTTACTTTGGAGAGGTGGGAACTAGACTTTGTATCCTCCAGTCCAACACTTCCTATGCATCTCAAGTTCTTGTTGTGCCTGTGCATGAATTCATCACCTGAAGCATTCTTTGACATCCAGACTCTGCCCATGAGTGGAGACTGCATGTGTCCTGACTACAGATCTAACTCGCTCGTTATTTCACTCCAGGAACCAGGACTTGAGCATCTGTGTTTCACATGTGGCAATTCACCTTCAAGTTGCTTTCCCTGCAAAAATCACAGTTCACAAAGGCAGCCCACTCCAGAGCCTGCCCTACAGGCACAGTGCACACTTAGGACACATCTCTTTTCCCTCCAACTCTGCTCCAGCCCTGGCTCAGAAGGCCTTGCAGTCTCAACTCCTGCATGCAGCACAGAGGTGTTCACACATCACAGGACAAAAGCATCTTTCAGGGCTGAATCCTGCCCTTTGAGCTGAAAAAAAAACCCATGCAAATTATTTCAATTCCAGTAACAATGAAGTCATTTGGGGACAAGGGAGGTTCCTGCCAAAAGATGTGAAACGTGGACTTATTAGTCACCTCCAGAGCGTGCCTGAGCAGTGTGGTCACAAGTTGGTTCATGGCAATTACTCCTGTAGTTCCATCTACAGCACCCACACCTTAGCAAACAAGCAAGGGATGTTCACAACCAGCAATAACTATCAATTTAGGACAGATTCATACTGTGACTGAAGACTGAAATCTCCCCCTTAACCCAATGCAAACTGCCCAAAGCCTTCTGGTCTTTCCATTGCTCTGCCCTTCTGTGGTCACATCTATTCATGGTATGTTTTCCTTATTACAGCAGGAAGCAGGGAGCTCAGGAAAGCCCTATGGCCATTTGTTAATCTGCCTTCTGCAGATTAACCCCTTTTGTCTCAATATTTTCTGTGATGTCACTGTTGATATGCAATGTTTCACAAGGGTATAACTCCTTAAAAATTTAAGAGGTTAAATTAAAAGCAAAACAAAACGAACAAAGACAAAAAAAAACAACCAACCAAACAAACAAACTAAACCAAACAAAAAAAAACCACCAAAACAACCCCCAAACCTGAACATGGAAATTAAATACTAAGGAACTCTCCAGAAACCAGACATTCAAATGTAATAGAATGGTATAAATGGGGAAACTAGAGGAACTTCAGAGGGAACCAAGGCAGCCTCTCACTGAAAATACTGGAAAGCTACATTTTGTGCCACTGAGTCCATCTAAAATGATCATACTTCTCATCTATTTAATCTCTCCCTAAAAGTGTGTGATTTACTTCTCATTTTAACCCATCAAAAGACCTAAATGGTATATATGATGCTCACTGCTACATTTTTGCACTTTGGCAAGTTGCTTCTAGACATTCTGTGAGGTCATTTTCCTTTCTTCATTTGGTAAATAATAGCCCCCTTATTTCTACAATGGGACTTCATCTCATCTTGCTTGCTTTATTGAATAGATGAATAGACCACCTCTGACTTCACGTAATTTTGCCTTTCTTGCAAGATTTTGGAGTATCAAGGATTTTTTTTTTCCTGTAGTGAATTAGAATTCTTTTGATTTCAATTTTTTATTGTAGATGCAGGTATGATGGACTCTGACTAATATTGCAAAGAAACCTGTAAGGACATTATATTTTACGAAAAAATATCTGCAATTTATACTTACAGCCAGCTTCACATCTTAAACACTCCAAATCACATCCAGGTGAGGTTTAGGGACAAATACATGCATAATTCATGAAAGCACAGCCATTATTGGTATCTCTATAGAATAAATAGTCCTTGGTAGACACTGTGCATTTGAAGGATGCACCATAGTCATGCTAGCAATATAGAGCCAAATTTATATTTATGGTGTACTCTCAATCCATTCGGTTGTTTCCATTTGAACACACTGGTGAAATACAGTGCAATATTCTCTTTCAGTTACCAGCACAAGATACACAACTTGAAGCAGAGCTCCCAATAGCTGGAGAGCACAGAAGAGCTGATGACTGCACAGAGTCCACTAGGGAACTTGTTATGCCAATCTAATTAACCTGGAAAATGCTCAGCTAGCACCAAGCTCTGGGCTCGCACACAGATGGAAAATGGGCTGTTCAACTATTGTGTGTGCAAGGTAGGCTTCTCATAACTCCCAAGTCAGCAGAAACATTTAAGCATATGCTTACCATTAATGTTAAACAGGTGCTTAAGTACGCTGCTGAACAGGGAACATAACAAGGAGCACGCCTCTGGAGTACGTGATTTTTGCTTTAATTGCTATTGCATAGGATTTATTTGCTACCCTTAGACATTGCCAACAGCCTTCTTTCCCTACCAAGACTGCAATTCTGTTAAAATCTGACTAGGAAAATAATGAGAGATGCTCTCTTTATAAAAAAAACAAGGTCCATCTGTAAAACCCAAGATACTGGAACAAAAAAAGGAGATAAGTAAATCTTACTTTTAAAATTTCTGGAATCTTCTACAGAGATTTTTACTCCTACAAGAATGTCCAAATCCAACCAAATAGGACCTCTCTTAACAAAGGTTTTAACACATTACAAATTTAGATGTACATGGTTAATTCAAATGAAATAAAATGCACGGAGAATAACATAAAATTAACAGAGAATAAAACATGAATTTCTCTTCCCTGAGAAAACCTCTCAAATAGTGAGATCAGGAATGGCTCAGTCATACTGATAGAAACTACAACTAATGTCTAAATTACTGCTCTACCTTCAGCATTTTACGTATCCTTCGTGTAAATCACAGATCCAGTTTTTAACAGAGCCACATTCCTGCATTACAATCACTCGCTTTACAAACTAGATCTTCATAAGAGGTACTTTCAGCCCCCTCACAGCCAGATGAGAAGGCATTATTACAAGCATATTTTTCGCATCCTCATAATTAGGCACAAGAAAAGAGCAATACAAGCTTATTTCTAGGTTACTTTGGTTATATCAAATGCTGCAGAAGAACTACTCAGTATTTACAGAAAACATGGCAAGCTATCATTTCAATTTTTCTCCATGTTTTTAATAACTTCAGTCCTAAATGATAAACAAATAAAAATGTTTCATTTTCAGCATGTTTTCCAGATGATCATCATCGGTGAAAACAAACATAAACAAAAGAGCAGGCATGCAGAATGCTCTGTGATACTGCTGATGGAGGGGGTGATGGGGTTCTCCATGGGGGACAACTTCTAAAAAGAGATGAACTAAAAGATCCAGAGCACTTCTCTTAACCACCTCACTCTGCTTTTCTTCTGCTTGCTTTTTTATCATGCCCATCACCTCCTTATTTTATTTTCTTGTCAACTGCAGTATTTCACTGTTTGCTATCCTTTAAAAACTACTGAAAATCCCCAGTGACACGGAACATTGTGGGGTTATGTATTGAGAGTCAGGTCTGAAGGCACCTGAGCCTCAGACAAAATTCTTACTCATTTCAGCAGGCGTAGTAAACCCGTTAAGTTTGGCAAAAGTTTTGCTTGAGTAAGTGCTGAATAATGACTACAGAATGAGGCTATGCAGTGTGTGACTGGAATTCATGCCAAGTCTGTCTCTACACATGCCTGAGTTGACAAAATCTTCTGGCCAGTATTTCCCTGTAACTTGAGAGGGATTTTCCACAGCATTGACCACTCTGTTTGCTGTCCTGGGCACGCAACATTCACCACCACAGCTCACCCCACTGTCTTAAGGTTGGTTTTCTCACACCTGCTTTGACTGGAAACTTGGGTGCATCTCAAGATAACCTCAAAAGTCATTATTCCATAGTACATAGAGATGAGATGGTAGAAATACTTCATATTTGGCAATATAATCAGTTAACAGTGAGTCACACCATGAAAGGAGGCCCTTTCACAAACAAAATCCTAAACTGGTCGCTGGATGTACACTGAGTTTGCAATTCTTTTACTGTGCCTTGTAACCTTGCAGCTTGGGAAACATCTATTTACAATTGAGGGTTGGACTCAGATTCAGTTACACATGTAATAATTCTCTCCCCCCAGTCAAGATACCACAGGCAGTTCCACTGCTTCTGTTTCCATCCTTCACTTCTATAGCAATGAAGAGGATATTGCTGGACATACAGAACCCACAGGGAAAATTTTTGTGCTTGGAAATCACCTGCAAGACACACACTTCCCAGTGCACAGCCTAAACAGGTGCTCCAGGAATTTTCAGGATCTCACCAATACCTACACAGGTGCAGAAAAACAGTTTTTGCAAACGCAGTGTTTTGACATAATCTTGGTAATCCACTTCAAGGGCAATCAGGACATTACAAATGCAAACTTTGCTTGCTACAAGGCAAGCTCTGCTTGCTACAGCGTCCTTAAAAGCACAGAAAATCCACGCAATCCACAGGTGAATGCATGCTACAGCTGGGTCACTGTTATCAGTGTATTGTAAGCATTCAGGCTCTAATGGTTTAGTGTTATTTTTTTTTATTCTCAACTGCAGCCTTTTCAAAAGGACTGAATACTATGAGAACCTGCTAAATGCAATGCTCCATTGGGAAGGAATGCCAAGCTTACTAAGTGACAGCATTATGCATTAGTGGATTACACGAGATTTAGAGTACATAAAACAATTTAATAAATGGGCTTTGCTTGTTAATCTCACGTGAGCCACTGTACAGGCAGCACACATGCAAACACAGACCTAGAAGAATAAATCCATGCATTGCACTTGTGATGGCATTAAACTACTTGGACAAAATAATTTTAAAGCCAGGGGTGCATTATAATGTTCTGGGGCAGCTCTATGCATAGAAACCACGGGCCAAGAGATTTCTGATACAAGATGGCATCTTTTGCTGATATGGAGCTCCTCTCTTGCTACAGCTGGACTGTCGTGCTGGGAGACTGAACCTACTTCTGCACAAGTATGCTGGGACTTAGAGAGAGCAAAGCTCCAAATATGGAGCTAATTTTTCTTCACATGCCACTGCAGATGCAGTGGACAAACCCTGGACAGATGTGCAGAGTAGTTCTTGTCTCATGTAACAGCAGAGGCCTGATGGGGTGCTTAGTATCATTTGAGATGCTCTGGAATATCTATGACTATGTTTAGGCAACAGACAGACTGTCTGCAGGGCAGACATCTATGGTACAGCTTGTACCCCATACTTCCTTAAGTCAATGGAGAGAAATTGGCATTTAAGAGTGCAGGTACTGTGGCCCATCTTACACATCTACGTGAAGATGGGATGAATCATGATCCAGACTCCACTGACTAAATTATAAAGAGAGACCAGGCTGACTAACTGAGATATAAATGTCTATTTTGGAGAAGCCAGTGTTTAGTCAGAAGAATCCTATCCCCATCTTGTTCTAATGAAGAACTACTGTACTCCCACGGAGACTGCTCCAGCAGTTCATCACCTTCACTGTAAAAACTGGGCACTTTATCTTCTAGTTTGAAATTCTCTGACTCCAACTTTCAGCTTTGAATCTTCTTCTGCCTCTGTCAGCTCCATTAAAGAGGATGTTGCTTCTGGAGGTTCTGTACCAACCAGAGGTGTTTTTAGGCATGATTCTCTATTGCCTTCCCCTTTATATAGTCAGTCAGGACAATACTAAGAGTGCAAAGCTCTGCCAAGAAATGAGACCTCTGAGATATACAAGACTGACACTTGGAACTGACAGCACTTGAAAGACTCATTCCACAGCACAGAGAGAGAAACCCTCCTCATCAAATAAAGCTTCAGGTAATCAACACACCTACAAACTTAAATTTTAGGTATTTATCTTTAGAAAGAACAAGTAAATCCAGACTTCATTGATGAATATACGTAACCTCTCAAATGCAAATGAGTGCAATGCTGTCTCCCCAACTGCACAGACAGCTCTGTGGCTCTGTTGCTGCTCAGGGTTCTACTGCTACCCACTCAGCTGTCATCCAGTAAAATCATAACAGTCCCTTCCAATTCTCCTCTTTTACTGTTTGGGAAAGCAGAGAAAATATTCAGAGAGAGAAGGAGGGAATAGACTATCCTGTGAACAGTCAGACAAGGAAGGGAGAAATTAACACAAAGTGTACCTTTTTCCTTGCAAGCAAGAGGAACCAGAGAAGCTGCTGAGCAACACTGAAGAAAAAGATGCAGGTGTAAGCAGCACCATCAGATTCGTGATTTTGAACCTTTCTAAAGGTGAGAATTAAAGTTAGACCACAAGCTCCCCTTCAATCTCCCACTGCTGTGGAAAGAGCAATGTGGAGTGCTTCACATGGCTCCCAAAATTATTCTGAGACGGCTTGGCACCATGTATTTCCTGAAACTTTAGTGAATCCTTCCTAATTCCAATACACCTTGGGCAGGCTTTGCACTTCTCTATCCCCTAAGTAAAAATATATCTAAAAGAATACTCTACGTTACATGGACAACATTAGGATCCTATCGAGCTTGTGGAGCTCTCTGCCATCCCACTTTAAATGTGCAAAGACTCTTTAATTTCCATCAACTATCAACATGACATCAGAACAGTCGCAGTGTATCTTACAGCTTTTCCACAGTGCAGCAACTCCAGTACCTCCTATGGATTGTATGCCTGCTACACATATTATTCTAACAGAGGGGAACCCTTGTTCCCCTTTATGCCTGACCCAGAAAAGATACCACACTGTTACAGTCCTCAAAACATAACTTGTCTTTCACTAAGCAGCAGCAGCAGCTCCAGTAATTTTCTGCTGCAATTCTTGCTGCAGGATTAGCAACTGAATTCCTGTCTGGCTTTAAACTTCAGTTGAAGTCATGATAGCTCATTTGGGATCTGCTACCATAGCCCCCTTTCTTTCAGCTCTGGAGGTCCTTATGTTTCAGCAGAGGTAGTAGACAGCTGATAAATACCACACAAAGGCTGGGCTGCATTTTGCTTCTAAGTCAAGCTGAATATAAAACAGAGGGAAGGCTAAAGTAGCAGGGAGCTGCACTGGATCAGAAACTCCACCCCATATTTCAGTGTGAGAGATTCAAGAACAACATGCAGCTTCTTTAGCCCATGGTAGGACAACTGCATTCTTGGCTCAGCAGCACTTTACCATGTTTCAATGCAATGTGATTAACACTGCAAGAAACAAACCGGTAGGTAAAACATGGCAAATATTTTGGGGGAAATTGCAATGGAACATCAATGTCTTATGTGTTATAATATGAATTTATTGCTCATGAGAGGCACCATAAATAAAAAATGGGCAGAGGCAAGGCTGGATTTTCTAGTTGGCTGCACCAGTGTGTCTCCAGGAAGAGCACTTCAAGGATGATAGAGTAGCTTAGCCTTCATGCCATTTGTACTCTTGAGGTCCCTGAGGCCTCAGAGGTGTTAGCAGACTTTCTAGGGGATAAGACTTGCCACTGGGCTTATTTTTATTTGGATATTTTATATGCATACCCAAACTGCAGCTATCAGAGTTGGAATTTAAATGGTCAAACTAAACTTCTAAATATCCAGCTTCTTCTACAAGTCTTCTCAATGAACCCTGTGTAATGAAATGTTGCTCTATTCATACACTATTCATCAAACAGAAAAGTGACACATCCACTACGGTTTCTCTCAATAGTTGCCAAACATTAAAGCAACTGCTGGTTAGATGGAAATTCAGAACAAGAGCTTCACAGCAACATCCTTCTGACAAAGACAGCTACAGCAGAGTGCTCATTCCTTTTGCTGACCATTAAATGTGCCAAAATAGTAGGATGCTCACATCCAGAACATTAAGTTTGCCTTCAAGACCCCTATGCACTCTCACCAAGCCCATTGTTTTCACTCCCCTAATTGTCTACAAAGGCAGTAGCTCCTTATTACCTCTGTTGCAGCTGTACCTCTAACAAATTGGGATTTACATGGGTCTATGTAAGAAAAGAATCTAGCACTACTGTAGAGGCCCTCTTCAAAACAGCTCTTTTGGATGCATTTGCTTGTAAACCCATTAAAAACAAAAAAAAGAAAAGCCCATGTGACATGATAGATCAACCCCTGGGAAGACACAGGAAAGAGAATAAAACAAGTTGGTACTATTGTCCTTGACCTGACAACTGAATGTGTAAAGGAAAAGACTGGAATATTTTAATGAAATAAATTATATACCCATACTTTAAGTTAGGATCAAATGCAAGTGCATTAAATTTGCCTCCAAAAGTGATAAACCTTTATCTGCACACCCTACTGTTGCACTTTAACTTGAAAAGGCTGGAAAACTAAAGGTGCATCAGTTCTTACTAGAAGAAACCACTGTGTATTAATCACTCCCTACAGCATTTAAGTAGAATTAAGAAAAAACCCACTGTAAGAGCCTGAGCTGTTTCTGTAAGTTACATTCCCCTGGCTCAAATGATGAATGGGAAATACAGCAGTAAAATAAAAATAGGCACCTTTCCAGGTAAATCTTGTTGTTTAAAAAAAAAAAAACAAACAAAAAAATCCCTGGTGAAATACTGCCACAAGGATAAAAACATTTATCTCAGTGTCACAAGAATGGCTTCTTTTTTTGCTGGTCTAATTAGGTAATAAAGAAATCACAGGTGTGATAGCTCCATGACCTATTGCTGCACTTAAAAAGGGTCCACTGCATGGCCAGGGACCAGTGTGTCAGTATTATCACTCGCTGTCACATCATTTTAAGAATAACATAGCTCAATTTAACAAAGATTTTTAAAGCTAAGAAAAATCAATACATAGTTAGAAGCTTGTCAAGATTCTAAACAACAGCAAAACTGCCAGAAAACAAACAAACAAAAAAAGAAAATCATGGTGGGCCTTGAATTTTCAATGACTTTTCAAATTCTGCTAAGGCAATTAATGCAGTGCACACTGTAATGCATCTCCTGGGATTCCACATACCTCAACTCTGTATTGCCAATGACTGCCAGGTACGTGAGGAAAGACATTCACAGCATTAGGTGTTAACATGAGTAGTTCAGTATTCTAATTTCAATTGTAACAAAAGTGATAAATAAGCAAAAATACTATTTTTTAAACAACTGCTTAAGGAAAAGGGTAAAGAAAGTACCAGACTTAACCTGCTGGAATTTCCATCGAAACTGTATCTGAAATTTCAGGATTAGGTCCACTAAATACTATCTTGAAGAAACATAAAATCTATCCAAATATCTTAAAGCTCACACATTCATCTAAACTTAATTCTTGCTTAAATAAACTGCAGATACAGTTGCAACCACAGACCAGATTAACACAGAAACCAGGTGTGTGTGTGTTTTAAGTGGACCATAAAAACACAGGCATTAATTGAAGAAATCACCTGTACCAAATAAACAGATTCCTTGCCTCTAAATTTGATTCACAGTGCCTCAAAAATGAGTTCTCTAAAGGCAAACCTTGCATTCAGGTCCAGGGAGGCTGCCCCAAGTGACAGTAAGAAATAACTGTGACTTGGCAGTCACAGAGGGGCCAGATTCTGCTCCTGTCTGAGTCAGGAGCAAAAAGTATTGTCTCTGGCTGCAGGTTTGACTTGTGGGCAGCCCCTGCTGCACAGCCCTGGGTGCAGATCGATCAGCCAGCCCTTGCTCATCTCGCAGAGGTGTGGATGTGCGGATCCATCTTGCCACGCTCAGAAGCACTAGCCAGAAATCCCAGCAGAAGCTCTAGCCCTGTGTTGAGCAGCAGTGGGGGAATCCCTGCCTGCTCATCCTTCCCTGACTTCAGAGACCAGCAAGGAAAATACGTGAGAGGTTTTTATTAATTCTGTGACATTGTGTATGTAAATTAGGTTCCCCCTGCACTTAAATCCAACAATGTCTTCTCAGGTGGTTAATTATTTTTTCTTACTGATAGAGAACAACCTAATCGAAGGCTATAAAGACCTCTAGGATCAGTAGCTTAAGCAAATAATAGTCTAAATTTTCCCATGTTAAAAAAGTTCCAGCACCAGATATTTCCCAGGCATTTAAAAAGCACAATAAAAGGAGCACAATGCAATCACACAGGCTGTGCAATTCTCCTGGAAAAAATGTTTGCAGAAGTTCCTATTCAGTTCCCTTAGTTGAATTCACAGGTCACATAGCATTGCACCTTCCTCTTAAACACTACCGCTGGAAAAAGCAGTATTATTGGAGTTGGAAAAGAAGGCACTTTCTTAAAAAGCCAGCAAAGCATTTTACTACAGAACTTAATTAAAGGATGGAGAATACTTTGGCTGCCTCTTGAACACGTCAACACAAGGCACGAGAGAAGCAAACACTACCTCTGTATTAAATATTAACATTTCCCCTCACGGGGAGGCAAAAGTCAGATAGGAGAGCTCTGCTTGATGGGAGGGAGGGGACGGGAGACCAACAGGTACCCTTTACAAGCTTCAGGTTATTTGAAATAAGTTGGCTTTAAAGCAGAGAGCCCTGAAGCCTCTCCCACCCTGCGGTGCATCCCCGCCCCACCGCAGGGAGCTGCCTCCCGGCTGCGGAGCCGCCGCATGCGGGACCCCGCACACCCCCAACCCCGCCGCCCCCAGCGGGTCAACTAGCAGGCAAAAACACACCAATATATTCCCATCAGCACAAGATGGCAACCATCACTTCTTCCGGCGGAGCAGCTGGATGCTTTTATTTTTTTCCTTAAGGGAGGAGGGGGATTATTTGAAAGGCATTCCTAGTAGGTATTTTAAAAAATTGGCATGGAGGCAAACGTTTCCACTAGTAATACCGGAGGAAAAGGCGAGGTAAACCACACACACACACACAGAGACACACTCAGCTCACGCACACACATCGTGGTCATCAACTTGGCGAAGTTGGCCGTGCCGAGCGCGGTGCCCCAGCGCCGCCGAGCCCCGCGCCCCCCGCCCGCGCTGCGCCCCCGCTCCCCTGACAAAGGGGGACGCCCCGGCACCCCCGCAGCACCCGCGACCCCCTTCAGAGGGGGGACAGACACTAAACAGGGCACAGACACCACGCAAAGACGACCCTCGCCTGCCTCCCCTTGCAGCTCAGCCCCAGCAGCGGGGGCTCCGCACCGACCGTCAGCGGGGTCTGGCGGCGCCGAGACGAGCAGGGAGCCCCGACACTTACTTACAGTCACTGGAGGCGCCAGCAGCAGCCACTTACCATCACGTTTCCTTGCATTTTAGCCGTTTGAAACATTGCCTTTTCCTTCATTTTTGCCGTGTGTGTGCGTGCGTGTGCTGTTCCCCGAGAGTTACTTAATCCAGCGGCTGGATCACTTTAGTGAAGAACTGGCGTGTACTTGCGATGGCTCTTTTTGGTGTGGAGTGGAGGGGACTACCAGCAGCGGAGGGGGAGGGTACCTGCTTTCTATTTTTTTTTTCCTTCCCCACCCTGTCAATATATATTTCTCCTTTTGCCCCAAAAGAAAAAGAAAAAAAAAAGGCAATAAAGATAAGTAAACCAGCCCCTGTCAGAGGGGAGGGGAGGCGGGAGCAGCGGGGGCACCCAGCTCTGTCACCACCCTAATCCAGCTTTTGCCCTGCGGGAGCCGCTGGGGGGGTGGGCAGGAGGGAGCCGCACACACGCCCCCCGCCCCGGCCATTGCCCGGCCGCCGCCCCGGGCCCGGGAGGTCCCGCCGAGCCGAGCCCACCCCGGAGACCAGTTGCAGGAAAAAAAGGAGGGCGGGGGGCAACAAATAAAAAGGAGGGAGCTGGAGTGGGCGGAGGGGCGGCCGCCCCCTCCCCGTGCCCGGCTCGCCGCTCTCCCGGGGGTGGGGGGCACACGCTTTTCACAACAGGAGCCGGGGAGGGTGTGTGGGAGAGGAGCCGCCTCTCCGGCGTTAACTGTTCACCGGCTGAGCCGCGCGGCCCCGGCCAGGCCACGGCTGGTGCAGGGAGGGTGGGGAATAGAGCGGAGCTGCCGCGGGGAGGGGGGATGCGCGGCGCGTTTCCATGGCTGCCGCCCTTGCCCGCCCGCCCGCAGACCCCCGACCCACCGCTCACTCTGCCCGGGGATCCCCGGACCCACCGCCCTCTCCGCCCGCATCCCCCTGGACCCACCGCTCCCTCTGCCCGCAGACCCCCGGACCCGCCGCTCCCCTCCCACTCCCTTCCCGTAGGATGCGCGGGCCGCTGTCGGGGGGATGGGGCGCTTCCAGGAACCTGCCCCAACGCCAGGGCTTGGGATCCGGGGCATGAACGAGCAAGGGGATGCCGGAGCTCGCCTCCTGCACGGGGAAATGCAAAGCCAAGGGCATCGCCCGCGCCGGGCTGCGGCTGAACTGGCCGTGGCCTCTGCGCCTTTCCAGCGGCGCCCACGCTGGTGCGAGGTTTCCCACCGCTGTCAGCTGCAGTCCCTCAGGTGAGCTGCCCCACAGGTGGCTGGAGCAGCCGTTGGAAGACGGTCCTGTCCTGCTGCCCCTGTGAGAACATTGTTCCTCCTCTCCTTGGTGCAGCTTTCCAGGGACACAACCTTGCCACCCATCCCAAAGGTTTACACCTCGGGCTGCACACATGAAAAAAAATCCTTGCAGAATGTGGTCTCTTTGTCTCTTCCTGATGCACCAGAAGTCATTACGTTTCCAGGAGAATTAGGTGCCCATCGATTTCATTTGGCATGAACAGGGTTTCTTTGGATGTTGCTCACTCAAAAGGAGAGAACAAACTCTGAGAAGTGATTTGCTTAATATTTGAGAAGGAAAACCAAGAAGAAAAAGCAGAAACTTTTCTTGTCATCCAAGGTTTAACAAAGCCAATGGCTAGAAAAAGCGCTCTCTCTTTTTTCAGCAGAGGAACTGCAGACCTGTCCATGAGTCCTTTTGTTGTGCCCATCTGTAGCACCTCAAACTCTAGTCCTTCACAGCTTGCAGCATCTTCACTTCATAGGTACCACTTCACTAGAAAGTTCACTAGAAATAGGACACAACATCTGCAATCCCACAGTGTTGCTCACACTCCTTTTCTTTAAGCCACCCAGTTGTTGAAAGATATTCAAATACAAAATGTCACCCAAGACATTGAGCAAGTATCTTGAAAATGGTGGTAATGGGGAAGTGAGACCCCCAAGACACTCTTGGGAAATGCCAATGGCAGGTGATGCTGGTACTTCTGAAGATTACCTATGGGAAGTTTGTTTTACAAAAATGTCACCTCTCACTTGCAGGTCTTGATTGTTTTCTCCCTTCTTTATTTGGGAATTGCTTATACCCCATACAAAGGTGCATCTTGAGCAGGAAGTGCTTCGTTATGTTCCTCAAACTCTGCTCTCTTGATTTCTTTACTTCAGTTTTGCTGTTTTCTCAGGCAGTTCCTGTTGCATCTCAGTATTTAACTCCTAGGTGTTTTAATTATGTATGAATGCAAAATATATATCTGCTTGACTGTTAGTCATCCCATTTGCCTTCTGCATTACTTTATACACCAATAGAATCACTTACCATACACTAAACTCTGGCAGCTTTGTCATAATGCAGTTATTCTGTCTCTTATTTTTATTTAAGTTATGTGCCATTGGCATAAAAGTAGCAATTACCTTGATTAAAACAGCTTTGTTTAAAGTTGAGATTACTGGCAAAATGCTTAGTTTCACCATTGACAGCATCCAGTGATTTTTTGGTTATTAAACACCAACCAGGGTCCATTTGGCCAGAATTTGTACATTACTGTGTTTCTACTTCTCCCATGAAGTTTGCTCCTATAATCCTGAGATTTCACGAGAAATAGGAAGCAAAAGTCAGTGTTTTGCAGTGTTGTGCAAAATGACATTGGTGATGTTGCAGCAAAAATAGCAAACACATTATGAGAGGGAAATTCTTATTTACGGCTTTAAATTCTTAATTTCTGACTCATCTGACGCTTTCAGAAAAGATGTAGTGAACAGTTTATCTCTGAAAAGTTTTATGGCCAGAGTCCACCCTTGGAAGTTTCCAAAAGCTGAGTGGATAAAGCCCTGGTCATCCTGGTCTGGTCTCAGATGTCACCCTGCTCTGAGCAGGGGTTGGACTAGAGACCTCCTGATGCCTCTCCCAGCCTGCATCACCCCATGCCCAGTAAGATCGAAGCACTCATAACAGAGTGACCCTTTTTGTTACAGATCAAAATGTCTGTTTAAGAAATGACTGTTGCGTCACTTCCCAAGATGATTCCAAAACTTCATATTCCCAAAGACTTCGGGTTCTGCCACTCATGATCTGGGATGACAACTTTCACTTCTGAACTGTTTTTGCTTGGCTGATGGAACAGCTAAGACTTGGTCTCAGATTTTGAAAGGTGACACTAAGCTGTGCTGCAGATTCCTGTCCCAGGCTGTGGCCAGATGATTCCATTGCAAACAGTCAATGAAACTGTCCTTCAGGGTTGGGACATTTAAGACAGGTGCAAGTGATATTACCACATCACTCCCTCAAGTACATTAACCCCACTGGAGTCCCCCTCATCTAGCACTCAAACAACTGTTGAGCTTTTCTTCTGGATGGATGTTCTCCATGTCATTTTAATGGAAAGTCACTAGAGCTGCAACAAATACTTACTCTCACTGAACAAGGAATTAACTTTTTTATGATTAGGAAGTGAAATGGTGAATGCAGAAAGATGATCTGAAATTTCTTCCACATTTTTGTAGGGAACGGTTTTTGACTTTCTTTGAATGCTGTGAAAGGACCCCAATCACCCTGGGACCCAAGAAAGTAGTATGATTCAAGTAGCTAAAAAGCTTCTGTGTTAAAGACCAAAGATCTGGCCCAGGAAACCTCAATAAAACATGAAAATGTTTCTTCATCATATCAGGCTTTTCCTCGGAGGGAAATTGGGAAAATTCGTTACTTCTGCATTCACTTGTTCAGTCTCAGTGCACCTCCTTTGTCAGTAGAGTTACTTTTGATATAAGGGAGTGAAAGTTCAGTCCAGGCTCAACTGCATCTTAACAGCAAGATCTGAAGTGAAACCCCTGTATAAGAAAGGGTTTTTCTGCAATCTGTCCATTTGTATCCAAGGTGCATAACAGGAGGAAAACCCTGGGAAATCAGAAAGGTTTGATTTTATATCTGATCTAGAGATAGCCTCTGTATCTCAGGCACTGTGACAAAACCAACACGGCATCTTCATCCACCAACATTTTTATAGGCCATTTTGAGGAAATGTGCTTTTCTCACATCCCCAAAAGAATGAGATATAGGGGAAAAAAAAAAAAAAAAGAAAGCCTCATAGTTAATTCTATTCTCTGTGAGTTTCAGTACTCTGAGGCTGACTTTCTTTATCTGAGAAGGAACACAGGCTACAATGCTTACATCCTATTCACAATACTTTATTTAAAGCCCTGTTGATAGGAGAGTGGAAGAATTTATTTTATCAAATAAAACCCTTTCAATGCATTTGGAGCTGACTCTCCTTCTCACTCACCAAACAAGCCTAGGAACAGTCCTTCTGAATAGAAGGAAAGAATTAATTTCTCACAATATTAGCTGGCTGCAGAGCATAGCTAAATTTATTTATTCAATATTTTAAAAGAAAAATATTTTAAGGATGTAAGACCACAGACAAATGCAACAGCTGTTGTACTAAAGGTCAGTTCTAAGAGTATCAGGATTTCACTTCATCTCCTTAATTTAAGGTTACTTTTTATTCTCCCCAATAGAAGTATTTGTGTTTTCAAAATACAACAAATGGCTGCTTCTTCTCAGTCAGACCTGTTTGTGAGGATCTCATCTTCTTGCCAGCTTAATGCCCCAAGCCTGTGCTCAGGCTTCTCTCCAGCCTAATTTCAAGACTGTATTCTCTAAGATCAGGCCAAGCCATACTACATTCTTGGGTTCTGAATTCTCTCCATCCTCTTCATCCCATCAGACCCAGGTCCACAGCACATCATTTTGTCTGTGACTTACATCTTCTTCCCTTCACTGAGCCAATAGTCTGAGATGAGCATCAGGGAAGTCTGATTTGTGCTTTCTGTGAAGCAACCAGGAAAGTTACTGCTTTTCAGTAGAAATGCTGTGGTGAACCCAACCCAAATGCTTGAGATAAGATCATTCAAGCTGGACAGACCTCAGGAGGTCTCTGACCCAACCTCTTGCTCAAGCAGCATCAGCTCTGAGGTCAGACCAAGTTGCTCAGAGCTTTTGTCGTGTCTTGAAATCCTGCAGGAGTGAGGACTGCACAGCCTCATTAGGCACCTGTTCTGATAGTTGACTGTTCTCACAGGGATAAAAATTTTCCTTATATTCAGTCTGAAAGTTTCTTGCTTTAAGTTATGCCTGTTGCTTCTCATCCTCCTGCCATACCTCGTTGTGAAGGCTTGGTTCCATCTTCTCAATAACTTCCCAAGAAGCTGGAAAGCTGCTGTCAGGTCCCCCCAAACTCCTCTCTTCTCCAGGCTGAACAAGTTCACCTCCCTCAGCCTGTCTGCAATGTTTAAGTGCTCCAGCCCTTGCCCATCCTGGTGGCTTTTTGCTGAACTTGTGCCAATTTATATCAGTCTTCTAATGAGGGCCCAAAAGTGAACCACAGATGTGGTCTAATGAGTGCCAAGAAAAGTACATAATTGCTGAGGCAGAGATCATCTGCAGTAGTTGTCTTGCTATTAACTTATAATATTCAAGAGGAATGGGATTGGTGATATCTCAAATGAAATAGTTGGGTGTTACACTGTGCAAATCTAGTGGAAGTCAGAAACACCTTTAGTAAAAGGAAATATATTCCATAGTGGTATTTAGTAGTACAACACAGAAAAAAACCCCAGAGAATTACAGCAAGGAACATTTTTTTTCTTCCCAAGTGGATCAATTTTGAGAATTTCATTGCTCAAGCCAAACTATTCTGAAAACTCTTCACTCCTACTATCCCAGAACTCTGCCCAAGTATTTACAGCTGTGATTGCTCCTTCTAGTTTTGTCTTCTAAGGAAGTCTAGGCTTTTCTTCCAGAGAAGAAATTGGAGAGACAGATAAAGTAAATAAACTTCATAAATAAACTGTTAAATAAATTCAGAATTTATTTCTGAGGATTGCAAATTCTTCAAGAGATTAGAATAATGACAGAGCAGCTGCTGTTATAAAGTTAATATTTGCTAGCTCTTACTGCATGAGGGTGTTTAAGCCATCTTTGTTAACATAACCGAGAGAGGAGAGTCTGAAAAGAGGGGAATTATGTTGTCTCAGACAACATCCTCTGTTTCCTGAGGAAAAAGTGAATATGATAGAAACCACTGAATTTTAGAGTGACTTACCTTTGGATTAATTTCTACTTTTTTTTTAAACTCTTAAATTTTGGTGGGTTACTACTAACCTTTTTCTTTGACAAGCAGGGTCATTCACTTCCCATCCCTCCCATTTTGGTGCAAGACTTAACAACTTCACATGCTCAGGGAATTTGCAGTTTATTCATCGTGTACCAATTCCATCCTGGGGGAAACAGTGAGGAGCTAAACACATTTGATGTCTCCTGACACTGCTTAGACACTAAGTGCCCATATATGTGCTTTGACACTTAATTCTTGTAAAACGTGGTGATTTGTTAGGTTCATCAGGGATTTGACTTGAGACACATCACCTCTGGGCAGCTACCTGGAGTGCAGTCAACTCCCCATTATCCCTGAGTGAATTATTCAGCTGCAAATAGACCATAAGTTCAGTGCAGAGATCCCCAGCTCGATTTCATGTAGTCCATGATAAACCCAAGAGCTTACAGGCTCACGGGGGGCAGTGCCTTCATGCTGTGATCCTCATACCTCACCCAGCCTAGGCAGAACCTTCCATTGTGCCCTCATAAAAGCAGATTGGATGATAGGTCTCATCCTAAGATCTATAGTACTGATAAATGTGTTGTATTTTTACTTTGCTAGGTAGAAGTACCAAATATATTTCGTGTATGAGTCCCTGTCCATGCTGAGCACCAGAGGTTTCCTCCTAAGACAGGCAGCAGATTTACTCTGTAGTGCAGCCTGGGCATGAAGCTGCAGGCTAAGACAGGAGGACAAAAACTGGAGGATTTTTCTACAACAAATATAGATTCCACCTTAAAACTTCTGTGTTTGGGGTTTTTTTTTTCCATTTCCAGCTTTTAAACACCATTAATGAAAGCTAAAAATATAAAGAATTCAAATAATTACTTTTCCATGAATGGAGTTGTTGAAGTTGCTAAGGGATTCAAAGTAGGAGGAAAAGCATTCAGAATATAATTTCTGCATAATGTCTGGGTGTATGAAATTTAAATACTTGGGAATGCTAGCAAAATCTGGGCAGAATCATTAGACTCAATAGTAGTAACAGGAAAATGCTGATAGGAAGCATTATGAGACCTTGTTTTTCAGGCACATACCACTTCTGATTAATCAGAGTTAACTTTCTATACTTCAAAAGCCACAAGTCCTGCAGTAGAAATGACATACACCTCATTAATCTCTTCCAGCAAGTATCCTCACCCTTAAATGCACTTTGGATTTCCAACTGGACTTCACCAATTCAAGTACCTAACCAATGGATCCCACTGTCTTTGCTAAATTAAGAGTATCCTGTGCTACCAAGCTTCTCACAGTAGAAGTGGATACTGTAGAGCTTTAAAAACAAATGCATAAAAATACACAAAAGACTAACTAAAACATACTATGCGGAAAGCACCATATGTGCTAAGTTCTTTTTTTCATTAACACTGAAATGAAAATATAGACAGACTTGTGGTAAACATTTGAAAGTTTGTTGTGCAACAGATTTTATCCTCTAAAACAAGTTTAATTTTATTTCAATACCATTCTGACAGTTACATTTTTTAATGACAATTATGATGAGAAAGCAAAAAGGATCAAAGTCTCCTTCACTCAAGTGTTCACTCCTGACAGTGAACCCAGCCAAGTTGGAAAGATATCAAAACCACAAGTCCTAGAACCAAGAAGAATCTCACATGTTGCCAAGAAAATGCCAGGCACTAAGAGCCAAGCAAGCTCATCCCATTGAAAGCAACAGAAGTCCTGCCATTGAATCCACAGCTGCAGCCAGGGTACAGCCATGAATTTTCCTCCAAGGGGCAACACCACCGTGAGTCAGGCTCAGCTGGTATAAAACAGTACAGTTCCCACTTAAGCCAAGTAGAAAACCTGGACACAAAAATGAACCTTCTTTTTAATACAAGCCCTAGTGATTGCATATTGCTCAGAAGGCATTCTGCCTTTGGTATATGTTGGTTCACTATTTCACTACACCAATGTGGTAGTCTTGCAGGCGAATTATTTTGTGAATATCAATGTATTTCTGTTTAATTTGTGAAATTTTATAGGATCTTTTAGGTAGATAATTTAATGCTTGCCAACTTCCATTAAGTTTTAACTAGGCTTTCTAGCCTGGAAGACATACTGAAACATTCTAATTTCAGATCAGGTGGGTCTGTGTTTTGATTAAAGAGCCAATTTTTTTCTTTCATTGTGATACGGATGATTAAATTTCTCTGCTAATTATCTATATCACCTCAGAACACCCTGTGCCTGGCATAAAATATTTCAACAAAATAAGACTACATTTAATTGCATTAGTCCTTTTTTTTTTAATGATGAGAGGTTGATATAAGCCTGTCAATTCACTTTGAGTTCTTCTCACCCCTTGAAGGCAATGTTAATGCTTCTTGCTGTTGGATGGTGTTCCTACCACACCTGCAGATATCTCTTTCTCTACTTTTCAGTGGACTTTCAGTGAAATCTCAGTACAGTGGGTGACCAAATATTGCTACATAGGCATTGTAACACACGATTTTTATTCCCTAAGTGTATTTAGTAAGTTAAATTCTTAATTATTTGAGACTAAGTACCTAAGTCCTTTCAAAGTGGCTGTCATGCCAACAAGTAATCTGTGTTGTCTATTGGTGTTTTGGAGTTCATCAAAGGCAAGGATTTTGTTAATCTGTTATGCCAATCAACTTCCATTATTTGAGTTTATGACAGTGTGAGCTCTCTAGAACAGGGCTGACATTCTATTACATTAATAAAATGTTGGAGCAAACAGGGCTCTGACTTCTATCCAATAGTATAAAATATTACACTAGAAGTATTGTTTTGCCAGTGTTAGTGAGATGGGTCCAGATCAAGATGTTATCTCTGAATGCCTAAAGTACTTAATAAGAATAGTCAAGGATCTAATTACTTTTGTGAGGTTTCAGCTCTAAATCAAGGTATTTAGAATACAAACAATTATTTACATCATCATTTTGCCTTCAATTAAAGAGAGTGCTGCCTAATATGGAGCCAGAACTTTTCCTAGTGGACACAAAAGGAACTTTGTAAAAGTTATTATTAATTTTTCAAGATATCACAGAATCACAGAATATGCCAAGTTGGAAGGGTCATCGAGTCCAACTCCCTGCCCTGCACAAGACCATTCCCAGGAGTCACACCATGTTCCTGAGAGTAATATTAGTCCAGGTTGCCAGCTTTAGGGTAGAAGAACCAAAGTTTAAGCATGCCTTGGACTTTATTTTTGTGATGCTCTATTTTACTTGGAATCATAAATTAATACATTCTCTCAATAGCTTTCTAATGCATCCTGTTGTGTCTAGTTTAGACACAGTCATTTAAATGTGGAGAAACAACTAAGCAAGAAAAATGGTGTTCATTGCAATGAATGCCTGAAAAGCAGCAAAGAACAAGCTCTAGAAGTCCCACCAAAACCGATAAGGATTATGCCATTCTTCACTTACAAAGACACAAAGATAGAAACGGGTAAATGACATCCACTGATTGTAATGGATTTTAGGAAATTCAGCTATTGATGCTCATTTTAGGGAGGTGAGTGGAATCTCTGTAGACTCTCAGTTAACTTAGGCAGAAGCAGTGTGTCCCAATAAATAAATAAATAACAACACTTGCTCCAATACAGTGATGCAGGGAGTAGCTTACTGAGATATTCCACCGAAAGATAAGAGGAAAAAAAATACCCTTTGCTCAAAACTTTGTCCCTCTGTCTCTCTAATCACCCCAGCAGAGTGACAGCCCAGGCAGCTCACCTGGCTCCTGAGTGACCACCCTGCATGGAAGGAGCACCAAAGCTTGAGCTGCCCCTTCAGAGCAAAAGGCTGTGCCTGGAGTGTGGGGGGAAGATGGCACAGGCTGTGTCCTGATCACCGTGTTGCCATTACGGCTCCTTCGTGTGTGGCACAGGGGAGAGTAATTCCAAACAGTCTTTTGGGCACTGCCACCTCCAGCAAGCACAGCCTCTGGCTGATCCCCCAGTCAAGGGATTCTGAAGATTTTTTTGCAGAACAGCAGTGAAGGAGGGATCCTGGCCAAGGCTGCTGGCAGGAGGAGACTTTGAGCTGCAGGCTCAGTGGACGAGCAACGGCCATGGCCATGATGAAAAGCAGGATGCTTGTCTGGAATGCAGCGTGGAGCCTCTCTGTGATTTCAGTGGGCTTTCATTATCTATTTTGTTTTCTATTTCAGTCTTGGTTGTTCTCTCTCTTTTTTTCTGAGAGAGGAATACAGTTCGGTGGTTGGTTTGGCAAGAGGAGATGTTCATATAATTTTTTTGCATAACAAAATATAATTAGAAAATGTAAATGTAACTTTATTACTGCACTGAACAATAAAATGACCACAACACAGGCTGCTCTGGCTCTCTGATAATTCATCATCCAAATTATACAACACGTCTCCATTAGACTGTCCTTTTCCACAAAAATCATCTTGCCTTGTCATGGCTGGAAGACAAACCCAATTTATTAAATATCAGCGAATATTACAATAATACAAGTGAAGCAGTGAGGTTCAGTGTTTGGAATACAGCAAGAGAAAACAGTTTCCCGATTAAAATTTTCTCTTACAGACAAGAATACATTTTTATTCTGAAATTTCTAAAGGAAAAATTATTCTTCATGAGTAATTTTGTTTTGAAACGCAGCTGTTTTACATCATGGGAGTTTATAGGGCATTAACTCTTTCTATAAACCTGGATCCCTTGTTAACTGACCTTTGCTTTCAGCTACTGTATTGTGTGCTATACACATCATGGATATGGACAATGTGACTTGCACAAGGAATCTTAACCAAAAACAACAAGGGCGTGAAAAGACAAGGCATGATTACAAGAGAACAAAAACTGGAGCCCATGCAAGTAAAATGTGAATGTTTCTGAGTGAATTCTGGACATGAAAACTTTTGTTTATCAAAACCTGCAAATTGCATCACAACTGTTTAAATTACTTCCTTAAGAATTTATTAACCCACTAATTTCCAGAAAAGCTGAGTCCTGTAAGCCCTCAGTAACTGTTGCACCAAGTGCAGTTGGTACAAAATGCTGAAAAAAAATCAGGCTACCATTTCTCACAAACTAAGCTAAAATATATTTAAAAATAAGGACTCTTTGTAACCAAAACTTGCATATTTTTTACAAGAAAAGTTATTGACTTCTGTGATATCTATTTGCAAGATGTTTTGCAATGTGAACCCATCTCAATTGTCTTTTATAAAGTTTAAAAAAAAAGCATTATACAAGTGGAGTTACTGAATCCAGGGATGAACTAGTGGAAAACTCAAAATGTAAACAACACATTTTAACAAATCCATGCTGTAAAAGGATACAGAATCAAATGCATAACAAAATGGGCAGAGTCAGGAAAACATTACCACAGTAGTTCTCAAATGGAAACCCATGGAGCAAAAAGAATTAGGGCCAATAGAAGACTTGGAGGCCTAAAGTAGGCCATAAGAGGAATTTAAATGTTTGGGTCTATCGATGAAATACTAAGAATGTCAGCTCAGCCCTCACCTCACTCTGGTACCTCTTCATCTCCATTGGCATTGGGGTTTGTGACCTACAAAGCTGTCCTGGGTTCACGTTCACCGGGCTCCCTCACACAAGTGCCCTGGGTTTGAGTGGCCACAGGGCTCCACAGCCTGTCTGTGTGCTCGGGCTGCCTGCAAACCAACATCCAGCTTTGGAGCAAGGTGTCCTCTCCTCAGCCCTTCCCACAGGGAAAGGGATGGGTCTCCAAGTCCTCCAGGGCCTAAGACCTATAAGATGCACACAGATACCCTGAAAAGTCAAAGAGGAGAGCTTGAAAGTGGGTTTTTATGGAGAAAATTGCATTATTTTCTCAAAGCTTTACTGAGGGACAAAATTTATATTCCTGTGTCTGTTACTGTAGTTAGAAGTGGATCGAGATCCTCACCTTAGGCAGTCACTCACTCTCTTTTGTCTCCCATTCACTTCCACACAGATCCTTGCCACCTTCTTTAAATTTGAGTGTTTGGTGTTTTTACAGAATGCAAAGAAAATAACTTCTGAACTGAAAACAGGTCTTACAAATCTGGGCCAAAATCATAGCCGAGCAATTTGATGTAACCCCAAACACAGCATGAGATTGGTCATTACAGCTTTTATGCCTGACTTCCTCTTCAAATCATTTCTTTTTTTTTTTTTAATTAAATAAAGAGTAGTCACTTTTTGGTACAAGAGCTACAGTGTTCCCTAGTCAGCTGTAATATACAGTCTGTTGAAGAAGTTGCTCTGATACTATTTACCCCTTTGTAAAAGAATTTGGAATCAAAGTTGCCTGTGAGACAGGAGTTCAAAATGTGTCTTGTGGTGCTCTCTTTTTCCCGATGTTTCTCAAGCTGCTCTTGCCTGTGCAATAAATACTCCATCTACTCTGTTTTCATCTGAGTCTGACTTCTTCTGAATTTATGCATCTATGAAGGGAATAAATTAGATGTGAGCTGGGATGATGGAATGTAAGAGAAATTATTTTCTTTCCTTTATAACTCCTACAGATTCATTCTAGTGCCATAGCCATTGTTTTTAAAATTATAAATGGAAGACTGCCAGTTGAGTTAACGTGGTATCTCTGTGATTCCTAGAGAACTGAATTCAGAGCCAGGCTCCTGCACAAGTAAAATGGACATAGGTGTTTCCTCTCCTTTCATGTGCATTACAGAAAAATTGAGTGGTTATGGGTCCTGCATGAGAGATGCTGCACAACCCCCCGACCATTTCTGTGCAATTTGCTCACGGTCCAGGTCCCCTTTTCTTCTTTTTCTCCTCGTCTACTCCCAAGCCCTTTTAAATAGCTTATCTTTGAAAATGATCAACCTACACTTCAGATTTGCTTTCATTTCCTCTAAATTATGTTTCATAGCTTATCTCCATGTTCTCTATCAAAACTATATTTTTATTAAAATAGCCTGTGATCTGCAGTGGTCTAGAGCTCAATTTTCAGGCCTAAGCTGATGACAAAGACATTCATGTATTTGTCTATTTGTGTTATAATTAAATGCAAATCTGCATGATGCCCCACAGATTGCATGGCCCCAGCCCCCAAATGTAAACGGAATTAAAATGTTGTGACATTTTTATGAATGCAGAAGCAATTAGGTAATGGACATCAGTTTGTAAATCTTATTAATTACAGAGGATTGATGAAGCACAAAAGAAAGATGGTTCAATGAAGGCTTGTCATGTCTGCTGATATTGCTCTGTGGCCTCAGGCGAGATACGGGCTAGTTCATGAAATGCCTATAAATGGCTCACTGACTTCCACAGGGCTGAGTGCCAGGGAGCAGCAAAAGCAGGGCTGCTCCACTAGGGAGAAGGAGCTGAGAGCCCACAGTGACACAGGACACTGACAGCACCTGAGCAGGGCTGTGGTGATAAAAGGCCCATCCAAGGTGGAATGGTGGATGAGATCCAGGTCTATTCAGCGAGCTCCAGCAGACCAGTGTGAGACAAGCTACCGACATGGAAGGTTTGGGGACCATCCTGGGAGGGCAGTCAGTGCCAGGACAGCAGGAGGCAGGGCTGGGCTCAGGCAGACCTGCAGCATAGTTCAGGCAAGCCTTGGACACTTGAGCCTAAGCTTAAACAGAGCTCCTGGGCCATGACTGGTGAATGTGGACAGAGGTCAAAGATGAGGCTGATCGGGACAATCCGTGCCTATTAGTGCACTCAAAACCCTGATGCTAAGTGTCCAAAATCTTTGAGGACCCAGATCTTAGCTTCTCTGTGCACCAGTCCATAGAAAAATAAGGACACTTCTAGCTCTGTTCCAGGCTTATCATTAGAAAACATGTGATGGTGTTCAGGATTTGTCCTAAGAATATAACTTAGAGGACAAAAGTAGTCATTATAGTAAAGAAAAGAGCTTTCCCAGCAGTATTGCAACTGTTCAAGTCTTACCTACATACTCTATCCTTGAATATTCACTAATGAAGTCAAAAAAATTTACCTCAAATGACAGAATTTTTAGGTCTGCTCAAATCCAGCAGCCCCCATCCAGCTCCTCCAGGCACTGGGCAGTGTCCCTGCAGCAGGTGAATACCCAGAGTGCTGCCTTCCACACCTAGCCTTGCTCATGCTTACAAAGCAGAGCCATAGCATCTTCCCTGTGGAGGACTTCTGTGCAGCACAAAGATGCCTGAAATCTCAAATCCCAGGAAACATGGGACTCAGGACAGGACCTCCATGCAGTTCTGCTTCAGCACAGAGGGGCTACTTGTGAATGATTAAAAAAAAAACAAACCCAAATCACAGGAACTCCTTACTGAGCAGAGCTATTCTCTGTGCAGTTACTCCTCCTGACTCGAGGAGTTTGGCTGGTTTCTGCCTTCAGACACATTCCTCAGTGCCACCAGAATTTGTCCAGCCTAAGACACCACAGCACAAAGTTCACACAGGGACAAGAGAGTGGCTGGGACGTACAAGACATGAATTACTGGGACCAATGCCAAGCTTTGAGTTCTCCTGAGGACATTCTGAAATCAAAGGCTGATGAGGTAGACTTCCCTAGACTTTGAGGGAAGCCTTCATGGTGAGAGCAATCGTTGGGCTCTCCGCTGGTAGAGCAGTCCTCCTTTTACACCTACTTACCATTCAAATGCTTTTTTTTGTTTTGTTTTTCCGCCTTAATTTCTTCCCAAACACAAGCAGCTGACTCTGCCTGTTTTGGAGGTGCTGCCCCTGAAATGAACTGTAGAGCCATGGGCACATTAATTTATCATCCAGCTTTCACCACTGATCATTTGTTGCCTACCCCATTTTCCCAGGGACTTAACTTTAACTCCAAAATTGATGGTGAAATAAATAGACAAATAAATCAACCAGCCAGAAATATCTTCCCTTCTATTACCTGATGCTCTAAGATATGCTGGATTCCTCCTCGCCTTCAAATTTAGTCTTGACTGGTGGACTGCTCTGATAATACTCAATCTCCATGCCTCTTTCAGGTTATCCATATATAAAACTATCATGAAAACAGCAACCTGCTCGCTCTGGAAAACTACAGTGCTATTGTAAAGAGCTTTATTAGCTTCAGGGTTTTTCACCATAACCTTCTAGCACACCAGGGCTGCAAATACACAACTTTGCAGCAAAAGTCCCTGAGCCCTGTCAGCACAGCAGCTCTCAGCACGATTTTCTGGTTCACTCTGCTGCTGGGGGCTCCAAGGAAGACTCCGGGAGAGCTGCGATAGGAGCCCTACAGATTGCTATCAGCTGCTTGCAACATCCTCTTGGCATTATCACGGGGAGGGACAATAGTGCCCCACTGTACTGCCCAGTTCTTTTTCAGTACCAATAAAATCTGGACACAGAGTCAGAACAAAGATCTACCGAGCATTGTCCAGTCGGCCACAGATTTTCATTTTGGAACTAATATATATTTGACACAGCATTTCTGGTAATAAACAGAACCTGGCAGACCAAAAAAATTATAAGCAAGGACAGAAATTTGAAGTTGCTTGATGAGGCCAAAAAACCTTCATTACCAGCCCATCCCACAGAGGAAAACAACAAATGAGAAATTACATTACAAATGAGACAAATCTTTAGCCAGCACAAGTCAGTACAACTCCGTTCAGGTAAGAGAACTTACACTGATTTACATTAGATGAGCATCTGGCCTCATATACCTGATGATTCATTACGCCAGAATTAACTTTCATGGGTATGACCTCATAACTCTGGGATCACACTTGTAAAGCTGATGTCAAAATACAGTCTGTCACAGATGTATATGTTTGTAACTATTATTATTATTAAAAGCACAGAGCAAAATGAGCCTTGAAATCCCAGTACATACTTAGAATTAGGATGCAGCATCACTTCATGCCTTGACTGCAAGTAGCTGCATCCGCACTAAAGGCCTTCAATAAATATGTGGTAGCCTGACTGGCAGAGAAAGAGCAGGAACTGCAGCCCCTCAGGGGCTGTTTCCTGGATGTGAATACAGCTTGCTGGAGACCCCAGGCCTTGCTAGAAACAAGCTGTCAGAGGGAAAGGAGCAGATCTGTTTGTGCAGATGGCTCCTGTCAATCAGTTGTTGGTTTATTCCTGATGTTCAAAATTAATCCCAGTGCAGAAACTTCATCATTAGAAAAATAAAACCACCAAAACAACCCTATTCGAAAGTAGCACTGGATAGAGATATTTTTGAAAAGAACAACTCTTAGCAAAATGATTCAGTGAAAAGTTCACACAGCAACGATGACTGATTGGAAAGATGACACAAAAAATTATAGTCTTGAGGATGAGGTGTGTATGTGTTATATCATGTAATGGAAAACTTTCTTGGGAATAACAAGAACATAACATCTCCAGCTGGTCATACAGCCAGTGATGTAATTTTGCAATCCAGTAGAGGGCAAACTTAGCTTATATATTCTCAAAGTGTTCCTAAGAAAGTCAGTGGCAGATGTTCAGACATGTTTATCTTTCATTTGATAACCTGTAAAGATATGTAGCAACCTACAGCACCAGAACTTATAAAATGAAGCAGCTTCAATCATACCTATCATTCAGTGGCTTTTCAGCCAAGTCAATATTAATTACAAAATCAGCAAACTGATAAGGAACCATATACACTTTGAATATTTTCCATTAATGTACTGTTTTATCCCATTAATTCCAATATTTGATTAATCAGTAATTACACACCTATTTTCTGGAGTTTGCTCACATATATAACTAAGAAATGAAGAACTCACATCCCTGCTCTTAATAAAAATCAGAACACCAGCTTCAAGCAGTTTTGTTTTCACTTAGCTGCTGTCCAAAAGTGAAGAATCAGCTTGAAACATGGGATTTTTTTGAGAACATTTTCTTGAAGAACCTCTTGCCTCTAGCACAAAATCATGCTGCTGTTATTGCTGACCGTACACAGTGGTTACAACCTTCCCAGAAATACCTCACGTGGTCCTGGCCAGGTGAATTGAATAGACCATTTTTGTTTCTTGAAGTTGTTTCACGTGTGTGCCTGTTCCTCTCACAGAACTAGTGGCTCACAGCCAACAGGTGGAGGTGCCAGAACTTCAAATCCACCTCAAACAACTCTCTTTATATAGAATGAGCAGCAAAATTAGCACCCAGTGCTTACCAGTATGGTAAAGCCAAGTGACAGTGGTGACTTTTGTTCATGGTAGAGCCAAGGGAACCAGAGCTGCACTTCAGCAGGCGCCATCCACATGTGCTGGTGACTCCTCAGGGAGGCTCAGCTGAACTTACTCCCAAAACAGGTTCATAGGTCAAAACACTTGACTTGCAAAGCTGCCACTGGCCTGATGGGTAGCTCTTGAGTAAAAAACCCTCTCTGTTACTGAAATAAGGCAAATTGAGAGCCTGTATGAAGTGCTTAGATGAAAAACACCTTCATGTCTGAATTTTGGGAAATACCACTATTTCTATGAGCAGCCTCTCTCATTAGAGTCTCCATCTTGCAAAAGGCTGAGCAGTCTGACTCAGACTAACCAACCATTTTTACATATACTTTGCCCTATGGTGACTATTTCCATACTAAAACTTCTGCACGTTATTAAACACACTCCTGGACACAGTGTGCTCAGTAGTACACTGGGTTCTGTTGGCTTTTTGGAAACCATCATCTCTTGGAAGACTCTTTTCTTCTCTAAGACCTTCAGGGAGCCAGTGATGGGATACACACACATATGTGAAACACAAATAAACATGCTGTTTACACTCAAGCAAATCCCAATGAGGGGATGGAAGGAATGTCCACCCGAAGAGCTCATTTCTGCAAGAACAAACCCAACACAACCCATTTCAGCTGTGATGCTTTCAGCAAATCCATCTCATGGTCTGCCCAGCTGCTGCCCCTCCTAATCTAAATGAGCCATGTGCCATTAATTAACCTCTCACATCATTGATCTTGTTGGGGACACCAACCTGCCTGTCTGAATCTGCCATCCAATCCATCAGCACCTTAAACTGACACCACAAAGAGTTATATCCTCTTTCCTCCCCAGAGCTATCAACACCTGCCTTGCCTCATGCCTCCCAGAAAACAGATGCTTTCCTCTGAAGATGGCTGGTGTAGACACTAAAAAGCAGAAAGAGAGACACAAAGGAAAAAAAGAGAGAAAGAAATACAGGAAGCACAAGTGTTGTTCTTATCTAAACCTGTTTCCCTTTCCACAGAAGGAAAAGGCTGCTGCAGGGCTCAGAATCAGACCAGTTTTCTTTTCTACCCTCTCAGTGTGAAGTCTAGCTGAGAATAAATGTCTAATGAGAAAGTTAACCTCCTAGACACAGACATGGCCTAATATCTACCCACATGCTCTCCAGGAAAATGCATATAATGGAGCAAAAACTCTTCATCCCAGAAGAAATGCTGCGGCAGAGCAGTAGCTCCACAATCCCTTCCCCACGGGTGAATCTTCTGCAGAAAGAAGAGTCTCAAAACCTCATATTTTTACATTTTACGTATAAAACCAAAAAGAACTAAGGCTTGACTCTTATTTCACAGTGTGTAAGCTGATTACAAAAAAATATGGCTCTAGGAGAGAGCGTTAAGCCACCAGTAAATACCCATTACAGTTGACATCAAAAAAGGAAAGTACCAAGACAAGGTCCTGTGCGAGCAGAGCAACAGACACCCTCAGCAAACGTCCTCATGGGTCTGCTGAGAGCTGTGCCATTCCTGCAGGATGTGGCAGAACCTGATCAGTTATTAGCAGAGGCAACGTTGGTCATGAGCAATAGTCCTCATAGCCAGAAACTGGACCATACCCAGTACAGCCAGCTGTACATTTCTTATGAAGAAAATCGAATTCCTCTAGTAACATGAACTCCTAGAGATGCCAACTATTAAACAGGGCTAGTGGCTGGGCTTTATGCAAAGTCAAAGAGAAGAACATTTTTGGTTTCAAATATTCACTAACAAACCTCCAAAAAACCCAGAAAGCCAACCAGCCAACCAACCAACCAAAAAAAAAAGAAAACAGAAACAAACAAACAAACAACAACAACGACAAAAACCCCCACCAAAATCACAAAACCCAAACTAAAATAGGGTTCGCACAACTTAACATGCTTTCTTATAAAGCAAAAGATCACTTTTTTCTTTTTTTTTTTCTGGATTGAGTCTGCTTAATCCTTCCTGTGCATCAAACCATTCTAGACAACCATCTCAACCCTTTTCTATCTTGCTGTATTATTTTACACGCATAAGTAATTTTTGCTGTCGTAAAAACTGTGGTCAAGAAAGCTAATACTAAGGAACTAGAGTCTCATTTTAATAGTAGGCAGAGTTGGTGAAGATCCCAATTTAGAGCACTTCTCAGGGGTCACATGGAAGCTCTCCATGAGGACCACCAGGCACAGAAATCACTGCAGACTTCTCTGTCAGTCTCAGCAGAAAAGGTTTCCAACCCAGAGATGTTAACTCAGACTTTCACCAGTGAAGAAGATCCACATCAGGCATCAGACACAAAAAATCCAGCTGCTCCATTATATCTTCTCTGGACACCATGGTTTCACTGATGAACCCAAGAACACTGCTTCTTCTGTGGATGCATGTCTTGCTTCTGATACTGGGTGAGGTGAGCTGGTAATCACAGTACCAACTTCTCAAGCAGAAAGTACTACACTGGAAACTAAGTACAACTTGAGAATGGAAGAAAGGATGGTGTGAGTCTCTCCCTTATGAGCTGACACACAGCCCTAACACACCATTTTTACTGTGACTCTTCAAAAATTACTTTTCCAGCATTAAGGGGCTGAGGATATTTCACTGTCAGAGATCTTAACATTTTAATAGATTTATTTCATTTATGTACTTCAGAGACACACATGACAGGATGATGCTTTCCAAGAAGACATGCACTAGATGAATAAGACAGCTATTATAGTGAACTCTGGCTGTGAATTTAATTCTCCTGTTTGACACAGGCACACTTGCTGAAGAGTCTGTGCCAGAGATACATGTTTAAGGAGGGCACTAAATCAATATTTACCATAATTTTGAAAGACATCTGAGCACAACCTGGGAATGAAGGTAACACTTGATGAATAACCATCAGTGAAACAGAGGGCTCTAAAACTTTCCAGATAATAAACTGCTCTCAGGGCACTGCATGTCAAAGACAGCTAAATCCATATTATAAGCACCCAGATCTGGGTAAGGTTTAGCCTTCCACACTGTGGTCTCAGCTACAAAACTTACGTACCACAATAATTCACTTTTTATCATTAAATGAACTGTCTTACAGCCTGTGACTCATCTGAGCTCCTTCAGCACGCCTTCTACCAGTCTTTGTACCCTCACTCCTAAAGAGACAGTCTTTGAACCACTCTTTCCAAAACCCTCTGCAGTTCTCAACACAGGGAATCATCTCCTCAAGAAAGGCACATCTGTAACTGCTAAGCCAGTTTTTGGTGCTCAGTTATATCTAGATGGACCCTCTGGTGCCAAAGGCTGTCTGAGCAGGACTGATCTAGATCATTCAGTAATAAAAATCAAAATCTGGGGAAGGTTATTCCCCCCACAGCATGAGAAATACAGAGAAGTGGCTCACTCCACCTTTATTGATGGAAGTAAGAAATTCTGACTTTGAAAGAAAAAACGACCATCTAAATTTCTCAAAAACACAAAACTCTAAAAGGAAACAAAAGACCCATCATGTTACAGAAACGTTTCAAGTCCAAAGCATTTTAATTATATATAAATAAGTATGTAATAAACAGCAATATGAAAAGTTTTGACTGCGACAGCAGAAACAAAATTGGTAAAGTGAAAGTAGAGTAAAACCAAAATATTTTCTACAGCTGAATGAAACAAACATGACACAATTCATTTACACTCATTCTCCATTTAAAATTGTATCACAACTGAAACAATTTGTTCCTGCAAAATGTGTCTACTTTGATTAAACTGCATTTCTTGATGGTTGTTCAACTTAAAATGTTTTTGATCATCTGTAATTGAGAGATCTCTAAAGTCTAAAAGCTGCTCAAAACAGAAAGTGCTTTAGGTCAGAAGGATGTGACTAGATGTCCATAGATATGTGAAATGGCCATTTGATGACAGCATGTGTCAGGGATATGAAGAGAGAAAGGAATAACACGTTTGTGAAATACTGTATAGGTCTTCTCACTAACTCCTACACACTAAATGATTTCCCACACCTGAAGCACCAGGTTTTAAGCCCCTGCTAGAGTCCTACTTTAGCAGTGAGGCCCATAAATGTCACATTTCTTAGTATAAAGAGAAGAGCATGTGAAGAGTTTGTGTAATTGAATTAATAAATCTGTGTTAACACATTTTCTGCATCTCCCAGAGCACTCCAGCTATGTGCATGTTTTAGGCTCTGACTCTTCGAAGGCTTTCACAGTTGCTTAATTTGAAGCAGATGAATGTATATTTCTAAATGTTAAATGTATTTTTAAAAGGCATGTATTTTTTAAAGTGAAATAGATACCTAAATCTATGCAGCACTGAAGCATATAAATAAGAGTATATAAACTCCCTGAAACTATCTTCATATGTGTCTCATACACTGCTGTCAGCATCTTTGGTTCTTGCTCTAAAACAACTACATCATAACAGTTACAATAATAAATAATATTTTCAGGACATCCACTTGGGAGCATGTGAAAGCATGAAAGAGAACTGTGTCTGTTTGAG
The DNA here is from genome assembly GCF_001715985.3 of Manacus vitellinus. Lineage (NCBI taxonomy): Eukaryota > Metazoa > Chordata > Aves > Passeriformes > Pipridae > Manacus > Manacus vitellinus. Next base: position 523,406 of record NW_021940812.1, on the reverse strand, counting down.
AAAAGGTGAATCCAGTCTCCAGGCTTGGGACCAAAGGGCCAAAGCGACCTCCACGCCCCGTGTGACCCTTTGCTGCCATGTCACATGTCCCAAAGCACATGAAACATCTTTTTCACAGCTCCTCAACCCTTTCTGAGCAAGGGCAGAGCTCTGGCCACCAACCCGTGCACCGGGATGCAGGGAACCCAAGGTGCAATGACACAGTGCTGCAAAACTACATAACAGCTGCTTCTCTGGCAAACAACTGCATGTGAAGAAGGGGGAGAAAGGGGAGACACCCTCTCAAAGTCTGCTGAAGAGACATGGCTACACAGATGCACAAGTTCCCCTACTCCCTCCTCTGAGTCTACCCCAGACCCTAAAAGGAGAGCGCTGGCCGAAAAATGTGCTTGGGAGGGGAAAGTATCAACCACAAGTGTCAAATAAACCCACATTTTTAGATACAGAGAGAAAGAAAACAATGTGTACACTTTCTAGAGCATGAAATGGGTTTTCTTTGTGTTTGAAATAAGCTCAGAATTTTATAAATGCTACCAAAACCAAGAAATACTGCTGCCTCATCTACTGTAGGTATTGTTTCCTGTCTTTAATGCAGATTATTTCTTCTTTATTGAATCTTGAATAAAGATGACTGGTCTTATTTTCAGTTATCTGTATTTGTCACCATACACACAGAGGTGAAATAAATCCAAGTAAGATCGGGTTCTGAGGAGAAGGACGAGGATGATCACACCAACACAGAGCCTGTGCCAGGAGAAAAGAGGAGCTTTTCTTGTGCAGCCTAGTGAAACAAAAGCTCAGAGGGGATGTGAATGTTGTCTATAAATACATCAAGGAATACAACAAGAGAGGAAATAGAGCTATTTAAGCTAAAGGACAACATTGGCACAAGAACAAATGGATGTAAACTGGCCATGAATAAATTGAGGCTGAAAATTAGAAGAATGTTTCAAAGCCACAGAGAAGTGAGGCTCTTGAACAATTTCCCAGTGGGAGTAATGGTAGTAAATGACCTAATTTGTTCTAAGATGGATCAGCTAATTAGTTTATGAAAGGGCTTATCTGACAGAGGCTGACTATGGCAAGGGGCTGGTCTCAGCCCCAGATGCCCTTTACAGCCACATATTTCTAAGTAATTCAAGGTATTAATTCAGTTCCTTATTGAATGGTATCTCATGATGGCTTCTAAATCCAAATTTACTTTTTTCCTGGGTGATTCCATTATGCAGTGCCACTGACATGCAAGTTACCTTCCAAACAACAAAAAAATACCCCTGCTTGCAGGAGCTACATTTTAAGACATGCAAAACAGAGCTCATTAAGCACAAGCAAAGTGATGTGGTGTTCTGATGCTTAGGGTGTAAGAAATGAAGGTGAAGGAAAAAGGTAAGCCAAGGCAAGAGCACGGCTCTTAGTCTTAACATTTGCTTCTTACTTCATGTTTTATACACCAAGTAGTGAGTGCTTCGATCAGGTTTAAGCAAAGTTGTGAAGGTGGTTCATAAATTTCTGGGTGAAGGAGATGGAGATAAGTGGCTCTCCGGAGGACAGGAGCTGTTCCTGATTACTGGTTTCTGGCTGTTCATCACTTCCAGCTACGTGAGAAGGAAGGTCTCCTCCTGCTTCTCATTTTAGGGACATCTTTTCATGGTACCCAATCATACTCCTTGGCTGCACTGGCCCTTGCTTTGATAAGTGTTGATGCCTTTATGGAGGTGGTACATAGAAGTCTACAGCTATGTGTATTCCATGAACTTCTCACCCCACACATTAATAAAATTTAATTATCTGGGGGGTTCAGTTTTGTTTTTGGTGTTTGGAATTCTTATTTTTTTTTTATTTTATTTTAAGGAATGGAAACACATTTTGGTCATGAATGACCAATTTACAAAAACAAGATCCTGGTAAACCGAAATGTGGTTTCCCAGACAACTTTCCAATGCAAAGCATTTTATGAGACGGGCAGGTTTGGCGAGAAATCTTGAAGGGTAAAACTGCTCTTTCATGTGCTCTGAAATGCCCAGCACATTCCTTCCCTCAGGGTGCAGCCTCTCTCTGTTTTCCAGGTTAGAGGGGAGGAGGTTGGGCTGGGGTTTTTGTGAGCTTTTGTTTTATTTGGCTTTTCTTAGTTTTCTTTTTAAAAGTAAATCTGTCTCAGAGGGAATTGAAAATTCACCTTGTGCGAGTTAAGGGATGTTTTCAATAGATGTGGCATTTAAGGGCAGAAGAAAATTGCACTTCATAAACAGGGTTATTCTGGGGCAAGGATAGTATGTTGTCTAAATGTCACTCTGGTACTTTATTTGTTTTTTGAAAAGTGAAATCATATAATTGAAAGCTGCCTGCGATGTTGTGTTTTCAGTTTGAAGTTTTTTATACAGTGGTTTTTGTTTGGGGTTCTGGGGGTTTTATTCACGTGAATCACTTGACGGTGAACTTCTCTGTTACCACTTAAATTGTGAAATAGCAGGTTCTTCCTTTAAAGGATACATGTAAAGGATATAATCTTTCTCACAGTCAGTCTCCTACACATAATGTCCAGCTAACTAAACAGACAACCATCAGTTTTAAAAGCACCAATGACCATCCTGCATAGATTATTTGGGGTGTAATCACTTGGAGACCAGCCTAGAGACAAAGACTGAAGGACAGGACATCAAAATTCATTCCCATTTCCTTCTGGGCTTTATAGGACCTAACAGTGAGTGGCAATCTTGCCAATCTTTCCTCAGGCACTTAAGTTTCCCGGCATCCAGTTTGTGCATCAAGCACAGCCTTGTCTTCTGCACCAATCCAATGTGATGCCCAAAATACATGGCTCAGAATGGCTTGTTTTGTTACCAGTTTGCACAGTTTTGGCTATGAAATAAGATGAAACAACCCACTGAACAGTCTCCTGTCCAGTGGCCAAGCCAGTATAGCTCCATCCACCCAGCTGCAGTCCCTTGCTCCTCCAAAACAGGGAGCATATGCTGACAGGGAGCCCACTGGGAAAGGGCTTTAGCCTCTGCTATGGCTGGAGCCGTGCCTGAACACTTCTGGGGGCAGCAAAAGATGAAAACTGTGCCAGGAACTCTTTTAACAGGCCATGGACAAGCACAGGCAGCTGTCAGGCCCTGCCCTGGCCCTGAGTAGTCCGTTAAAATGGATACGCTCAATGCATCCAGCATTTTGGAGGGAAAGAAGTGAGATCCCTGTAGTCATTCAGAAGTTTGCTTTCATAACAGAACAGACAAGACTAGCAATGATATCACAGCAATTTTATAGTTCTTTTTTTTTCCTTAGAAAATCCCTCAGAAGACACTGTAGGGAAAAGGACTGGGTTTAATCCAAAACCCTCTAACAACAACAGAAAGACACTCACAAAAGCTTCAGGGGCTTGTGTTAGGCTGGAAGAGAAAATAATGCCATGGATTAGAAACTAGTTAAAATAAACCAGTGAGAATACATGGCACTTTTCAACATATTGAGGATAGAAAGAAGGTTTTCCCAAGATCTCTGTTTATAAATTTTGCGGGTAATATTTTCTCAGAAATGGCCACACTTGCAAGCAGGAGAAATAGCTGTAGTCAGGCTAGGAGGCACTGAAAAAACTGTGTTTATATGATAGCAAGGCAAACAACAGGATGATTAGATCAAATCTAGTATTTTGTTAAACAACCATTATGTAGAAGGCAAAATTTAACAAAATTTTAACAATAGTTTAACAAAACTATTTTGATTTGGGGGCCAAGAGAATGCAGCAAGAAAAATAAGCACATATAAAAAGAATTAACCATAAAGGACAGATCATCAATTACTGTAAATTGCTCCTAAAGCCAGTAGACCTAAATTAATTTAGGTTACTTTGGCTACAGCGTTTTGACATCAATGATGCCAAAAAATCTGAAAGCAATCATGGATGATTTTGAATTCCTGTAGCATGAAAGGGCACTTATAAAACAGGATTGCTCCACAGAGAAAAGAATTACCAATAGACTATCTATGAAAAACTGTACAATACTGGTATACTCAATCTTCTGAAAAAATAATTAGTGAGGTAACACTATATGTAAAAGGTTTTGCAAACAGATTAAGTTCCTGAATCTGCATGGATACAGACCCTATGCTACTGGAATGTAAAAATACTGATATGGTTCTACTCTCCCAGTGTAAAGTAAAGACACGTTGTACCGAGGACACAACAAGGTGGATGAATGAACTAAAGAGATCAAGTTTTCTGAACAGAGCAGCAACTACTTCAAGTGTATGCACATAAATTGATCAAAGAGTAAAAAAAGTATAAGGAACAAATTCTTCATGCTGTAGGTGAATGCCTTCTGAAACAGCTACGTTTAGGTATTGCAAAAGCATAAGTTGATTTTTTTCTTATTTTCCAGTAAGACAGTGAGTGGTGCATGAAATGAATGAATCTGAGTTGTTACAGGAGCCGTCACCTGATTTACAAGGTCAACAATACTGGGAGACAAAAGACAGGAATACTGAAGATGAAAATTTTGAAAAAAAACAAGTAAAAACATCAGAAACCAATTACAGAAGTTTTAAGGTCAAAACCAAAGAAATTAGAAGCCCTTTTTGATCCAAGTGCTGAGGCAGTCTTTGATGTTTTGTTTTGGTGGATGACAGTCAGATAATTCCCTGATATAATTCCGCTTATTCACCGCAGAAAAAAAAAAATCACACAATCTCTTTTTTCCCTGGAACACAGTAAGAAGGTAGTGTCCTGAAATAGAATTCAAAGGAAGAGTTTTATTCGCAAAATACTGAATCAGTTAGTGAAAAGAAGTCCCTGAGAGCAATCTCTTTCTTCCTGAATATTGTCCCTTCAGTGATTAGTTCACCCACAAAAATTAACTCTCATGGCCCTCACTTCAGAGAAATTAATTACACGCCAAAGCAAAGACATCGGAAAAAACAAGAAGCTTGTGGTGTTTCATATATTAACAGTGGGCATTTCCACTAGACATGTGAAAAGCTAATCTTTGTTTTAAGCTTGACTAGTTCCACTTAAAATATTTTAGCATTTCTTAGTTTCATGCAGTATTGGAGCGTGGCCTAAAATATTGGCATTAATGTGGTCTTTTACCCACTTTTCTCTTTGCTGGCAAAATGTCTTTTTGATGCAGGAATTTTCTTTTTTTTTTTTTTTTTAAGGTGGCATCTATTTCTTTTTCAGTTTTGCAGTTATGGGGTGGATTGCTAGGGAAGCTGTTTGAAAAAACTGCAAAGACTTCAAAGTGTAGGAAATGGCCTTGTTATATCTTCCTTGAGATAGCCTAGATCACATGGAATGTACATATATTACTGCAAAAATAATACCAAATGATAATTTTCCCCTATAATGTCAAAATTTTCAGTGATCGAGACTACCAAAAAAGCATCATTTATTTTTTTAACTACCTTTACACAAACCTCCTGTGTTCTTTTTTCCTCCTGTGCATACCAATGCATTCCTGCCACTGTAAACAGATTTAAAAGGCAAGGGTTGCAGTGCTTTTCGTAGAAATCATTTTTTCCCCCACAGTATTTACCTGCAGCTGTCACATCAATCTTTCTTCAAAGTTTCAGTATCGCCTTCTGTGCGTTTTTGTTCAGGCTGATGCAGTCTTGTGACACCCACTATTTCCTCTGTCTCTTGCAATTTTATGCATCTCATTCAGGTTTCTTCACATTCAGTTCTTTCACTCTTAATAGAAGTGAATTTTCCTTAAGCTGTCATTTTAATACATATACTGTCACGTCACAAAGCTTAGTCATACTTGTAATGCCAGTGACTTCTGTCTTCCCCTATATTTTTACTTTTTTTTTTTCCTTCCTCCATGAAACACTATTTCAAAGCAATGAAGGAATTAACAGAAAGTACAAAATAGTGGGGCTTCTTTGAAGATAGGGCCAAAAGATGCCCAATTCCACAGGAAAACATGCTGATTCCCACTGATGCTAACAGTATTCAGTGCATTAAATAAACACCCATGTCAGTATTTTACAGATCTGCTGTGCACAATAGACAGTAATGGCTCTATAGAAGCTCTTAGGGCCTTTTATGAGAACTCTCAATATGAGAGAGTCTTTTATTCTTCTTGACAAGTGGATCCTTTAAACTACTCTAGTAAAGGGAAGGATTTAATACAGCAAAGCTAAAATTTTAGCTTTTGCTCAGCATGTCCAGATCAATGCTAATTAGGACAAACTATGAAAGAGACTTCTAGGGATTTCGAGTCTAAATGTAATTATGTGTAATATAACTATTAAAAACACATCAGAAAGCTTCATATTGAGTTTTAATGAATCCTTTCTTCCCTCAGACAGAGACACCTGGAGTCATACACAGAGCTATCTGAAAAGCATTCACAACAACGTAAATTTAGACCAAACTCACCTGGTTTTGGGTCTATTAGAGAGTTGCATAATCCTTTTGCTGCTCTATATAGGCAGTCAGTGCAGTGAACAGAGCACAGAGGTGATGTGATTTCAGTAATCCGTGTTGCTGAGGAGGCTTACAGCTCCATTCTGAACTAGATGATTTTTTTTCCTAGGCATAAAAGTATAATTCTTTTCAAGGTCAGATAAAGTATTTTCCAATAAAAGGAGTGGGAATGAAAGCATTTAGTTTACGACCAAATGATCAAACCTGCACTGTTTTTGGGAATGATGGCATGTAGCTTCCCAGAGATGGGATAGTCTGTATTTTTTTTCCTGTTCTTTGGTGTGTGTCAGAGATTGCTGTGTGTCATTCAGAGCTGGCAAAATGCTTAGGAAGGAAAACTTGAAATTGCAGACTGTTGACAGTATGCCATGAGCAGAAGACTTCCTTCTATTGAAGAGCCCCAGATTTTACTTTTCTGCCTCCCTGTTTGTGGGGAGAGGATGTATTTTAGTAGAAGAATTGATGAAGTTGGAAAAACTGTCAAGTATTTGGACACACAATTGCCTTCTCCAGGTCTGACATGGAAACACCAAGGCACAAAAGCAAATGCAAGAACAGATGTTCAGAATTTAACAAATTATCTAAATCAGTTAGACCACCTGAGAGAACAGGCAGCATGCACCTACGAAGCAGAAGGGGATGTTTTGCAGAGGTCAGGATGACAAGGTGGTTACTCCAATGGGAAATGCAGAGGAAGACTGTTAATTCATCAGCAGTGCAACATAAAAGAGTTCTCAAGAGAAACAGAACATTTCCTACTGATGTAATTTTTGTCAAGCTGGTGCCTGGGTTCAGCTCGCTCCCAAATGAAGGGACAGAGTTTAGAGTTGACATCAGGATTGTCCCTGGAGCAGGGCAGCCTCCTCATGGGACAACTGAGTTATGCAGGGGAAGGGTGAGACTATGGCACTGTGGAAATCCAGAGAGGGCTGGGGGACTCTGTACTCAAAGAAAAGCATTGATCATTACAAAATGTTTTCCTGGAGTGCTGCCACCATCCTTCGGCAGGACAGCAGAACAGCACCAGCAGCTATGCTGAGCACTGCAGAAGGTCCAGGACTGGGAATAAGAGTTTGCTCCTTTCAAGAGAAGTAACGAGGCAGCATCCATCACTGTTCCTTCCAGTCTTGAGGTCAGACTGGCAAATTTATAGTCAGTGTGGCCAAATCCAAGTTTTCTTCACTATATGCTTGAAACTCCGCAGTTCCAGTCGCAGCTCTCACAAATTCACACTCCATATTTAATGAAACCATCCAAACATCAAAATTATAAAGATGAAAATGAAAAGCGTGTGCTACCATAGCTTATCAGTGGTTTATAATTTCCAGGATTTTTATCTGCCTATGACAGTTACACCTGAAGGCTATGGCTGGTACAGAAGATGGGATTTTCAAAAGTACCACTGAAGTGACCTGGTTCTTGCCAAAGGCAAACTCATTTCAGTTAACTAATAGTCACTGCCTTGCAAATATGTCACCTTGAGTTATCATCCTTCCACTGTATCAAGACACAGCATGAGTTAAAAAGCCCTGAGGGCTTCTGGGCCCTGAAAGACATGCAATTTCCCTGGAGATGAATACAGCAACTAAATGCTTTAGAAATCTGGGTTTTTTTCCTGCTGATAGAAGAAAAGAACAGCAAAAATGGCTGAGTGGGTGAAAGGTGGAAAAGCATCTTTTCACCTGAAGACCTGATGTTCCTCTTCATCCTGTTTTTTAATCTCTCTAATCTGAGCTGTGAATTTCAGGGTAAGAAGTTAGTAGGAAACAACCAAGATAGCAGGATAGATATTTGTTCAGGAGTCCACTTGTATTGAAGCAATAATAGGTCTTACTCTGCACTGATGCTAAAATTGGTGCTGAAAGAATCCAGCCATCAGCATGAAGTCAAGCATGAGCTCCCACAATACACATAAACACCCATTGGAAAGGGTATCTCTCCAAAGAAATGATCTACAAATTAAAGCTGTGAGATTTGCAGCACCATTCCCTCTGTCAGCTTGTTAATCTGTCTCTTAAAGACTGTGCTACTGCTTCTTATCTCAAATTCGTGGCACCTGATGTGAAGGCTCTCTATAACACAGTTTCAAAGCTTGTTCTGTTCAGAAGCACAGGAAACATTTCCAAAGAAATTTCCAATGAATCTGAGATTTCCTCTGTAAGTTTTTGAGCTGGGATGCAGAGCACCATGGATGGGATGGAACCTTTCACATGCCTATCTTTCACAAATATGTTCTCTGTTAATATATTTTATATTAAGCAGTAATTAGCATTAAGCCAGAAGATGCCCCAACTTTTTATACAGGTTTCTTTTTCCTTTCTTGTTATATAAATCAAAAAACTATCCCCATAATCGTCTTGGTTGAACCAAGATGATGAGAGAAAATGTCCTGGGGTACTATCTGAGGTGCCAAGGTGACAGGAAAAAATATATTCCCATTAACAATTAAGATAATGGTTGGTCTTTTGAATTTAATGTAACACAAGTTCAATTTTAATTGAAATTCAGCAAAACTACTGCAAAACTTCTCTTGTTCCTGATAGTGTAAATGTAACAAATTATAAACAGAGATGAGCAGTATGAAAAGAAAATTATTCCTTTCCAAAGACATCCAAAGAGGGGAAAATGGGATCAGTCTTCATAGCCCATTTATGGCCTTCATGTCACATACATATATGGTGGGATTTTTCAGAAACTATTAATTTTCTTACAGAGCATAGACATTTTTCAGTATTTTCCTACTATAGCTTTAACGTTACATTTTACTTGCTGGCTCCCTTTTTTTCTTGCATTGTGTATTTTAATCCATCCAAAGCACTTGTAAAAGTAAATAGTCACAGTCTGAAACATGCAGAACAAGAGGACATACTCCTAAATCTTATGCTAAACCTACCAAGGTTTTTTTTACTGTTCTTCAAAAAACAAAAGGCAAGGGTCATTCCCTAAAAACAGCATTGTAAATGGATGAATCTCACTCCTTGAAAGACCCTTAGAAGCAAAAAAAAAAACTTTTCAAAGCCTTTCAGTTGAAGGGTGCAGGTTCCCGGGTTGTAAACTGTGCTAAAATACCCAATTCTACCCATATCCAGAGGGTGTTTGGGCACTGAACAGGCTCCCCAGGGCAGTGGTCACAGCACCAAGCCTGACAGAGTTCAAGAAGCATTTGAATGATACTCTCAGGCACATGATGTGACTCTTGGGGAGGGTCCTGTGCAGGGCTAAGGGTTGGACTCAATGATCCTTGTGGCCCCTTCCGACTCAGCATATTATGTGATTCTGTGATATACTTAATTCTCCACTGCTTTTCAAATTAAATATGCATTTTCAAAAATACTTGATTTCATATTTGCTTGCAACCTTCCCAATTTTTTGTTTGTTTGTATTAAGAATTATAGAATCTTTTAGGTTGGAAAAGGCCTCTAAGCTCATTGAGTCCAACCATTAACCCAGCACTGCCAGGTCCACCACTAAACCATGTCCTTCAGTGCCATGTATACATGTCTTTTAAATACCTCCAAGGAGAGTGACTCTGCCACTTCCCTGAGCAGCCTCTTCCAATACTTGACAACCCTTTCAGTGAATAAGTTTTTCCAAATATCCAGTCTAAACCTGCACTGGCACAACTTGAGCCCATTGTCTTGTTCCTTGTTACTTGGGAGAAGAGACCAACCTCCACCTGGCTACATCCTCCTTTCAGTCAGTTGTAGAGAGTGAGAAGGTCACCCCTGAGCCTCCTTTTCTCCAGGTTAAACCCCCCCAGCTCCCTCAGCTGCTTCCCATTAGACTTGTGCTTCAGACCCTTCAGCAGCTTTGTTGCCCTTCTCTGGACAAGCTTTGTCATGATGGAACCTTAAGGTCTAAGTCTGTGGAAGTTAACTATGGCATGGAAAGGTCAGGACTGGGAGAAATGTCTTTGGAGCAATTCACATGAGAAAGCTGCTCCCATATTAGCACCAGTCAAGTTGCATCTCCACACCCAGTGAGTCCTCCCTGTGACTCTCCCCACCTGCCTGCACACTGACTACAGACTGATGGCTGTGTTCTAGAAATAGAAATTCAAATAAATAAATGAAATTAGAATCAGTCCCCTACAGATGGCTCTGTCACTATAAAAGCCACCTGCTCTCAAATTACCACTTGTTTATCTATAAATTTAGAACACCATAATAAATTAACACCCACTCAACAGAAATGAGCTCTTCTGAATGGTGCTTCTCTTCCCAGTGGATAATGGGAGGGGGGAAATGCTTTTTCCCTTGAAGCCATTCACAGCAGAAATGCAATAGCAGCACAAACAGTGGAAGTGTTGAGGATGGAGTAAACACTTTCTGGGTGCCAGCATTCACTCTGCACAGAAGACTTGGATACCACTGGTAATTTTACAAACATCAATTTGGAGTAGACGCAGAGGACCTACATCAGTGCCTCAAATCTAACAAAATGTACAGTCAGATATCAATAAAGTGGTGAGGATTAGAGTTCACACAAAAATGAAGAAAGTAACAGGTCTAGAGAAATGAAAAAAGCAGCAGTAATAATAGAAGAAAAAAACATGATAGAAATGAGAACTTTTAGCACAGCGACCAGGAAAGTGGTTTGGAGCTGTTTAAGAGATTAAGGACTTTTACTGTGAGAAAAAAAAAAATCCCAAATCTGATAGTTCAGTGTGCAGCTGAAATGAAGGAGGCAAACAAAATGTGTGGTTGCTAGGAGAATATAACATAAATCAGAAGTGCTACTGTAATTGCTATACACTGTAAGAAAGTGATAAGACCTCTCTGGGTATATTATACCTAGTCTTTGTTATCATATCGAGGAAAGCTCCTGTGTGCTTTCAATGGATGCAGTGCAGAGAAAAACAAAGTGAACAGCAAGCCTGCAAAATTTAAATTATTAACTGCAGATAGAGTTTGGAAGAGAAACTGACAAACAGCAGAAGATAAAACCTGACAGATGTGAGTCTGAACACTGAGCATTATCGATCAAGAACAAATTCTGTTTAGGTCTGTCAGCCCCCAAGTTTGGTTATTAAATTCTAGCCCTTTTCTCAAATCAATGAACTGCACAAACAGCTCCTAACCAAGCCCATGTCCACTGTCTCTCTCAGGTTACAAAAGAAACTGTTTCAAGCTCCTGAATATGTCCTGGTCAAACATAACCCAGCTTTATAGCTAGTCCCAACCCATCAGTAAAGATCTCAAGTGAGATCTCATACAGATTCAGAAGTGAGCACTGGACCTTGATCCAAGCCTCCTTCCAGCAGGGGCCTCCTGGAATACCTTGGACAAAGAACTTCATGCCACAGTTTCCAATGGCAGAAAAGTGAAATGACTTTCCTGCCTTCCAGGAGTAACATGACAAAGAATACATTAAAGAGCAATGGAATAACTTCAATAAAACATTACTTCTCTAGACATATCGACATATTCTGTCTCCCTTGAACCCCAGCCATACTCTGATAGGTTTTAAAAATATTAGATGCAAAATATGGAATGGATGTTTCAGGCAAAAGTCATGGGACAGAGTTCTTAATTTTCTCATGTGTACAAAAACATAAAGAATTAACCAGAGTCATACCACCTGAATTTTGACTCCTAACTCAAGGCAATAAGTTGGGAGTGCAGATACCTCCAACTACAATCTATGCCCAGGAATGGTTTCCCTTGAGGAGTTCAGATATGGCCTCTCCAAAAGAGATCAAACTACAGCCCAGCTGCCAAGGTAGAGTTTCAGTCCAACATTGTAATCACTCTGCTCCATCATCAGTGCCTTGTGCCAGCCAGTCAGACTCTGCCCTGGGTTATTGCCTCTCAAAAACTTCCTCTTTCACTCCTCTTCAGGTGACTGCAAAGAACATGGGTTGTGCTTCCTCACCTGTAACTCCAGGATCCCCATTGATGATATTTTTGTTGATCTATTGACCTTCTTTTTAAGTCTGTCAAATATACAGGTGACTGCAAAGAACATGGGTTGTGCTTCCTCACCTGTAACTCCAGGATCCCCATTGATGATATTTTTGTTGATCTATTGACCTTCTTTTTAAGTCTGTCAAATATACAGGTGACTGCAAAGAACATGGGTTGTGCTTCCTCACCTGTAACTCCAGGATCCCCATTGATGATATTTTTGTTGATCTATTGACCTTCTTTTTAAGTCTGTCAAATATACAGTTATCCAGATAAACTGCAGCAATGCAGTCATAAACCACAAGATATAAATCAAAAAACAAAACCAAAACAATAACAAAAAAACACAAACAAACAAAAAAAACCCAAAAAAACAACATCACATTACCAAATGCCTTATTTCTTATCATAATAGAAATCAAAACAGCAGTGAAGTCATTAATCTATCTTCCTAATATATGAGTGTTCTGCAACCTTTTCCAGTACAAGAAACACAGTGGCCAAACTCTGACACTGCCTAGGCCAAGGTTAGAAGCTCTGGGACAGAGGTTTGTGAAGAATGTTTCATATATTGGCTCGGGAAAATTGCTTTTGGGTATATTCATCAAACCCCACTGACTATAAAGAGAGCCTGGAGGGGACAAGACCTTCTCACTAAAATTTGTCAATAAGGTTGGATGAACCCAAGCACACAACTCTGGGGCAAAGAGAATCAGGTCTGTGCATCAAGAGTAAAGTACTGCTGCTGTTAACCAAGCTACTTGTTGAAAGGGGGAGAAGATTCTACCATATGGATATGGTTGGAATGGAATTGAGATGAAAAATTATGCAAATGCTAAAAAACATTCAAGAAATAAGGGAGCAACAGGACTCAGGACCTGATAAAGTGATAGCCAAACTCCAAAATAAGAAACACTGTAGAATTCCAGATAAAATTCCTGTGTAGTTGGGGAAAAAATGACAACAAAATAAAACAAAAATCCACAAGCGACTCTGCCTGGGAAATTCTTTATCAAAATGCCAGAGAGTTCACATTTCTCTTTTAATTTAAAAATAAATGAGATGTCAATGTCTATGTGTGTGTGCATGTTTAAAGTATGACTGTTATAAAAGTAATACTGTATTTTCATCAAGTATGGGCTCTGACCAGTGGTGCAACGTGCTATAAAAATCAGAACAGAAAGAGCTTGTGCACCAGAAATCTCAAGCCGAATTCCAGAGAGGAGAGAGCACACAGACGTAGATGGGCAGATGGGAGAGAAAGAGGGAAAGGAATGAAGGATGGTAAGGAGCAATAATCTGAAGGATGATAAAGGATAATATTGAAATAGTTTCATGATTGCTTACGTGGAGCTCATCTCGTGCAAAGGAAGAAAGTAAGTCCTTATTTGAAGATGTATCTGGGTAAATGGCACTCAGATGTACAATCATATCTTTTGTTGATGGCTCAAACTGCTCATTAGCTGTTTTCATTGCTTTTTCTCTTAATTCTTGCACACATAGCAACACTACTGAAAGGCACTAAAGGATGCTAAGTCTGGACACAGATATAATTTTTTTTCTGCGCAACTTCTATTCAAACTGCTTTTCTTCCATTGCCACTTGTGCTGTCACTGGAGTCATTAGTGGGTGTTAGCTCAGCCTCACCACAAGCCTCATAGACCTGGGGCTTTGTACAGGGGTCATTTGCCCAAGGAATCCCACCTCTCACAGCAACTCATTAGACATTACAAATAACCTTGCTCACCCTTAAAATGAGCAAGACCTGCTAAAAACTACACACTTCCCTTTTATCTGCTTGTCTTGGGGGCACAAGTGACAGACTGTGTTCCAAAAGGTCCATGACCTGTTCATGACACAGCCAATCCTTGCAGCAATAGCTGTTCCTCACCCACAAGGGGTCCAACCTTTCCTTACAGCAAGGCCCCCAAGTTCAAAGGAAGATGTAGACACCTGATACTTCACCACTGTGTTGTTCCCTCAAGAAGGCAGCATGCTCTAGATGGTATTTTCTTCCCTAGGGATTCCTTTGCTGGGCTGCTTTCCAAAAGTCTTAAGCAGGTTGCCATATCTTCTTTATTTGTTAGTTACTCACAGCCCTTAAAATGACATTATACTGCTGTCTAGAAGAGCAGAAAGAAAGAAAAACAAGACAAAAAAAATATTATCTCCCTGGGCAATGGAACTACTGAAGTTTTGTCTTCCATGGCTCTGTGGCTCATGGCTAGATTCTCTGATGTCTAACAAGGTATCGACTCCTGCTGATGCTTCTTCCTTGGCTAGAGCACTCCTATTTCTCCTTTGTGCAGTGCTTCCAGTGTCTCAGTGAGTAAATTCATACTGCAGCCTTTTATATGGTGGAGGCACAAAAAAGAGTCTGTCTCCTCTATAAAGCCATTGATTTTCATGAGGCTTGTCGGACCTTTCATCAAATCTAGTTGATACTGGACAGTTGAATAAAAAAGCTTCTGGAGAGAAGCAAGAGAAGTCATTGTGCTCTCACACACACACTTCATCTTCCCAGAAAACCAGACTAGAGTTCTTCCTCTCTGTACATGCCACTGAAAAACCACTTCCAAGAAAATGAAATTATTCAGACTGTATCACAGACATAAGTTCTCAGCATGTACTCTGTGCTAACTATGCTCACTCAATGCAGAATCCACCAGCTCCAGGCTCTGAATTAATATGCAGACCAGCAATACAAAACCCCAGTCTTTTCTACAGTTTCTATTCATCAGTTCAAGCAGGAATGAACGTACTTTATTTTTCTCCCCAGATGGTTGGAAGCTGCAAAGTAATTTAGCAGCCTATGTTCTAAAAAATTATCATGCTTTTCCTTTCCTGGGTGACTTCTGCATCCCCTGCTGACTGGCTTAATGGTACTAAGAGTTATGGAATGATACTGTTTTTATTATGTGCCTTTTTATTTTTAAATTGCATTTTGACACACAGTCCATCCATTCATGGGTCTTTAAAGAAGAAGCTTTGCCCAAGTGCCTCCAACATCTAAGTAATACAATGGTTACCTTGAAAAGACACTGAAAACAAGACAAGTTACCTTTGGGAGTGTTCATTTTCAGTCCTTTTATTTTGTCATTCTCTAAAGATGCCATGAAATACTGACTCATGAGAGTCAGCGAAACACTACAGGAGAAGTTTTCCTCTGGATTTGAGTCCTAGCTTGGAGCCATATAGAGAAATCAGGAAACTGCATTATTTTAACACAAACGGTTCTCTTCACTAAGGTCTCACAATGCTGGCATCTTCTTGCCCCCCTCTGCACCCAGGAGCACTGGGCATGACTGTAGTACTGGTCCCCTGAGATAAAAAAGGAAAAGGGTCACATGTCTCTGTTAATAAACTAACCAGAGCCAAGGACCATTTGTGGGCGCTGGTACTGAGACCTTTACAAAGCTAAATTGTTAATACAGTCACAGGCATGGTTTTGGCTCTTGATACCCAGTGCTTCTTCAAGCAACTCCTGGGTGTATTGGGAACCAACACAGGTGCTGGCCCATTGCCAAAAAAAAAAATTGTCACCCCTTCCAGGGAGGCTCCAAGAGTTCAGCAACAGAGATGCAGGCAGCATATGCCAGATGGCTTCAGCTTCTGAGAAGTGTCCCAGGCACATTTAATCTGCTGGAGCCAAGGCAGCCCATCAGTCTGAGAGAACAGAAATGTGCATTCTGTTCTGCACAGTGACAACACATAGCCTCCTCCTGCTGCCCCTCCATAAGGACCAGGAGTTACAGAAGAGACCCCATGTAGGGAAGCAGTGGCAGAGAAGGGAGCACTGTGCTTGGGGATACCAGGGACAAACAATTCAATCCATGAACACTCAATCCAAAGGCTGTTGCTGGCAGCTGACAAGGTAACAATCAAAGACTGTTCTAACATGTGGAGTGAAGTAGGGGAAGGAACAAGCAGTACTGCAGTGGCACAGGACTTCCATCCAGCTGCTGGCACCCAGGTCTCAGGCCACAACAGATAATTAAGTCTTCTACTGACAGAGAACTAACAGCTTTGATCCAGAAGGGATCAGAACTCATTTAAGGTGATGGCCATTGTTTAGCACACTGGAGACTTGAAGCAGGGCCCTACCATTCTGGATCATGCCAGAGCCCTCAGGAACACCAGGTAGCAGCACCCATATTTCTCCAGAGCACAGATGAAATCTGTTCTGTACTCAGGTGCACTTTTTCCCCTGCAGTTCATTATCAGCTGGAGACAGTCCCCTGATGGCACAGAAAAACCTCCTACCACAATTACCAGTTAGCTGTATAAGACTGTCCCTAACAAGCTGTTTCAGGGTACCAAGCACAACCACATCTCCTAAAACCGGTTTAAATGTCCCAAGCTACATGTTCCTGCCATTTCTTGGTCCAACAGCAGCAGCCAGAGGCACCTGGAACTTCCCAGCCATGCACTGGCAAGAGCTCTCAGGACCAAAAACCCCTCAGGAGAGGGAGATGGGGCTCTGCCTTCCCCCATCCAAACAGCAGCTGCTGAGAAGAGCCAGTACTGTTTGAACAGTGGGAATTGGGGATCTACAAGCCTCTCACTCGCCTTCTGCCACTGAACTGCAAAGGGATTGTGAGCAAAACACTTTGCATCTCCGGTTCCACGTTTCACACATTATTTGTTGTTTATTTTGGGGTATGATGAACAGGAGGGATGTCTAGCACACATCTCAAAAGGTTATTGTGATTCAAACACAAAACAATTGTCTGACAGATATCTCTGCAAAAGATACTTAATTTTTGACCCTTTCTCACGAGTGCCACTTTCTCCTTTGGTTCACCTCTCTTTCTGTTCATTTGCCTTAACCAAAGAGGCCAGTATGAGACGAGGTTTGGGAAATGTGCTGGCATTATTTAAAGATTTATCCCTGCTGCAATAAATCCTTTCATGCTTGTGGTTGCTAATTACAAGCAAATACTTTGATAGCTGTGGAAATCAGTTAACTATCCTTCCACCTTTCAAAGCACTGCGTCAAACTTGTCACCACGAACGAAGGCACATTTTAATCCAGTTTGATCACAACCCAAAATGAATAAGCTAAGAATAGTCTGCTGTGGCTGAACACATGAAAGTTGAAAACATTTGCTTACTATATGGGACCCATTTCTATTTGAATTAATGAGCACAGCGCTATAAATATCTAATTTCCATGAATTTCAAATAATGTTGGAGCACATCTGGGATGTCGGTGTTGGGGAAGAAGCACCTCTGCTCCTTTACTGCAGCAAACCAGTGGCATTTCCATTTTAACTTGAGGCCCCAGCCAAGTCCCCATGGGAACTGCAACTTGTTCCTGCCAACACTTGCCCCTCTCTGGAGAATTTTTAGCCAGTGACCACTTCTGCTGGGAGAAATACTACAGAAACTGGCAAAACCTCTGTAACAAAACAAACTATAATCTGCTTAATTAACTGTTTTAGAAATACTATTCACGTGAGCAAGTAGAAAGAACAAAATTGAGCCAATAAGACAAATTCAGCATTGCTGTTGGAAAAAGATGTATTCATTGTAAGGAAGTGCAATTCTCTCTGTATTAGGATGTCTGTCTTTTATCTGGAGTATATTATCTTTCTGAATGTTACTGTGAATGTGCTGCCTTCTACAGTGTTTTTTTTTTATTGATCTGACAGCGCATTCAGCTCCCTGATAGCAGACTTTGCATCTTGACTTTGAATATGCCTCTGCCACACACCTATAGATTTCCACTGCAGGCAATAAATGTATTTATTTTATTTTTTTTCTTGAATCTTGTTTTGTGTAATGCTTTGTTTGCTCCAGGCAGATGTGCATGGCTACATACATGCTAAAACTATTGCCAGAAATTAAGATCAATGCTCAGGAATTCTGCTCAGACCAAGAGCTGAAACTGGGGGTGGGTGGAGAGATGTTAAGTCCCAAAACAGCAGTTCCTGTTGTTGTTGCTGTGGATTTTTTTCCTTTTAATATACAAGCAGACAACTGCCTCATTCCTCAGTCAAAGCAGTTTTAGGATCCATATGTTCTTCAACAAGATCTGGCAGACGTATTCCACTGGAACAGATTTCCATCAGGAAAAGCCAGATTGAGAAAACCAGCTCTGTTTATGCAATCATACCAATTTTGACAAAAATTTGGAGGAAAGATAAATTCTGACTTTTTATCAACTGCAGTCTCAGCACTTGACTCAAACACAAAACCAACACAGAATTTAAACCTCATGCTTTATAGTTTTTTATGTATCCCGGCTCGTTGTGTGAAAATCTTGAATGAACCAAAAAAAGGGCTGGATCCAATGACACCATTAATCACTTCTGCAGTCTGTGGTAGGAGACTTGAAGTGGGTTTCTCTAGATATTGTGAGGGCAAAAAATCCCTTTCTATATTACTGCTGCACCAGATTTGTGTTCGGGGCAGGGGCATGAGCAGCTTCCACGCACATCAGTGTGCTTGGGGCAAGAGCAGTGCTGCAAGAAAAACTTCAGGACTGGTCAGAGCTCTGCCTGCAGATACTTGAAGCCAAACTGTGCCAGCTCAGTCAACAGTGAGTCACAGTAATAAGGCACTGCATTATTACTGAGAGATGCAGCCACTGTTCTTCCATTAGACACATCCATGCGTGGGCAGCCTGTGTTACAGGCACAAATGCTGCAATGTCTGATTTTATTCTCCAGCTTTCAAACAGGCACTGAATTTTTTCTATTATGAATGACATCTACCTAAATCCCTGAATAAAACACACTCAAAACTAGAGAAGCTCCTGCAAAAGATGACTGAACCCACAGCCTTTAGTCCACAAATTCCATCTACAGAAACAAAGAGAGCAGGTTTGGTTCACTGAAGTAGCTCTTGAGTTCACCAGAGCAGCAAGTGACACCTAATACAGAGTAGATTGATGGTTAAAAGGGAGCTGAAGGAAGAAAGGAAGAAAGGAAGGATAAGTTCAGACTCTATCAAAGAGATAAGCTCTCCAGGTCAACAACTCCTGAGCAAGCAACCTGCATAATTAACCACCACAAATCTCTCTAACTGATATAAAAAGCCATACTAATTAGGAAAGTGAGTAGAATACAGAGTATTTGGTACACCAGGTGTTTTCAAGAGAGGATATGCACCAGGACAAATGGCAGGGAGCTCAAAACTTCTCTGAGACAAGGTAAGGAGGACAATGTCCTCCAATTGTCCATCAGTACTTGAACTCCATTCAGTGTAACTCCTTGAGGCTGAGATAATCCTTATCACATCAGATACCTGGTAAGTGAATTGGGAATAAGACCACTGAAACTATGAAATCTTATCTAAGTGATAATAAAGACTTGACTGTGCACATATAATCCTTTAGGTATGAACTATTGGCCAAGTCTGAGACTAAGTCTGGATCTAGAAGCATCTAAACCGTTCTCTGAGGAGGAGTTGAGAATGCAAGGGGTTCCCTTCTAAACCTCATGACTCAATGGGAAGGTCTCCCTGACAGTTCTGTCTGATCCCATCCTCTGTGCAGTGAATAACCAAGTGTACCTTGCCATCGAATTTTGTACAATCACATTCATTAAATTGTTGGTTTATATCATTAAACATATTGATGCTTCTCTCTTATGAGTGAAGGACATTATACATGAGATATGAGAAAAAAAAGAAAAAGAAAAAATAATCACAGACTACCTTTATGTAAGAGACTTCTGGGCTGCCTCCATCCAGCATGGAGCAAAATTCCCCCATCCCTGTCAATCTGAGGATAGAGGGAACCAAGGTCCTCATCTTGGTTTGAAGTAAGGAAACAGTTTAAGACCTAGCATCAAACCACCATGCCCTCAGCCCAGTCTGCTGCAGCAGGAGGCTTTCAAGCTCTGCCTGTTAACCACATTTTCAAAGGCTGATCTTCAGTTCACATCTCCTGATTTTCTTGTATGAGCCATACAGTGCCAGTTAATTGCCTCTGTCTGAAGTAGCCTCCTTAGCATATAAAATATCTACGTCTTTTCTTTTTCCATCTGCAGTGCACTGTGAAAGGAACTTTTAAAGAGAATTACAGAAGTAATGGAAAATGAAAAAGGTTGCAACTTAAGCCTGAGCAGATGAAATGGATGTCATGGTAAATTCTTTTCTCCTATGAAATGGAGCTTTTAAAAAAAAAAATAAAATCTAAATTAATTAATTACACAGTATGAAATAATAATAAAAAATAAAAATAAAAAAAAAAGTAGTATATATCTTTTGGGAAAGATTTTTAAAAAGTGATATGCAGATATCTAACTTTGTTGAATAAATGGCCTCATTCTTCTCCTTTGGGAGGCTAAAGCTTTTCTGGAAACAGTCCCTCACAGGGGGAATCTTGGGTTGGAAACAAAAACCCCTCAGATTCCAAGACAACACTCAGTGGGTGTAAATATTGGCCATTCAATCTACCAAAGAGGGGCCAAGACCTGAGTTGAAAGGTCAAGAGAAAAGGTCACCTTTGAAAAGGTCAAGAGAATAAAAAAATGGGATAGTTTGACATTGGTTCTCATCGTGAAAATATGCAAACCCACCACAAATGCTAAACATATAATCACAATGATGCCTTAAGCCCCTAATGGTTTTTTTATTTTTCTAATATTTGTAAGACTTGTAAATTTTATAGGTAGGTTTTAAAAGCAGAAACCCCTCTGTCCCTTGTTCCTTTCCCTTGTTTACACATTCCCTAACCCTTTTACCCCATTCTATGCCTTCTATATCGAACCTACCCCTGAATTCAGTAGCAGTGTTTAGTCTTTTGTCAAGGCGAAGGCCCAGACTGTTTGGAGAACAGCATATCAGGGCCTAAACCACAGAGTACGGTCAAAAACTAGGTGACAATATACCCTTTGTACTCTGATGAAGCTGAAGATGATGAAGTAGGTGGTCCCAAAAAGACCCCAGACCCAATTCTCAGGGGGAGGGCCCGGGGCGGTCCAGAGGAAGGGCCAAAGGGTGGACACATCTGGGATTGGATGGATAATGTTATAAAATGTAACCTCTCGGGCACGGCGGGCGCGCGCGTCTATATCACCTATTGCCTTGGCAAATAAACCCTTTCTTATCTCACCCCTAATTAACTGCTCCGGAGATTTTTTCTACACCAAAATACACCGGCAACAACAAAATGAACTGAAGCTACAGCATAGCCTAAAAATCAAGGGACAGAAAAAAATGGAATAGTCAGGACCAACTATATTTATTTTCCCTAGAGAAAAAATCATACAGCTTCTCAATTACACAGCAAAAATTAAAGAAATTTACAAAGAGAAAGGCACTGAATTCAGCATTCGACCTATTATTACATCTGGGGTTTATTAGAAAATAGTTAATACACTGCTGCAAAAAGATGAAACCAAATTACACAGAACAGTCCTGACTGCCAGCCAGGCTTGAGACCTGTTCAGAGCAGGTGGAGAGAAGGAGCCTTAGAGGTAGCACAGAAGGCAGACAGAATGATAAATACTGCATGTCACAAACAACCTCTACTTGCCACTGGCATGTGAGGACTTCTTGGCTTGATCCCGTTGAGAACAGGATCTCCATCCCTGGAGTGCTGCAGAGGGCAAAGAGCTCAGGGAGTTTGGTCAGCTGGAAATGCATGGACATGATACCTGATACCCTGTGGCAGAGGGGGTTGCAATGTTTGGCAGCCCCTGAAAGAGTAAGAAGGGCCCTTCTGCAAAGAGCTGCACTGGCTGCAAAAACACAGTGCTGCAACTCCTCCTTGGCCTCAAGTTTCACACACAAAGGTCACCCCAGAGTGGAGGAGAAAGGGCTTCCTGCTGGGAATGGCATGTCAGAGTTAGGTACCCTGTGTTCCAATCTAACTCAGACATTTCAGCAGCATGACAGTGTTGGTCACCTGGTCCATCACTGCTGATCTCTGGCTGTTGCAGTAGTTTCTTGGGATGCTGGAAGGTAATGCCTGCTTGAGCCACCTCAGAGTCATCTCTGTTCCCTATGCTTTCCTGAATTTCCCTTGTGGTATTTGGCTATACACAAAGATCAAGGTCAAAATATACTGTAACTGCTCATATAGCACTTTTTTTTTTTCTAAAACTTTGCCCTCAAGCACAGGGCTTGACTATGATCTTAAATTAACAGACAACTATTGGTGACTATCACTCCATGAGGGCAACCAATGCACAAGTGAAGATGATGCCCTGAAAGCACAGCACTGTAGCCCCTTTTTCTGGATCAATACAACAAGCTCTTCTTTCCTAAATAGTGTGGTTTTCTCAGTCTTACATCTTTCTCATCTTTATTTGATGGAAGAGGAGCTTTGCAGAAGCACTGTGCCTGGTTAGACAGCAAAACTCTTTAATGGTGTATATCACTGCTCTGAAAAGTTAAAATTCACTTCAAACCAGAGCAAGGCAGGAAGATACAAGTCAGCTTACAGAAAATTAGGCATGCATGTATTCCAAAAACTTCCATTGCCCTTTTTCCTTTACGTAATGTAGGAAGTGGAAAAGCAGGGACTTTACAAAGAGAAAATGCCAAAATCTCACGATCAAAGTATTTTCAGCACAAACAGAGCAATCCAGTGATTAGCACAGCATGTAAGTGTTCAAGTAAGCAAAAACCTGGGCTTGAATGCTGAGACCTCAGTGCTTCACTCAAGAGAGGCACCTCTGCTTCCCCATCCATAAACAGTACTGGGGCATGGAGGTCCTCTGTGCAAAGGTGCCAAGCAGCATTCAGCAAAAAAACATAGTTTAAAACACTCAAGTCACCACAGAGCCCCCAGCTCCTGCTCTCTGCATGCAGCAAACAAGGGAAGAAAGCAAAGAAGGGAGATTCTCAGTGTATTTTCTTCAAGGTTTTGCAAATTGGAGCTAAAGAAACGTCATGGAGGAGTTTTGCTCCAGGCCAAGTGAAGGATTTGTTTGTTTTCACATATCATGGGCACTTCTTGCAGAAAGCCATCAGACCTGACCATGTGAAACAGGAGATCCCAGAAAGTACCCTTTGCAGGCTTGTGACCTTACAAATAGTAAACAATTAGTAGTATTCTATATTTATCCTACAGCAGTTCTGGGCATCAGTGTTCCTTACCTGTGTGATATATACGATATTTTAAAATATGTTTTAAGCGAAGGAAGACTTTATAATTTTTAGTGTGAAGTCCATGGAAAACTTAGTAACAGAGAAAAACACTGGTAAAGTCAACTCCTCCTGTTTATTATATGTGCTGCCTTGCTCAGACTGAACACCTCAAAATAGGATCTTTTCATTTTACTGCACAGAGACTTCCTGAAATTTAGCCTGAAACCTCCTGAAACTGCTCAGCAGCAGCCCACTGATAAAAGCTAAAAAATGAGACATCTCTAATTCTGCACCCTTAGGGCTGAGACAAGACTCCCACCCATTCTGTATTCACATTGCCCAGTCTTCTCCCAGACACATTTTTTCCCCCCAGTGTCAGGGAAAGCTGACGCCTTTCTTTTAAGATATTTAGATGGACATCTGGAAAACCTTTTTTTTCAAGTATCCCACTGACCTCGGACATGCAGGAGGCCTTGAGTAACTCAGTCCTATCAAACTTGTTAAGCAGGTCCAGAGGAGGGCCACAAAAATGATCAGAGGAATGAAACACCTCTCCAGTGAGGAAAGGCTGAGAGAGTTGGGACTGTTCAGCCTGGAAAAGAAAAGGCTACAGGCAGGCCTTTTAGCACCTTCCAGTACCTAAAGGGAACCCACAGAAAAGCTGGAAAGGAACTTTTTACAAGGGCATGTAGTGCTAGGACAAAGAAAAATGTCTTTAAACTGAAAGAGGGTAGATGTAGGCCAGATATTAGGAAGAAATTCTTTACTGTGAGGGGCTGAGGCACTGGAGGTTTGCCCAGAGAGGTGGTGGATGCCCCATTCCAGGAAACATTCGAGGTCAGGTTGGACTGGGCTTTGAGCAACTGATCTAGTGGAAGATGTCTCTGTTCATTGCAGGGGGGTTGGATTAGATGAGCTTTAAAGTTCCCTTCTAGCCCTTCCAAACTATTCTATGATTTTATGATTTTAAAGTTCTGCAGACTGTTGAAGTCGTGTAGCTCATTGCTGATGCACCTTGGCTATTTTCAGAGTTACTGTCAGGGAATCTGATAACACTTCTGGACTTAGTTTGCAAAATTTCCCTTCAATACCATTGTTGAGCATCCTCTCACTATCATATGTGGTCCCCACTTCTAACCACACAAACATTTGTTTTCTTAGATTAGTACCAAGGAACACACATTTCCAGAGATATACATGCCACCAGCTATGGCCAGTGATCTCCAGGGATGCCACTACATAACCTGAGTACAAACAGCTTCCTTCTGCCATCCAGAGGAAACATAAAGGAGTGGTTGGTTTGTTGATAGACAACTGGACTCCTTTCTTTTGCTCTTCCACAGACTGCCCTGAGGTGCCTGGGGCAGTTAAGTGGAATTCCAAATTACATGGCCTAAATTTCAGGAAAGCACCCCATGGATGCCCAAAAAAACCAAATAGAAGTAAAAAAAAGAGATTCTATGAACAGCTCTCAAAGACCTCCCATCAGATGTAAAACAATTGTGCAGAGAAAACTGAATGTCATGTTTAAATACAAAAGTGACAAAATATCTTTCAAAATCTGGTCCCTGCTGTCCTTGCTTCTTAGTTCCACTGTCTGTAAAACTGGAGTAACACTAATCTAATGTAATCCAATCCAATCCACAGCAATCAGTAGTTATCTAAAGCAAATCTCATTAGAGGTTTTGAGGAGCCAAAACATTACAGCAATGGAGCTCACAGACATATCCTAGCTGATGACTGTCTCTTCACTCCTAATCTCCTCCCTTCTGAGGATAATGTCTCTAAAACACAGTTCACTAAATTCTGGTAGTTTTGAAAATAACTTTCTGATGTGTCCATGTTTTCCTCTAGGAGTTGATGTTTTCCCCACTGATTTTTACAATTTTTTTCTGTCACTTGGCCATAGAATGAATTCTAAATGGAAAAATATACCTTTATACTTCTTTTAAAAGAACAACTAAATAAATAAAACCCTCTAAATGTAACAAGCCAGAGCTATCTACCAGGGAAAAAAAAAGACTAAACCAGCTATATTTCCCCCAAAATAACCTTCCCAACATTTGCTTCTCTCAGAGGTCTAAATAATTTAGATCTTCTTTCCTAAATATTAAAGAACTAGGGTAGAACTAAGTGCTAAGACTTAACAGTGCTAAGACTGACTGTATAACAAGAGCTGTTAGCAATACTGACACAGCCTGATTTTTCTTTACTGTCAGCCATGTGCTGAATTATGCCCACTGAAGTTATGACAACAGGACTAAGGGAAATGTCACCATGCTGGCATTAAACTTCATATTCAAGGGAGTGGAGAATGAGCCTTGGCCCTCATTTTGAATGATGAAGTAAATACCCCATCTTTAGTTCTTGGAGCAGTAAGGGGAGGGTAATCTGCTGTGCTAAAAAAAAAAGAAAAATGGTATCAACAGAAAGCAGTGTATTTTTTAACACAAGATCTCATTATTGATTAAATTTATTTGGAGCAAAATTTACAAAATGAGGCACGGCCTGAGTAGTAAATGACTGGCTAATGTCTGTAACATACCTGACAGTGTTCCCAAAGGAACCTAAAGTCAGAGACACCGACATTGATATCTCACTCACAATTACAGGCAAAGCATGATTTAACCTTGCCTGCTTTATCTACATCTGCCTTCTGCTCCACACAGAGATTCATAAACCTTTTGTGCACTGATATGAGCACTTCTGCAATCCTTATTCACCTATTTCAAAAGAACTTGTTTGGATTGACTGGACTTTAAAAAAAAAGAAAAAAAAGGTATCTCCAAATTCATGTTAAGCATCCTTTTTCTGTTGGTCCAGACAACAGGCTGCCTCTCCAAGGATTCATCAAGATTGAAATGCAGACATCAATCTAAGTCTGCTGCCACAATTACCCTGAACAGAATAAACAATTTTTTTCTGAAACCTGAATTTTAAGAAAACAGACCCAGGCTGTTTTTCCCCAAGCTCTCACTGCTGTGCCTTGTATTTTTATAGATAAATCACTCTCAGCTATGCCGATTACACTCTAGTATTCAGCCATCCATCTGGACCCACAAGAAATGTTCTGGCTCTTGGGAAATGGCAGGAAAGAATTTAATACCATAATTCTTCTCAGCTTTTCTTAGCCTCACTGACAACTAGTAACACAGTAGACAAGGCTGATGGTACAAGAGGGATGCAATTTGAGATTAGGATGTCTACATTTAAGTGTTTATATGTGTACCAGGTGTCTAAACTCCTACAATAGTCGACAGGGATCTGGTAAAAAAAAAGTCAATGGAATATAAGCACCAAGTCAGGGAGCAGCCAGCCCACAGCAACCTTGCAGTGAGCTTCATCACTCCCCAGACTCTGCTGACTGTGTGCCACTGAATATGATGGGAGCTTAGGTATTGCCTGTCCAATTCCACTGCCTAAATGAAGATACCCAGCATCATTTGAGAGGTCCCAGTGTCTCCAAGACACATTGTTGGTGCTGGCAGACATAAGACTTGTGGTACATTCATGTCCCTATGATACAGCAACTGGAAGAATACCTGGCACATCCAACATAGCACTAATGAGAAAAATCCTGCCCCTAAGTTACAGGTAGGCAGAAATAAGATGTCTAAATATTGGTGCTGTAATCCTAAAGTGAGTCCTATCCTTCAAGGATCACCTTACACTGGTTACCCAGTTAGTGCAGAGAGTGAGCTTCAGTCTTTTTGAGAACTCATTCTTTGCAATATCTCTGCAGCTCTTTGAGGGAAGTTTTTCACCTCTGCAGCAACACTGGATATAAACTTTTTACTTTTCTTTCCTTTTTTTTTGTTTTATTAATGAATTTGAAAATGTTAAAAATACATAGAATTCCATTCTTAGGAATGCTTTTGTAGAGTGCTCAGGAATGCTGATACAGCATGCAGAAACACACAGCCAAAATGTGAAGATTTGTTCACATTTACACATCAGAAAGGAGATATCCTTCCAGGCATGCTCCAGTATATCCTTTCCACTCCTCAAAACAATATCTTTTTTGCCAGTCAGTATCACCTGGACTCCATGGTGCTGCTGACAAGATCATACATGCTGGCATTCAAACAACTCAATGTGCAGTAGTTACCTTTTCTACCCCACAATGTAAACATACACCTTTGCTTTGATAACACATTTTATCATCTTATTTTAGCTTTTGGGTGCATCTGTGCACCTCAACCTCTGCAAAGGACAGCTACTTCTCAGTTAAATACAGTCAACATTCATATGAACATTGTTATAGTCTTAGTTAAATTGCTAAGTCTGGAAATAACAGTGGTAGGACCACAGTGTAATTTGCTACCTGTCTCCTAACTCTTTTCAATTTTTATTTCCAAAGCATGGGAATATATAAGTGACAACTTCTATTGAAGAAAATATTGATTTTTTTTTTCTTCTTTATGATCTCCATGTCAAAATCCAAATCTAACAAGTGCTTACAAGGAAGTAAGAAAGGAGCTTTCAAGAAAGAATAAGTCATTTGTGGCAATGTCTCTACAAAGTATAATTTAAAGTGCTGTAGGCCTCATTTTTCTACAATCACTAAAATTTTAAGAACCAGGAACTATAGTTCTTCATTAGTGATTATTCAATAAACTTTATGTCTTCCTCTGAAAAACCTTTAGAGGCAATTCTTCCATCAGCACTCAAGAGGTTTAGGCATGTTGCTTCTGCTGGCATTACTGGAAGTTAGGCATGGACATCCCTCCTGTGCTTAAACAAACCCAGGAGAATCTTCCTCTTTCAGCTAGTCCATATCAGCTGCCAATCAGAATTCCTCTGGTGAAAAATATATGCTGTAAAATATAATGAAGCTACGGCAGGAAAGTACATGAGGAAGGATAACTGCTGGAGGTCTATTACAATATTCTGCTGTCAAAGATAGTTTTAGTATTTTTATCATAATGCTGAGATGGTGCACAGTATTGATCATCTTCCATTAAAGTCATAAAAAGCACTGAAAGTTTCTGAAAAAAAATTATAAAAAGGGACAAAAGAGAAAAAACCCAAACACTTGAATTACTGCCATAAATAAAGAGTTCAAGGGTCCATAAACAACTTCTTTCCTCCCTTCCTCCTTGACTAATACCTTCATCAACTCCATTATGATCATGCATGGCTAGAAATTCTAGATGCAGCTTCTGAATGGCAACTTGAAATACCTTCACAAAAGCCCAAGCTGCAGTGACCAAGAGCCATCACTGCCTTTTCAGTGGCCCATGTAAAGATATCTGTGTTTCAATCCACATCAGCCTTTGGTGTCCCTGAGCTGGATAAACAAGCAAGGCAGTTTATTTTTTTGTGCTGTAAAACCCATTACGGTCAACAACACACACAGATAAACAAACAAACAAACAAACAACACACAAGCTAATTTCCCTTAGTGTTAAAATAAGGGAAAATCAGCTGATTTTATTCACCAAAACTAAATTAGTATTCAGTGCCCTCCCCTGCCATAAAAAACACCCCAAAACCAACACCTAAAACAGTAGTAGCAAAGCAGGCATAGGAAGGGAGTGGGAATGAACCCTAAATGGGGGAGTGAAAGACACAGGCAGGGCACAGATATGCTCTGTAATACAGCTGCAGCCTTAGGGAATTCTAGCAATATCAAGACAACTCAAGTGATTAAATTTGGAACAAATCAGAAAATGCGAGGGTACAGAGCATGCAGAGAGCAGGACCTGGGAAATTAAACGGTAGTCCTGACCTGCTGGAGGAGATCTCTAACAATAAAGAGTGGCTAGACACGGAGTAAGTGACTGAAAAACTTTGGTGGCCTCTGCTGGCAGATTAATTGTGCAACGGGTGGTCAGACGAGAGGACTGGCAGTGAAGCAGTGAGGCAACACAGCGTGTCGAGGAAAATGTATTAAACTGCCTGCCTTCTGTGGGCTCCAGATGCAACCCTGAGACACGTTAATCAGCACAAGAGAAGCCCCATGACAATCAGTGGCTCAGACACAGAAATGAATGCTGAGCACAGAGAATATAGAGTGAAAAATAAAGTCCTAAATTTGAGGGATGACCATAAAAGCAATGAAAACATTTAAAATGAGAGTTCTTTGATGCAGGAAGCAGTGTTATGCTCTCTGGCTGTAGAGCCTCTTGTTTAATTGAATCCCAATATACAACTAGAGTTCCTACAGAGTGCTGCAATAGAAATAATGTGATGCTAGTCCCTGCTGCTGGACCTTTCCTGGACTTGTAACCTATGAAAAACTCTCTAATCCTCCACTTAGGAGAACAGAGTCAAAGCAGTGGAAAAGGCTTTATGTGAGGTCATTATCTCACAAAATCTGACTTGAATACAGAACTGCACTAAAAATCTGCAAACACTAGGATGGTTGAGATGCTGACGGAAAGTCCAAGAAAAGTCAAAAGCCTTGAAGCACAAACTAATACATCAAAAAAAAAAATTATAAATCCTATGGTGTGTCTGCTGCCCTGAGTAGCAATAAATTACCAGCAGAACATATCTGTCTGCCACAATTTCAGCCTCTTCCTAGCATTCCAATTTTACATGCCATCTGCAAATAAGCAAGTCAGCTGATTTCAACGTGTTGATGTCCTGCCCCTTTTCAACTTGCCAGAAGAGCAGAGAGGAGTCCAGTGCCCATCACCTTTGACAGCATCCAACCCTCTCCCTGCGGCTCTTACCCAGGACAAGCCTTGACTTTGCTGCAGCCTGTTTTATTCTGCCTAGTTGAAGGCATGACACCTAGGAGGGCTGCACATGCTCTCCATTTAAATTACCCAAGGTTCTATAATTTTAACAGCCTTCCTTTCAAGCGACCTGAAAAACTGATGTGCTCCCTTCTTATCCTCCACGTGCTCCACGCTTGCAATGCAACTCTTTCTTTTGGGTATCCTTCCCTCCAAGGTCCTCTTCTGGAGCAAGGTTTGCATGTCATGGTACAGGGAATGTGCAAACTACTATTTCTTTCTCCATCCTATACCATTTTTCCTTCATTCCAAAGGCAAACTGACACTATAGTTTGCTAAATTCTCAGATTTTAAGTACAGTAACATAAGGCCAATAATAAGAATGGGAACACAACTTAGTGGGTTACCAAGTTATTATCCTCCACCAAAGGGCTCATATTCCATGCAGGGGAAGTGCTCATCCTTGCCTCTACCAATAAGAAACTAGAGCAAGGGTAGAATATTTATTCTGAGTTTACATTAGATCACCAAGACCATGCTTACACTGGGAAGTTAAAAGCAGGTTGAAGAACATTCTCCTGATGGCAGAAGCGTCTGGTCTTGAAAATCAACTATGACCTATGATAAAAATGTGAAAATGTAAAGCCTAAACTACTCAGGCAGTATCCCAGTGTAACTCAGGGCTTAATCCAGGAATCAGGACATTATCCTCAAGTGCTAGCACAAGTCTTATAGTCAAACTTTGTTTATGGCAATGCCATGAAATGTAAATTGTCCTTAACTATACCCAGGTGGTCAGTCAGTGCTACCTGATAATCAAACTATTCCATTGATAAAAAAATAAAAAATCCTAGCATGTCAATCTGCTTATTTTAAAACCAGCATAAAAATCCCCAGTATACTGTAAAGATCATAGACATCAAACTCTCCACAATAGGCATGGGAAAACTGCATGAAAATAAAGAAAAGCACTAAATAAATAAATGAATGAAAACAAATTACTTTCCTCGGTTTACTTAACAGCATTAATATAGAAATAAGCCAAATCCATTCTACTGAACAAGAAATCAAGTCTGGAGATAATCCCTTTTCTTCTTTTTTTTTTCTGTAGCCTAGAGGTCCTTTGTACTCCCATTGAAGTCGTGGCTTCAAGTGATCCACACAGCACTCACAGCATGATATTATATCTCTTTTATTGGGAAACACAATCATCGAAATGCTAAAATAAATCTTCTTCCTATTATTTGATTCAAGCATTAAAGTATTGAAGTGGCTAAGCTAATTTATTTTGATTATCAGCCCATTAGTCTTGGTATTATAAATTAACCCCACAATTTGGACAGAGCTTCCAGCTATCTAATGTCTGAAAACCCGATTTCATTTAAGAACATATCGTGCTAAGATTTATTTTGGAAATTTCAATTAATCAGTTCTGGTCAATAAAAAGTTAACATAAAATGGTTTGCTGTTAAATGGCACTGGCACTCACACATTTGCTCTGTCCTACTCCAGTTAAAAAGCCATTGCAGGTTCCCAGTTATAGCGCTCGGAGCTCCGGCTGCATTTTTAAAGCACCAACTGTTAGTTAATTTTGTTAGCATAAACACCCAATAAAATTTTATGGTGTGTTCAGCTCTCATTAAAGATGAAAAACAGCAGCAGAGAGCAGCACCCACAAATAAACTGGGAGCTTGATGGTTCTGTTGTCACTGATGCCCAGAACTCATTCAGATTCAGGGCTCGGGGCTCCCTGTGCCTGAGGACACTGCAGGGACACGGAGCATGAAATCCCACACACCACTGGAAACCCCTGGAGCTCCACACAGCCCTGCCATAACACTCCCAGCAAATATTTAATGGGGACAGAATGGTCTTTCTCCAGCCCCTTAAGATAACAGTTATTCCAGGCAAAGTATCCCCTTGCTGGTGCCCACCTGCACAATGCTACAAAACCCATGGCTCCTTTTGCTCCCCATCACCCAAAATACTCTAGATATGATGCTTCATCAACACCAGGACTAGAGGAGTCTGCTCTTCCCCAGATTGCATCTTGTGGTTAGATTCCCTCCAGTCAGGGAAAGCATCATCTCTGCCAGGAGGTTTTTTGATTACTCAGGGCATTTATAAAATCATCCTGGCCATCTCCCTTTGCCTTCCCATCCTTCAGAGGGGTGTTTGAGCTTTCCACTGAAATTTCTAGTCTTGACCTGCCATCATTCTTCTTGCAACATTTTGTGCTAAGGGGAACTTTACAAGACAGCTGACACTCGGACAGTCCCAGGAAGCATTCAAGGGAACATGGCTGGAATTAACTGCCAAAAGCCATCAGTTTTACAGGTAGAATTATAGAGAAAGCAGATTTCACTGTCTGAAATAGTAAAAAGATCGAGTCAAGAACTTCCCACAGCCATTACTCCTAAAATTTTTAAGGATGGGTTGCTTAAGGCCTCAGAAATGTCTAAAATCACCTTTCCATTTACTATAACAGAAGCAAAACTTCTCTCACTAAACATAGCACCCGTACTACATACTGTCAACTGAAAACTTACAGTTTACAGGAAAGACAGAGAACGTGATAAAAATCAGTTTCAAACACTTCCCCTTAAGTCTCATGGCATTTTTCTTGATTTAGAGTTCACCATTCAAAGTTCTGACAGGTTTTGCCTGTGCAGCTTTGTGAAAGTTCCTCCCAAGGGACAGAGAAGATAGAGGACTGACACAAACCGGTGCAGGGGAAAGAGATAAATCAACACTGCACAGTCCCACTCCACGTGCAAAATGAAACCTCATTCCATAAAGGGCCAAACCAACACCTGGCTTCCTGATGGACAGAAGACCCAAATCTACAGTTTTCTCCCCCTTCTTTGCCCTATGGCTTTTTCCTGATGACGCTTACCCTGGGCAAAGGTTAACATGCTTCATAGGGGGGGATATGCTGGTGGGATGTCAGAAGCATATACTGATGAGCCAGATGACACTTAAATGGACAATGATTAGTATTGCTTTATTTTCCATGGCAGACAAGCTCAACTTCAGTCTATCATCTCTACCTAGTCTGAAATATTCACAGAATTTGAGATCATTATTACTGTGTTGAGCTTGGTTGGTTTGATGGTTTACTCCCAGCACTTTACTTCCCTGCCTATAAAACCAGAGTAATTCTACCATTCTCCCAGCTTTTTGCTTCTTATTTTCAGCTTAAACCATAACACTCTGAAGGCCAAGCAGTTTCTGTCTGTATGGGGCCATGGCATCCATCAAGACTGGGTCTTGGTCTTGTCTGGGGCTTTCATGCAATGCTGTATTAGACTACTCTGAAAGGCTGATGTTTTCAGATGGAAGTGTACTTTCTAAGAGACTGCCCTCTGAGCGAGGCTGGATTTTGAAGATAGCTGAGTGATCATGTTTTAAAGCCCCGGCAGCTACATCGAGTCCTACTTTACTACTTATTAGGTGGGGAAGTCAACCTTGCATTCCCACTAGAGCATTAAAATTGGACAACTTGAAAATACACTGCTTAGCTGTGCCCATACATGGTAACTTACCACTTACAGTAAAATACAACGTGCAAGTAAAGCTGAACTCGTTTCCGCTTCAGCAATAATACAGAGGAGCCAACACAGCTTCCTTATCTTAATTTTCCACATCCAAGAGTCCTAGAAATGCTGTGGCTCTATTGCCTCCATAACTTTGGAGGTATTGAATCTCTCTGTAATTAAACCAACATAAGTAAGTAGTAATTCAATTGAAATCAGTGGAATTCACATGAGGAGAATAGTTCATGTAAAGGAGAAGATAATTAGATTTGCCCAGTGTAGATGCAATAATCTCTTATTAATCGTTTAGGGAATAAACCACTATAAAAACAAACTCTCTCATATCCTGTTGAAAGGACATTATGGACCTGTTGGCTACAGCTGTACAAACTGTCCCTTTAGATCAGGGCAGCTAGGAACACCCTACATCAGCAATTTGTTCTTATAGGTTAACATTGTTCTTTTCAAAACAATGAGACAGCAATTGGGGGTACAATCAAACCCACATTTCCAGTTCAACTTAATAGAGTGTACAACAAAGACATTACATTACTGCACCGAGTTGTTTTCATACCTACGTTCCTACATATCAATGCTGCTAATTAGGACAATTGTTTCTCCTTTGAAAGTAAGGAAAAAATAATCTGTCCAAGTGATTTGATATTATCATTGAGCATTCATTATTGTTGATTAAAAGTCCGGTTACAGTTATTCAGGAGGATGTTCTAACCTCGAGACTGATTCAACAAGATTTTCTTAATGCTTATGTGATTAACTCTGAGAGAGAAAAGGTGGTTGCTTACTATGTGCTACAGTCCAAAATGTGTCCTCTGTTGACACCAACAAAATCCAAGATGGAAACATTATTTGCTCAGGTTTAACTCAGCATTGTCTCATTTTACCATACAGCCTGATTGACTCTCATCACTCCTGGTGAGACAGGACAACAGTCATCTGCCACCCACACACCAGGATTGGAATCAGGAAGAGGTTAAAGCCTGGATTCACAAAATAAAGATTTAAATGTCTAATAAAACATCAGTGCAACTTAGGTAGTAAAATGACTGCATTACCCT
Organism: Manacus vitellinus; assembly: GCF_001715985.3. Classification (NCBI taxonomy): domain Eukaryota; kingdom Metazoa; phylum Chordata; class Aves; order Passeriformes; family Pipridae; genus Manacus; species Manacus vitellinus. The sequence goes on along the minus strand of NW_021940812.1, from coordinate 488,729 downwards.
CAAAACACATTAGCTATTTGGGTACTCATCAGTGGTGAGCCATTGGGGTCATGAGCTGCATGTGAGTGTGTGGCAAAGGAGTTGGAATGACATCTCACGGGACAAGGGGGCTTAGGTTTGGAAGACCTGATCCAGAAGACATTGAGCATGTCCAAGGCTGAGCTGCACACAAAACATCTAAAACAGCTACAACAATTAAAAAACATGGTCAGAGACAAGTAGGAAGGGACTGAATAGCAGCAGAGTTGTGCCAACCAGCATGTCCTAAAGTACTGCTGAGGCTGCTGTACAGAGCTCGGGGTTTAGATCAGACCCTCCAAATCGTGCATGTCAGCCAACAGTTTGGCTAACGGTGTTTTAATCTAAAATAGACAATGCTACCCCTCTCCTCAGGAGACACTGTGGGTTTCTGTCTTTCCCCATCCAAAGAACAGCCCTGAATTCTGCTCTGGCCCTTCTCCAAAAGGAGAGATGGGAGGAGGACTGCTGTGGAGCAGCGTATCTCCTTCTGAGTACCACAGTCCCCAGAAGAATGGAAGCTGGTGGGTCTCTGAATCCTTACCAACACTTAAAAGAGAAAAGATCCACAAATCCCACTCCATGGGACACCTCCTTGCACACTGTACCTGGATAAAGGACACCAAATACAGTGTGTTTCTAAAGAAAGAAATTACCCCCAATGTTTTCCATAGATTTTCCTTCCTGAAGACAGATGAAACTAGGAGTCCCAACCTGAAACAAAGTGCCTTCTCACATCATCACATCATCTTCCTTGGTACTAATTTAAGAAAAGAAGCTAAATTTGAGACACAATTTCTGTGCCTGCAAAGGGGTGGGGGTCTGGACTGCTGAATAAAAGCCAAAAGCCAGGAGCTGCAACATGCAGTGATGAAAAGCCTGAGTCCCCACAGAGAGTTAGCCCTCATTGATTCCTTCAAGAAATCTGTAGAAATGTGACAGCTTGGAACTGACCCCAAAATTCTTATGCCAGAATCTGAATGACTTCCCAATAATGTGCGTTTTCTTAACCGGAGTTGCAGCCTGCTCCCAGCCCACACAAGAGAGGTGGGTGGTTTTTTACAGACTCAGTGGCTGTAGGGCTCACTACCCCAACCACCCAAACACATCAGAAATCTTCCTGGGATGTAGCTTTTCATTACAGCATTGGGGTGAATCCTCTTGCCTTCCTCCCACAAATTGTCTTAGGAAAGGCAATGGGATTAGTCACAGGCAGGAAAAAATGAGCATTAGAAGCTGTATGTACACAAACTATTTCTCAAAAATAGTTCTCTCTAGACAATAAATCACAGTCTTTCAATAGCACTCACAAGTGTCTTAGAGCTAGATTTTGGTTAAAAACAGCTAAAAAAGTTACACGGAAATGTCAAAAATATACACACATTTTGGTGGGCACGCATTATTAGCATTTGAATTTACAATCAAGCTATCTACTTCAGGGCTTTAATTGTATCCCTCCTTTAAAATGCTGCCTCCCTTCCTCGCCACAACTGAGCAAAGCTGCAAATCTTGCAAAAGAAATGTGAAGTCTAAGTGCCCATTGCCCAGCAAGGGGGAAGCTCAGAAGAAGCCAGGAAGAAGAGTGACCTTGCCTCAGCGAGCTGGTATTGCTATTTGAGTTGACACAACACAACAAGTGATTCTTTTTGGAGGAGAAAACCCCTAACAAGTTGTTTCATGAGCACTGAAAACAACAGTGTTCGATTTATGATGAAATAGTCGCCCAACACGCTCCCTGTTGCAAAAACCCCAAGCCCTCACCCATGGTTGCCTCTTTCCCAGCATTAACTTTCTGGAAGTTCTGGAGGTTCCTTTTGTGCTCATTCCTTTCCCCATTCCCTCACAACCTTTTCACATCCTGTGATGGGCAAAGGACAGACCCTGATGCAGCAACAGCCACATGTAGACTGGGGTGCTGGAACAGGGTGAGTACAGGAGGGATGGGCAGATTTCTCCCTGCTTCTTCCTCTGCTCAGGTATCAAATAGTCCTTCTTCTCTATTAAGCTGTTGATTTCCATGACACTTGTAGCAAGCTGACATTTGCAACACTTCTGTTGCTCTGTCAGTTTTGGTTAAAATTGACTGTGAGTTCAAAATTCAGGAGATTAGGAAAGTCGGGTAAGTCCTGTTTGTGGTTCTGTTGTTTTATTTTTCGTTGGGGTTTGGTTTGTTTGTCATTCAGAAAAAAACCAAACAAAACAGATATTTAACGTCTCACAAGCATTTCTGTGCTATTTAAGTCAGTGCCACAAAACAACTTGGCTGTTCTGCCTCTTGTCTACATCATCACAGGTCTCTTACCAATCAGTTACTTGATTTTTCAGCCCCATTAGATAAACTCTCATTTCTGAATTCCGCAAGGTTTCCTCGCAACTAAGTCAGTCATGCATGGAGTTTTCTGTGTTTTAATTAAAACCTGAAACCATCAATCATGTCAATATTCTGGCTTGAAAAAATATATTTATTTCCCTTGGAAAAAATATCCACATCGTACAGCACTTGAAAGTGAGACAAAGATGCCTTCAAGGCAAATAAAAATGTATCAATTATCATGTGCTAAGAATATAGGCATTTGAGACCCATCTCTTCCTTCTGCACTAAAGTGTTAGGTCAGCAGCTTGAAACAATAAATTATTACTGATATGCAATAACCTTAGCTGTTCAACCCAAAACTCAAAACCAGAAAGTGCAAAGAAAGGAGGCCCAATACTGAAATTACAGGCAATATCCGTAGAGGACCTTTAATTTAAGGCCCTTGAATTATGCAAAGAGCTTATGTAGGGGTTCAACTTCAAATATATGATTAGTCATGGAGCTAAGTAAATAATTTCAGCAGACTCATCTAATCTGTTTGTTTACTTCCACAGCCCTCATCATGTTGTATCTTTTAATACTCACATAGCCTTATGATTAGTGAGTTTAATCCTAAAAAGACCATAGGAGTAAAAACTGTATTCGCTTTACAGAAGGGGAGATATGAGGTAAATCTGTGTACCTAAGAGTTTGTGGAGTCAGGTCTGCACTAACTAGACACGAAGTACACAACCATTGAGTACACAACCAATTGAGCAGCAGCACCAGCATTTCAAACACCGTGACATCAAGTCTAAAGGACAGAACAGGACGCCAAATATTAAGAAGTAAAATTAAAAAAAAAAAAAAAAAAAAAAAAAGAGAAGTTAGTACAGCACCATTTCTGGTGAAAGGTAAATTTTGCATTTCTTTAAGACGCATCCAATTAGCTGTTATAGAATCATATCTTTTTACAAAATGCTAGCCTCAAAAAGCACATGAGATCTCGAGGGGGGGGAGTGTCCACCATAACACAGAAACATAAAACACTGAGAAACACTTCAAAGAGTTGCAGAAGAACAACATCAACACAGTTGCCTGCAAGAGGGCACGTGCATCTGCCTTTACAACACTGATACACTGCAGTATGAACTAGTTGTGCACATGTAAGGGCCATGGTCACTGCTACCTAATAAACGTTAATGCAAATTTGACCTGGATCATTTAATTTCTGTTGAATTCAGCAGAGTGCATAATAAGGTGTTTTATCCCAGTTATTTATTTTTAATGCTGCCTATGCAAACATACCATGGCAAGAAGTAAAAGCAGCAGACAAAGCTGTACCTGATCCCACGCTACACATCAGCACCAATCCTTACCTTCAAAGCGTTTTATCCCGTTTGAAGCAGATGTGCAAGTTCGAACCGTTCCAGCACTTGATGCTGCGAGGCCACAGCACCCTGAGCGCCCAGTCCAACACCCTCCCCCGAGTCGCAGCCCGAAGGGGTCACCCCTGCGCGGCGGGACCGGGAGCGATCCCTACCCCAGCACCCTGCGGAGACGCGACTGCACATCCCGGGCGGCGGCGGGAGCCAGGGAGAGATGCTGAACTTCTCGAAGTGATGGGCTAGCGGGAAGCGCAGGGGCTGCTGCCCGGGGCCGGGGCGGGGGGACACGCTCTCAGATACAGGTTTAGGGACCGGGATCCGCGGAGGGGGGACCGGGTACCCCATGGAACCCCGGCCAGGCTTACCTTGGAGCCCTTTCCGGAGCAGCGGACGTGGTTGCTCCCCGGCCGTCTGGTTCATGTTGACGCCGGCGGGCGCGGCTGGAAAGTTGGGTCCGGGCACGAACACTCCGAGGAGCGGCGGTAGTGGGGATGGCAGCAGGCAGGGGAGGGCGGGCTGCTCCCGCACCGGGACTCTGCTCCCGCACCGGACTCTGCCCCCGTCCGCCGGGGTCTGCTCGTCGCCGGCGCTCCCAGCTCCCGGCTCCAAAAAAAAAACCCCAAACACCCCCGCCCGCCCGCATCCGCTTCTCCTCCCCCGCCCTCCAAAGGCAGAGGCGAGGCGAGCCCTGTTCTGCCGCCCCCCGCGCTCCGGGCGGCCGCGGCGGCGGGAGGGTTCGCTCGGCTGCGCTCGGCTCCGCTCCGCTCCCGGCGGGACGCGCCGGCCGTCCCACGCCGCGCTGGTCCCGCAGCCCGGGCTTGTCCCAGGCGGCTCCCACTCCTTCCGTATTATTTTGTTTAATCCCCTTCTCCCGGCGTGGGCAGTGGGAAATCGCGTTAAAGCTGCCGAGGTTTCCCCCAGGGCTGGGTTTTGACCCGACCGGGGTACCGATTACAGCTCTTTCCAGTGAAATAAATGCTAGGTTGCGTTTTGATTGACAGATGCTTCTTTACTACCAAGCTGCAGGATTTGGGTCTTACTTTTTTTACATAATTCCTTTTCCAGGTGTGCTTGAGTTCAATGTTCAGGTCCTGGCTTTTTTTGTTTGTTTGTTTGTTTTTCATTTTCGTGCAGAAGCAACTCTGCTTTGCTGGCAAAAATTTAGTGATTAATCTGTGGGGTTTTTTTTAAGCATACAAACATAAAAAATCCACGTAATTTCATTATCAAGATATGTTTTCCTATCCCCGTTCTACCCCTCCACTTCAGCCCATAAGGCCAGACACTGCCCCCTCTTGCAACAAAAACTTTGTGAAATTCAGTTCTCAGAGTAGCAAAAGAAGAAACCCAAACAAACAAAAAGCCCAACACACAGTACTTTCAAGTAAGAAGATCAGAATAGTCAAGGCTAAAAGCATCTACTTCATCTTACCAATTTTTTTTCCTTTGGGATTAATCTACCAGAATAGATTGTTTCAAGTATTTGTGTTATATTCCTACAGCATACTTTAAAACCTTTAAATAAATAAAATTCTTTCTGGATGCTGCTCCTTTTTCATTTAAGAACAGAAATGGTTGTTTGTCATGCACCAGAACCAATACTGCTTTGGAGAAGCCCAACTCCTTCATTTCTGAAGTGCACACATCCCATCACATCTTTAACTGGCTGTATCTTCCAGCTATGTGGCTAAAATGAATTTAGGGAGACTGCCATGGAGGCAGCAGAATAAAGTGTAGCTAGAAGGAAAATTTGGTTAGAGCCATGTGGTTTCAGCTCTGAGGCAGGAGAGAGGACCCAAAGCCACCATGTGTTGTCAAACATCCCTCCCCATCAGCAGCACACGCTGACTTTGAGAGAATAGAAGCCATCCAAAAACTTGTTTGATAAGAGAAACAAGTCCCTCAGGGAACAAACCACCTTTTCAGGGGCAATCCTTCCTCTCCAAGCAGCTCTCCTGTTGTAATGACCACACTCTGCTCCTTAATCTTGCAATGTCTGCTCCCCTTTAGCTCAGAGTGCTGCCAGTACGTCCCCCTCAGGGACAAGTGTCCCACCAACCTCCATGAGCAGTGGCTGTTGGCACTCTGGCTGGGCTATCCAGCATGCTCACCCCAGATACCACATTACTACTATTCCCTGCTCCAGCCCTCCAGTGGCTTTTAGTTTTTTGTAGTAATTAAGATTTGAAGTTTACTGCTCCGCCTGCTCTGTTCAAGTGGCTTGGTTTTCATATCTTCCCAAGCAAAATGTCTGCTAATAAATCCAGTTACAGACTTTGAGTTGTGTGTTTGATGGGCCCTGGCAGCATTATATTCTCTCAGCATGGTTTGTTGCACGGAGACATGCAGAAGTCCCTGGACTTGTTTGCAGTTGTACAAGCAAGCAGAACAAATTTGGGGGGGGGGAAGAGATGGGCAAGTAAAATTGCCTTAAGAGATTTAAAATCCATGACAAACCCTTCTGGCCCCTACATGGAGCAGGTTAAAAATTTGTACTCTTATTGTTCTTTCTGGCACAACAAATTCTTTACATTACATGGACTGATCATGGGAATGTTGTCCCATGCTGATTTATCAGTTTTGTCCTGGAGCAAAGCAGAAGACACCACTCCCCTACCCCTTCCAAGGAGCAGCCCCCTCTCCATTCTGCAGCTAGTCTGTTAGAGCAGGCAGGGAGTCTATTTTCACTATGGGCACATTTTGTCTTATGCCCTGGCAAGAAAGAGGCTGGGAGAATCTCCTGCTCACTCTCATTTTTCCATTTAATGCCTGCCCCACTCATGGAAATCTCCATTCTCCCCTAAATCCAAAGCAAACCTTACTGCACTGGACATCCCTTCTATGCAGGAAAGAGCCGCTTCCAACTGAGATAGCCGGGAGACCTCATAGGAAAAGGCTTTTGCTTTCAAAAATGTGAGTAAGCATGTTGATGTTCACTAACCCCTGAAAGGAGACTGCTGAATGCATAGTGGAAGAGAATACTTTGAAATCTGAGAGAAATTCATTAAATTCCAAACTCTGCTAAGACCTCTCTATATGATCCTGGGATTAAAACCACCACCACTCTTCTCTGTCCTTCCTTGCTCCTCCTGCACTGAGGGAGATCCCACCTCTGCCCACCTACTTCCAGCTTCCCTAAAGCAGAACATACTTGTGCAGAATTCTGGAGTCCAGCACCATTTGGCCCTTACTTCAGTGAAGGCCCCTAATTCCTGCAGAAAACCTACTATGAAATCATTAGAGTCTGTTGTTTTTTGAACCGGAGTGGCTTACATATCTAGAAAAGAATATACAATGCCACAAACAGCACAAAGTTTTCCAGTGCCTGTGAGAAAAGTGATTTATAGATTAGTATTCGTAGGTTGTTCAGTGGAGTGTGAAGAAACAACAATATATTGTCATATAAGCTGTATCATATAAACATCCCTTGGCATTTTACACTTTGAAAAGGATTATACATAAGCTCAGCCAAGAACAGTATTAAAAAGGAATCTCAGTCATAGTTTTGGGGAACATTTAGTAATCTGTCTTTGGAGCTGAGCTAAAGCTATGCAAAATGAACGAAAGGAAATCCACGCAATTATGATATAAGATTTAAAAACAAAACAAAATTCTAAAGCTAAAAGTACATCCTAAAATTTAATAATGTGTCAAAGACTTTTTGAGTTCTTCAAATTCATGCTTCACAGAAGAACTCCATAAAGTTGAGAAAAAAATCAAAAGTGAAATCAAGAGCTTTACATATTTATCTTGACTCAAAAAGTTGAGTCTTTTGGAGGAATATCCAGTGTAACAAATCCCGAAGATAAAACACCAGGACTGCCAAGACTGTTAAATTCATCTAGTTTCAAGTTCCAACTTAGATTTAGATGAGGACCTTTGAAATATCTCACAATGTTTTTAAGTCCTTCCCAGGAGCCTTTTTTTGATCTAAATTTAAGCTGTCTGGGGCATGGTAACACTGCTCTGTGAACTCCAGGGGTTTTCAGGTTTTCACAATAAGATGGCAAAGACACAACATGATTTCCTTCTCCAATATTTTCAGTAGGAAGCTGACTGAGGTAGTCCAACACTTCATCACAGCAATTTTTGACATCAGTTGTGACATAACCAGAAAAGTGCATCTGTTTTGTACAGATCAAAGCCACAGTACAGGACCACAGAAACTAAAATGTGAACTGGCACTTTTACAGAGGTCAAAGCATTGCAGAAATCACCAAGGTTCACCTTACTCTCCACCTCAGAAATGTGATTAAAAGCCTGGTTTAAGGAAAACACTCTGAAAGATCAGTAGTAAACAAGCAGAGAGTGCAGAGAAGCCAAGAGCACAAGAGACGAGGAGGATGTGAAAATTGAGACCACAGAGTGCTAAAGAACACAATTCTAAAAATCAATGCAATGATGGATCAGGAACGAATGCAAAAAGCACAGCACGGGAAGGCTATAATTAGATGATTTAGTCATAGCCAGGAGCTTGACTGAGCTTTCTGAATCCACTCAAGTGGACACAGTTAATGCAGAGTTTGGTTTGATTGTTACAGTTCTTCTCATGACAGCAACACAGAGGAGGCTCACAGTATCTTTTAGTGTCTATTACAGCAATATAGGTAAAAACCCACCAGTACACACAAAGGTCTCTCACACTATGGAAAAGTGATGCCTGCAGACAAGGCTGAGCATCTCCTACTGCAACTGTGCTTTTGGGACCACTGGTGTGGACTCAGCAAAATGCTGGAAAGCAGGAATAACCCCAGCAGCACTTGGATCTGCTCTGTCCACACTGTGTTCAGTGGCTCTGCAGTGAGACTGCAAAGAGACTGTCTCCACTTGCACTTTCCTTTCATTGCTTCCGCAGTGGAGGTTAATCAAAGCTAAGGTAATGATGGGGAAAATGCCAGTGTAGAGGACATTAGAGAGTGTTAAACCTCCCTAGAACAGAGACATCTCTGTAGACTTCCAGGTTTGTGAATAAGCAGGGGAAAAAAGGTATTTTGAGTTTCCCAAAACCTTCATCATGAAGAATAATCTTTGCTCAGCAGACCCTATCAGGGCATATCTCTGCTGACCCTAACAGGGTGAATATCCAAACTGCTGCTGCCAGAACAGACCCCAGCTTGGTCCAACATCCTTCCCCCAAGAAGGAAGAATTTCAGTTCTGTGCTTTCAGAGCCAGCTCATGGCATCTCCACAGACTCCTGCAGGCTGCAGCACTGAATGGTAGCAAAACCACTTCTGAAAGAAGTTGACCCAGTGAGAATCTGAGAAGTGCATGAGAGCCAAAAAACTCCTCACTTTTCTGATCTTGTTCCCCTAGTGCACTCGCAGTAGCTCTCCCCTTGACCAAGTCCATCCTCTATACAGGATCATTTGGATCCCACACAGCTGTCACAATTTCAGTCATGACAGCCCAGACATCACAAACTAAAGCTTTATTTTCAGATGGATTCATTAGTTGTCATTTTTCAATCATCAAAGAATTAATGGAATTGCATTATATGTTCTTCTCTGCCTCTTACCTTACAATCAACAACAGTTACATTTTCCGATTCTTATTTCACCTGACCTGTTGTTCCCACAACATGTGATGACAAAAGGCAGCTTAAAAAACAAGTATTGATTAAGTCCACAGATGCCAGACTCCTTCACTCTCCCACAGGATTCCCCAAGCATTTCCCTGCCTACTTATCTCATCCCCCTCTTAAAACTGAGGAGGAAGCGCCACCTCAAACAATTGAGCACAAGCATGGGATCTAGGATCCAAGCTTTGCTTTTGGCTCACATGCTGATCCACTGAGTCCTTTCAGCTCCTTGGATCATCCACATTTTCTTCCAACTGAAGGTAAGCCAAGCAGCTGCTCTAAGACCCTTGGAGCACAGACAACCTGCTAGATTTTGTAAAGGACTTTAGTGGAAGCAAAACACCCAAGTCAGTCAGAAAACAGCCAACCTCGCTCTTGTATTTTGTAGGTCCCACAGTCTCCTGCAGTCACTGTGTACCAGGATTGTCTAGAAAGCCCCAGCTGAGATACTCAACTTGCATCCTTTGAAAGCCACAGACTTGCTCAGCAGAAAAATCTGGGTTTACAAAGTTAGAGAGCACATGTCCAAGGTGAACATCTGCAGTTCTGGTGCTAAGGGTTTTCTTTAGTATCTCCGGGGTTTGTGCCTGCTTCTGGAACTGCATTATATTTTATATTATCGCAGCTGCTGGATAAGCAGTTCTTTGGCCAGATGCATGAACACTCCCAGGTGAATGCTCTAACTATTAGAAGTGCTTTAAGCATGGCATTATTAAGTAATAATTTACTCATTCCATTTAGTCTACGAGGTCTCCTTATTGAGGAATGTTATTCATCAGTACCACTCTAGCTCTCACTCTAATTTATTTATACTTAATGGCCTTTCAAAGACATCTCTCCACATTACTTTCAGGCACCAGAATATATATGGGATATTAAATCACATCATGATACATGACATGTTACAAAAATATTGCATAATTTATATAGATTATAAACATAAGAAAAATCATCCAATAAACTCTGCCATCAAATGTTCTTCAGGGTAGATTAAGGCTACACGAGGCCTTTTAATTTAATATAGCAGAGAAATAATTTTATTCAAATCTCACCTTTGCAGATGAAGAAAGCTGTGTGAAGCAGGTGAAAGACTGGCATATCTGCACTGAAAATGAAGGGCATCTATCTACATAAAGTTCTAGGGCTACCTTCCAAAGGATGAGGTGGTTTTCTGCAGTGATACCATAATCCTGCTAACCATGTGATGGTGCAATATTTTGGTCATGCCTGAGCAGCGTGACACATTCAAAGGTCATTGCTGACCCCTGCGCTGGTCACCACTTATAGGTTTTGAAAATTAAAGTCGCTTTTGACAGCTGCCAAACAATGTACAAAGTCCATGCCAATTTTAAAAAAACCAAACCAAACCAAACCAAAAAAAAACAGTTTACTAGATACCTAAGTTTCTCTTTAGAGCAAACTGAAGGAATATTTTTTTTTACTTAGAAAGATCTTCGAAACATATGAAATTTTTCAGAAGAAAAAAAAGAATTAAAATTTTAGGATCCACCATATCAAAAAAAAAAAAAAAAAAAGAAATGTGGTTGGAATTTCTGTCACAAAATTGCTCATGGGAGCAGTAACTCAAGTCCATTTCCCTGGACTTCTCAGTTGCTCTTCACCCCTCATGTTGCAGAACAGTTGTCTTTTGGAGAAGCAGCAGAAAACCCAGCATGGAGTTTGGGTTCCTCGGTGGATCTTGAACATCAGAGAAGGATAAGGAGACCTGGATCCACTACATTAGAATTTTTGCAAGGGATAACAATATTTTAAAATCAAAACATTAAAACTTTTCAGCAAAAAATATTAAATTCTTTCCCCACATCTTAAGAAAACAGTTGAGTTTTTTTATTTGAGGTGAGGAAATCCACATTGCCCTTACTGGGATGAAAACACAGTATTTTTCAATGGTCAATTCTGATGGAAAATTCCCAAGCAGCCTTAGTTTTTATTTTTATTCTGTGTGAACTACTTTTTAGCATGAAGGATGTGCAACACAGGCACACAGCATCCCCGAGGCAACTAAAGCATTTGCTTAGATAGAAAAGGAATAGCAAAAAATGTTTTAAGCCAAGATTCTTGAAACCAGATGAGTTCTTCTGAACACTTCAGTTATTGGACAGCCAGCCTGAAAGACCTTCCTTATTTTCACAAAGTGCTGAGCCTTGAGCTCTCACTCCCTAAAATCAGGTGCTTTTAAGAAGACTTGCATTAGGCTCCTGAAGAGTTCATATAGCAGCTTCTGAGTTCTGAATTGAATTGTTAACTGTTTATTTGGTCAGCTTGTCGTGGAAATCAGATTAGAGGATGAGAAACATATGACCTGTCACCTTGCAGCAGGTCCCTGAAGTTTGCAGGGGTCTATACCACAGCCCCCCAGCAGACAGTCAGTCCCCCACACCTCTGTCTGGGCAGTCCCTCCTGGTTTGAAGGGACTTTGCCCTCCCTTTACCCTCCTGTTCTCAGTATGGAAGAGAAAGTTAAAAAAAACTAGGAGATTCAAAACCTTTCTCAATCCCAAACTCAAAGACTACACAATTTGCTACAAAATATTCTCTTTTAACTACATCGATACAATGTAGTTGATGAATGGATATTTGCCCATTTGTTAGGGACAATGACAAAACTGTTAACACTGTGTAAAGACTGTTGTCTTCCAAGCCCCACTGTTCAAACCTCCATGTTTTACAAGCAAAAAAAAAAACCAAAAACAACAGACAAAAAACAAAACCACCCCCCACACACACACGCACAAAAAGGAATTTCATGTTGAAATAAACTCCAGTATTTGGAAAACACAGTCAGGTGTACAGAAACACAAGAAAGATGGTGAAGGTGACATTAACCAGCAGGAGGTGCACAAAGGCAATTAATCTGTGTTCTCTTCTTGCAGGATCTGTCTAGGGATGGTGGGTTGATCTGGGAAGTTTGATACAGCTGTGGTTGATGTAAGGTGAGCTGGGGTGGAATATCCATTATGCCTCATTTCAACACTGTGAACCAACCCCACTCATTGGCCTAAGCCTTGGGCTGGGACCCCACATTGGAGTCCTGTTCCCCTCACAGCCACCACAAGCTCTGAAGAAGTCAAAGAGCCTAAAAACATATTTCTAGAGAACACTGCAGGAGACACACAAAGCAACACGGCAGTGAAATTATCAAACTGTCACATAAGGTTTGGAGTGACTGCCCAGGAATCCACTTTATCTTCCATCTACCATTTCTCCAGCACTTTACCTTTCTTACAAAAAAAAAAAAAAAGCCAAAAAACCAAACAAACCACAAAAACAGCAACAACAAATGAAAAAAAAAACCCAAACACAGGAAGTACTCAGAGATGCGTATCAAAAAACATAACTGAAATGCTTACAGACCTCCCTGACACCAATGTTCTGCTTTGCAAAACAAGTTAATCTGCTGAAACATTACGTTGGCTGCTGCAACTTGATGGACAGGAAAATCAGGAGTAAATGAGGCACATTAATTTTGTACATAAAGATTTACCAATTCTTCCTTTCCCCTCAGGCAGCAGAGCACCAGAGGGTAGGATTTAGCATTGAACACACAGCGTGAGGCAAGTTTTGCTCTGCACCCAGAGAAAGCAGTCAGAAGAGCAGGATTGGTGGCTCTGCAGCAGAAGAAGATGGGATCAGGAAGTCTCTAACATAGGACTGTAGCTCCTGCTCTGTATTATGAGGACAAATTTGACCTCAAAGGTAGACCACAAAAGGCAGCTGAAGAGGACAATTTCACATCAGCCAAAATAGCTTTGCATTCTATGGTTCATTTCTCACAAGACCTTCCTCAGCTCCAGAGTTTGAGGGCTGGCCTCAGAGACTTCAAGCACAGATTTTGGCAGTTTTAGCTGTTCAGATTTAGCTGTTCATCCACTGAACAAAACACCCTTGTGTGTCATATAGATCATAGTTTGCTACTGAAGCCTGATTTTAGTGGTATATTAGTTACAGTCCAATCTTAGATTAAATGTGGCTCTGAGCATGTTCTCCTCCATCTTGTCCTCAGAGCCCCTAGTTCAGACTCACCAAGTCTGTTTACCTGAATCCTTCCCTTCCTCTGCCCTTCAGCTGCAATTCTATCTCACCCCAGTGCTTCCCACCCATGAGCAGAACTTTACAAAAGGTCATCCGACTCAATCAACATCAGGGAAGGGCCTGATGGTTGGGTCAGGTCTATGAGCCCCCCAGAAATTGAGGTTGCAATCAAACCTTAGATGGGATTTGCCTTATGTCAACATTTCCATCAATATAGTGCATCTCCAGGCCCCCAAATCAACTCTGAGTTAATAGAGCTTATAAAGCCTGCTGCCAAGGGCTATCAGACATGTACAAAATCTGTTGTAGCTGATAGTACCCTGATAGTGCAAACCATGAAAATACACATTATAAAATATTCTATTTAACAGGTCATTTCAGCCTGTAATGTTTAATCTGGGGTTTACTTTTTGTTTGGTTTGGGGTTTTTGTTTAGTTTTGTTTTTAAAGCAGGCTATATTATCTCTCCTGTGGCATTGGATGGGAAAAAATTTTAGTTGCCAGGGAAGACAAGTGGGGTATCCAGCAGCAAGTACATTCAGGAGAATTAATAAACAGCAAGAGAAAACCTTTGAGATGACAGATTCTCCCTGCATCAAGGGCAGCAAATGAAGCAATCATTGCTGTAGCAGTTACCAGAAGAATTAATCATGCATCGCTGTGCAGGTGTAAGTGCCTTTTCGTATCTTTTTTCCTCCTGCATTCTGTGTCTTGTGTCTTTATCAAACCATTTACAGAAATAAGTTCTTTTATATGGACTCTCAAATAAAAGTGCAAGTCATTTAGGAGCTTAGAGAAAACTTGACAAGAAGGTGCTTGTTGACTTAAATCAATCAATATTTAACAGCCAGTTAGTTTGAAACACAGACTGTGTCCACCTCCATATACAGATCAATGAGGAATAATTTACACTATGATGATGACACAGTTTAACCCCAGCTGGCAACTAAGCACCACACAAGCACTTGCTCCCTCCCCAACAGCAGGATGGGGGAGAGAATTGGAAAAGCGAGAAAACCTGTGAGTTGAGATAAATAAAGTTTAATAGAACAGAAAAAGAAGGGAAAATAATCATCATCGTCATCATCATCCTCAAGTTAGAATACACAAAACAAGTGAAGTCACTCGCCAATTACTCTCATGGGCAGAACACACTTGACTTGGGGAAATTAAATTACTACCAATCAAATCAGAGTAGGATAATGAGAAATAAAAATTAAACGTTAAAACACCTTCCCATGAGCACTACCTTCTTCCTGGGCTTAACTTTCTTCACAAGTTCTCTACATGCTCCCCCACAGTGGCACAAGGGGACAGGGAATGAGGTTTATGGTCAGTTCACCACACAATGTCTCTGCTGCTCCTTCCCCCTCATGAGAACTCCTCACACATTTCCCCTGCTCCAGCATGGGTTCCCTCCCACAGGACACAGTCCTCCATGAACTTCTCCAACACAGGTCCATCCCACGGGCTGCAGTTCTTCGTGAACTGCTCCAGCGTGGGTCCCACACGGGGCCACAAGTCCTGCCAGCAAAGCTGCCCCAGTGTGGGCTCCTCTCTCCACAGGTCAGCAGGTCCCTGCCAGGACCCTGCTCCAGAGTGGGTTTCCCACAGTCACAGCCTCCTTGGGCATCCATCTGCTCCAGCGTGGGGTTCTCTATGGGCTGCAGCTGGATCTCTGCTCCACTGTGAACCTCCATGGGCTGCAGGGGCACAGCTGCCTCAGTGTGGTCTGCACCATGGGCTGCAGAGGCATCTCTGCTCTGGCAGAACCTCCTCCCCCTCTGCACTGACCTTGGAATCTTCAGAGTTGTCACTCTCACATTCCTAAATCCTCTCTCTGGCTGTAATTGAGAAGGATTTTTCCCCCCTTCTTAAATATGTTATCCCAGAGGCTATAGTAGTGTTGCTGATGGGCTCAGCCTTGGCCAGCAGTGGGTCCTTCTTGGACATGTCTGACATGGGTTCTGTTGGACATGGGGGAATCTTCCAGCAGCTTCTCATAGAAGACACCTCTGTAGTCCTCCCCCTACCAAAACCTTGCCACACAAACTCAGTACAGTTATTGTTCTCATGCTGAATCAAAAACACAGCACTGTACCAACCACGAGGAAGAAAATTATCTTTATCCCAGACAAAACCAGGACAGTATCCAGCCCTCATTCTATACTTTCATGTCATGCCCAGGTCCAACACCTTCCACACATCCCAATTAATCATGGTCATCTTTCCTGTCTTTTGACAGTCACACAGTGTGGGATTGTTGCAGGCTGAAGCCAGTTTTGGTTCCATCACCACTATGTTTGTCCGATTCTATCACCAAATTCTCCCTTTATTTGGGTGATTTTACTGTAACACTGTTGATATGGCAAATAGTCAATCCAAAACACAACAGAATACCTGCTGCTGGAGAGGAAATCGACTCTTTCCTGGCTGAAATCAGGATAGATGTTTTATAAGAGCACTAAAGAACTAATCAGTAAGATGACAAAGCTTGCAATACAAGCAGAAACTACCTAAGTCTAATTAATATTACAGGAGTGCTGTCCAGTCTTTTAAACCAGAAACACAGTGTAACTTATGTATTTAAAGTTGTAAAACCTCGTAAGGGTTGTGGTCTGTGTTAATTACAGTCTGTCCAGGGAGGTGAAGGGCAATTTAAGTTGATCCTTTTAGTGATGAATTATTCAAAATGAAAACAAAATAAAAACCATTGACTGAAGCATTATAGTCAAGCCCTACACATTAACCTGGCACTACACATGGGTAGCTCTATAGCAACACACACATACTCTTAATGTGATAAATAAATTAAGCCACTGGGATGCTCTTGCTGATTCGTTACGTTTAGAATTAATCAGGGCAGGACTGATGGGGAGATATGTTAATAAGGCGTTACAAATATAAACCTCTTGTTTTCAGAAACAGCACCCAGCACTAGCAGTCTCTGCAATTACGAGTTTATTTGTTGCAAAAGAACTAGATTCCAGTTGTTTTAAAGTCATTGGGCCTGATCTTAATGTTCTTTTCAGGAAAAGCTTCTGGGAAGGCCATCTCAGGATGGGTCTATGGGATGGTGAAAGAAAGTAAAGGAGGGATCAGGATTTCTATACATGCATATCCATACCAGATGTGATCTGAAGAATATCCAGATGCTGAGTGCACTCAGCTGAATCAGCAGACACAGCTCACCTGAGTTTTATGGTCAAAGACTACCAAGAGTGACTCAGCACATCTATTTCTTTAGTGCTGCAATCAGCAACACAACCACTCTTACGTTTTGTTCTGAAGTATTGACTGCAATAAATGAAAACATCCATTTAACAGTGAGGGACACACCAAGTTCTTGAAAACAGAGATCTTAAACTATTAGAAATTGCCAAAAAACAGTGTCACTATGAAAACCAAACAGATGCTGAAACAAAAAAAGACAAATGAAGTTCACTGAAAATGAAACAACGCACCATGTGGATCTAATTCCAGACTGTGCTTTTTTCTCCCTCTTCTTTTTCTCCCCATGATTAATTTTGGTCCTTTAATTGAGTGTTACATTTCTCCTCTTTCAGACTAATTAAAAATTTTTGTATTTCCCTCATACAATGCAGCACAACCAAGACAGAAGGTTTACTAGTGGAAGAAGAACATGGGGAAATCAGGTGAGAGACCACACAAACATTAAGGAAATGGAGACCTGGTTCTCAGGAAGGGAGTTTGCTGGTCTCCAAAATAGGGCAAGGCTCAGCTGAAGCCTTTGCTCCAGCTGGGATGCTCAGAACAGCTGTCCTCAGCTTGGGTTCTCTAGTGTGAGTGGGCTTCATGCTGCAGCCCTTTCCTCAGTGAGGAATTGCTACAGCCTTGATCCTTCTTCTCCCAGGCTAATTATTTACATGAATATTGTAATAACTCTGAGACTTAATTCTACATCCAGTCTGCTTAAAAATATCCAGTTCCTGCAAAAGGTTTTAGGGATAAACAGATAAATGTATATGGATTAACAGAGACGTGCACAGCATGATCATATCTATTTAAATCTCTATCTATACGTATGTTTATAACTTTATCTTTTTCTATATATATAGCAAACTAAGCTGAAATATCAACCAAGTGTCTACCAGTATCTATTTAATTTCTTCTCAAGTTGCTAATTCTTGATGGATGATGATACACATTTATTCTGAGTCTTGCAGTGGGTGATCTTAATTTCAGCCTATTAAGTTGTTACTGAGGTACTTGCTCTCTGCATGACAAAGTCCAACCTATTTTGATCTCTAGAGGCTTATCAAAGCTTTTATTCTTACTGAGTCTTACCTTTGTATTTGTGGAGTGGGTTAGAAAATTTAAGCTGCAGTTCATTCTTGGCTAGTTTTCAAGTTTCATAAAAGAAACTATTTTTAATTTAGATTTCAGACCTAAGCAGTTTATAGCTCTCATCAGTGACAGCTTGAGTGAAATGTCCAGCATCTCTGTGAACTCAGTAAACTTGATTGAACAGGGAAGAAGCTGTTAGCAGAACAGGGAATTCTTTATAATATAGTCTCATTAGGATAGAGAAAAAGAAAATTAAACTGAAGTAGCAACCTGATTTTAGGTCAATTCAGGTAGTCAGAAATTATGACTTAAAAGAGTATCTGAGCAGAGAAATAAATAGTAAAATAGTAGAGATTACAAGGATTCAGTCCCTTCTTTTGTTTGAGTCAGCAAAAAATTGAAATTCAGATTTTTCTTGCTGGCCTTGCACCCTCTGTGAAAAAAAAAAACCAAACAAACAGGTACAAATGCAGTTTGTATATATAAAACCACTGGTTTTGCATTCTCTTTCAGTTTGTTTGATAAGAAAGTAATACCATTACAGTGGAGCATTGAACAGGTTTGATCTTTTTATAAGCTCTGGGAAGTGTCAGACTAGAATTTTCTCCACTGTGGTTCTGTTTTCTTCATGGTTTTGATTTGGTTTTCCCTTCAGATTGATTTTTCTCTGGCAAAGAGACTTCCCCAGAATCTTATTCTGCTCAAGTGAGTCAATGCTCCAATTACCACCACATCTAACTATTCTTCTTGCAATTTTCAGTGCATTTATGCTCAAAAAATGCCTTTTTCCCTAGTTTGAGAGGGAGGCACTCAAGACTAGATCCAAAGAAAGCCTCAGCTCTCACTGACTACCTCCCACCTCATCCTAGAGGTAAAGAATGAACATCTTTAATTTGAATGCTAAAATTCACCAAATGTCTCTAGTCCTCAATGAGGGGAGAGTCAGGAGAACTGTCTGGAGAACACAGAGAAGGTTGTGTTTCTCCATCTGAATCTCACACCCTGGACTGATGGACATCTTACTGAGGCTGACCTGCAAAAAACAGTCATCAGTTGTTGTATTCCTTCAAAACCTGGCTTGAGTGTGGTCTCCATCTTTCAGAAATAACCAGCTTCTTAATGCATTCCACCAGGACCTGGGGACATGGGTTCAGCTTTCTTTTACCATGGGTGGTTACGGGTGCATCTCCTACTGTGACACACAAGATGAACCCAGGATTTCTTTCTGGAGAGGGAAAGCTGGGAAGAAAGACAGTCACTCTCACTTGCTCTTGTTGCAGCTTCTCTATTGCATTTGGATAAAGATCCTCCAGACCTAAAAGCATGCCACAAGAGGCTCTTGGTTAAGGTACTCTCTTGCAGTAGTTGAGGAGAAGCAGGGGTGAGAGTGAGTAGACAGTGAGTACTAAAGGCTTTAATATGCTTGAAGGTGATGTGGGTCTTTCACGTCTACCTAATTATCCAACATGAAGTATGTTTGATACATAAGCCTGGCCCCTACTGTAATCTGCTGCTGTATTTCTCAGGGAAAAAATAGAGCTCAAGAACTAATAGTGAATGGAGAAAGTGATGGATTAAGTGCCTGGACTGTTGAGTGAGTGGGATTTAAGCATCACATCTGTCTGCTGGATCTCTTATCAGTTGGTGCAGACACCTTCCTACTTGGGTTGTAAAATCCCTTCTGAGGCATTGCATGGGACAGTGTGATGATGCCAGGCCAGTGAGAAGTGCAAAGGTCAAGTATTCAAACCTTCATGAGCCAAGTGGGCCAGGGGGACTAAAAGACAGCTCCCACCTCTCAAGACATCCTTTGTAAAGGAAGAAGTTGGACCTGGGTCAGCCCTGTCATCACCTACACCTGTGAAAAGTAATCAGTGTAGGAGACAACAGGAACTTTCCAAAGGCAGTTATTTTAATGAAAGATACATCAATATAGGGCCACATTTGTTCATCTCTATTTCATGAGTAGTTAATACAGATACACAGGATAGAGCTGACTCCAGTAACTCTCACAAACATGTTCATGATGACTGTTACAACTATACTTTGTCATGGAAGTTAAGACTTCTTGCTGTCACCGTGCAGCTCTGCTTCATTTAAATTACATTAATGTCTTTTACACAGTGGAATTCCAATTGTTATAATTATGTGTTACAGATTATTAGTCTGTATGTTAAAAAAGTAACAGGAAGAGAAGAGGGAAGTGTGTTACACTGCAAATCTCTTTCCTGTCCTGTATGTATGAGTTAGCATAAAATGAACTTTATTCCTAATTAAATTATGTCAGGGCCCTGTTGCAGTGCTTCATTACCCATTCTCCACAAAGAGGCATGGCCCCATCAGTCTTTTGATGAGATGCCACCAAATAAGGTTATTATGCCAAGAAGCAATCTAGGGAGAAGCTATTATCTGGTTTTCTACAAAAGCGGTTTCTAGCCTTATTGGTTTGCATTATGTAGTAGAAATTGAATTTATATAGCAGAAATTGAACTTAAGAGGGTACAGTGAAACATGCATGCTACCCGTTTTTCAGCCTGACTGTAGGATGTTAAACTTCCTTCAGAGAAAGCAGAGCTAATAGTCCAAGATCTGCAGATGCACAGTCAGCATCTCAGTTGAAGACTGTGGTAGAAGTCATGCAGTTATGATAAAAAGGGTTATACAAAAGTGATGCTGAAATCTATTTCTCACTTAAATATGGTAGGAAAAGCCAAAAGGCCTGAAAAGAGACCTGCTATTGCAGCAGATAATTGCAAGTGCCTTGACTAGTTGTTTATTTACAAGAACAACTATAGCCCTTGTATGTGAAAATCTTATCATTTATAAATGGAAGTTTACATGATTTGACTGCACAGGGGTGAACTTCCATGTGCATAAAAATGCCTTAGGGCCCAGATTTAGATTAGAGAAATCTAATCCTGCGAGCTCTGCAAAATTGAAAATTTGTTATCCAGATGTTGCTTTGAAGTATTTTGACTGAAATTTTGCCTGTGGGTTTACATGGGAACAAAACAAGAGGAAAATTTGTTCTATTGGAATGTTCTTGTTAGGGGCATTGCTACCATTTCAGTCATATTACAAGGATTTACTGTGGTAATTTGTTCTGAGAATTTAGAAAATGAAGTGAAATTCCAGCAGAGGATTTTGTAATGTCCACCAAACGTCAGCAAGTATTCAGATTTGAAGACAGATTATAAAGTAATGTACTGGGAATAGATTCATGAGTTAGACTGAAAAATATTGAATCACAGGTGTTTAAACATGAATATTCACTTTCAAGTCATTCAGACAGAGAGGTAAAAAAAAGAAAGGGAAGAGAACATGGATAAGGGGAAAAGGGGAAAGAACATTTGAAGCCTTTTTGCCAATTTGGGATTGAGATGTATTAGTAAAATAAATATCTTGAAGATAAAACACTCAGCATTCTTGAGAAAGGAAACAAAATCCCCTCATGTCTTTTTCATGAGACTTCACTGCTTAACAGCATCTTTGGTTACACTGTGATTATTTTCTTCAGTCTTGTGTTTTGGTCTGTGATGTAAAACCATATTCAACAGAGTGTCCTACTGTGTCCTGTGTTCTCCACAGTTGTAGCCACTTGCAGCCTGTGCTCAGTGGAGAGTCTCAGTGTTTGTTATGATAAATATCAGGTCACTGATCGTAACATCTCTGAGTGCTGGAATTCCTACCTTCGTCAGAACAACATTTTAGGAGGTGTAGTTTTGGGCTCAAAAGAAAGGGAATAAGAAAGTGAATGCAGCTTTAGGAAACAGCAATGCTGGAGAAACCTCTCTGGCTTCTTTCAGGAATACCACCATTCCAATATAACTCATGACCAGTTGTCATATAACAAGGAATGGCAAGGTACATTTAGTTCTAACAGGTGTTTAAATCTGTCTTCCATCATTAAGCTTGTGCTTAAAGGTTTGAGGTCCTTTTTTTGGAGCTGTGTATGAGCCATCCTGCAGACGGTTTGAGGAAGAGTCAGCTCAAGCCATGTCTCATCAGACCACCATGCTGGGAGGCAGCAAATAAAGCTGAGGATTGCTGAAGACTCTCTAAAATGTGAAAGATTGAACTTGATAGGACATAGGTCTTCTGGTGAACCCTGTTTGGCTGTGGTTGTGGTGACAGACTGTTGTAGCTCTGAGGTTGCTAAGGGACTATAATTCTCCCTGAAGAACTGCAGGAACAGAAAAGGAAAACTGGAGGGAAATACACACACCCAGTCACAGACGGACATCTAGAGATGGAAGAGAGGCACATCTGACCTTGGACTACCCTGAGAAACTTGAAGGAGCTCCAGGTGAAGAAGGTTATTCTCCAAAAGAATTGGCAGAACAAAGGAGACAGAATTAAGGAATTCACTGTCTCAGATTACTCTGGCATTGGCCACAGCTCTGGATACTGCTGGTTTAGTCTCATCACAAGGACAAATGAAAGGAAGGCTCACTGCTCATGCAGAAAGCTGCTGCATCCAGTCTGTGAAGGAGAGTGGAAGGTGATATTGCAGGTGGAGAAGGGGCCATCCTGAAGCTCATCCTGAAATTGCTGTCTGATAAAACCTACCCTGTTATTTGGATTTGGGAACATGATGGCCAAGGAGCACTGCAGTTTAACACTACCCCCAACACTACACCTGAACCCCTCCTCTAATTTGTGGATTTTCAGTGCACACTCTCCTAGCCTTCTAAATCACCTTCATAAGGGGACACAGGTAAGAAATGCCCACCAAGGTAGCAGCTTGTGTAGGTGCAGGGCTACATAGTCAAAAGTAACACAACAGTAGTAAGTTAAGATACTTCATCACAGTAAACCCATCTCTCCTTAGGAGGTCCTCTGGATGATACTAACCTTGAAGCTGACATTAGATTTACAGCTCAATTCCCTTGGGCAATGATGCTGATTACATCCATACTAAAAGAGCAAAGCAAGTTCATTTCCTTCCCCTCCACAGCAAGACTTCACTCACGGCTGCCACAGGAAAGCCTGTGACAGGTTCCTGAATTGCTTTAGACATTCAGCAGCTGCAGAGCTCTTTGCAAAGGATAGAAATCTTCCACTGCTTCAGAGCAGCTGACAGCTGAAGAAAGATGATCAGCCAAATTCTTTGTTGTAGCCACTCCATATACCAAGATAAGTAGAGTGATTAAACTGATTTATAGCGCTTGGATACAAAACTCCTTTCTCCCCAAAATAAGACCTACAGAACAGGTACTCAATTGCTTAATGAAATGAAACAACCATCCTTCTATTGACAGCAATATTACTGAAATGTAAGCAGAGGGATCCCAAATTGTTGGTTTAAGGCACATTCACCTTTCACATGTGGCTTGAGTCAAAAGTCCTGGGGCTCTGAGTGAATTTACTGGGATAGGTATTTAGTATCTACCTGGCAGTAGGTAGCTGAAGATAACAGTGGAGTTATCTACCTCTGGGTTACACTAAAGGCTCACTTTATAGTTAATGCAGATCTCATCTGTCACTCAATGGACTCTAAGACATGATAATCTTACTGTAGAATAGACATCTAAAATATATCAGATGAATCATCTCTGAAAACGTGCATTTCCCCTCAATTTATCTAAATCTGCACTTGCAGCTAAGGTTGCCTGAGAACCCAGAAAACCAGGCATGTAGTAAATCCATTTAAGTGATTAGCAAAATTCTCAAGTACCTTATCCATGTCGTTAGGCAGAAACCCTGCCCTATTCTAAGCAGTTCCATTAATTGCAACATTAACAACTCACAGACTTAAATCAGAGGGTCATAGGTCACCAGGTGAGTCCTTGTGAAGTGAAAGGGCAGGGAGGAAAGCTTTTCTGACAGCTTTTCTTGGCTATCAGTAAAGCATTTATTTCCAAGCCCTTTTGATAACCAGGGGTAGGGAGGCTGCTGATAGTTTTCAATGGTATACTAGCATTTGATTTAAAGCTGCAAAGCTCTTGGTTTCTTGGTGTTCCAGCAGGAATTTGACCACCAGCAAGGCTGGCAACAAGTGCTGCTGATAAATACTCTTGACATGGACCATTCATAATCAACACAGCTCAGCACAACCTTTAAAGGAACACACCTGAAGGAGATTGCCTGAGGCAATCCTGTTCAAGTGCCTTTGCACTGCATATAAATCTGATGCAAGATCTCTCCTCCTTGCTATGATCCTAAAGTGGCAGTAGGTTCTAGGGGCTAGGTGAGACACTGCTCAAGGTGGTGTCATGAGCATTAACCAGGTTAGGACTCAGGCTGAGGGCTATGGTACAGGTCTAGCATGTATCATGGGAATACAAATGTACCATCATATCTGTCCTTTTTTTAGCATATATAATCTGAGAGGTTACTAGATTGAGTAATTTCAGTGATTCACACAGGAATATTCACTATTTTAAGTAAGTGCTGTAGTATCATCTTGTCCTAGTGACTCTTTATGCCTTATTCTGAGAAAAAAAAGAAGTGATGTCTGAGGTAATACAGCATACTGGTGCTAATCTGAGGCACTTCCCTTCATATGCTTTGGCTTTGTATTTTAGGAGAGTCAGACAGCTTTCTTTGGGAACAGCCATGCAGCCAACTTTCACCATATGCTGTGTGGGTTCCCTCTTTCCACTTCTCAAAGGAACTGACAGCCTTGCCAGAAAAGAAACAAAACAGAGTACTTTACACACACATGAAAAGAGGTTCTGAAGGTTTTATTCAGGATCAGAATAATAATAAAAAAGAGATTTCACACAAGAAAATTCAGCAGAGAAACCTCAGAATAGCTCAAAGCCTGGGACATCGATGACCCACCTTCCCACTTGGGTCAATGAACAATTCTACCTTGTTTTTTTCTCTGACTGCAAAGGAGCTTTGGCCATTGGATTATGGGCTGCTCCAAACAAAGGTTTATGTTTTATATCTTTTGTCCAAGAGTCAACTTTTCTGTACTGAAGACATGGTTTTGACTGGACATTTTCTAATGAAAAATCATATTTTTTCCTGGTATGCTGTGAAGCTGAACATTTTAAATTGCAGTAACTGACTTGTGCACTATTCCATTTCATTTAAAAAAAGCAGTCAGCTCCCATTTACAGAATCTCAGATCGACACAAACTTAATCCTATTGTCCCTGTGCAAGCATTTTCACTGTGATGTCACTGGGAGTTGCACTTTGGAGACCTGAAAAGCAGTACCTGTTAAGCATCTGTATCGCTAATGTAGGGATTAGTGTTCTGTGTTTCACATCATGTCTTTGTTTCTTTTAACTTGCTCTCCCAGAGGGTATAATTTGGTTAGTTACTGAGCTGACATCAAAGGTGCTCTTCTGCTGAGGTTTACAATGCCAACACTTAACAAAATTCCTGCCCTCCCAAAAAATGCATGTGTAAGATAAGGCACTGCTGAGGACAGTTGGCTCTTGGCTACCTGGGCTGTGGGTTATCCGTGCCAGAGCTTCAGAGCTGACTCAGCTCTAACTGTGTTGTTTGAGGAGGCACATGGAGACACAGCTGTATTCTTTCCAGGACCAGAAACAAGGCCGTTCATTTTTGGGCTGTGACAACTTGAATTAGAAACCTAGTCAGAATAAAAGTCTGTAGAGCTGGCACAGACCCTCCTCCTGAGTATTGGTGAGGCCAAGGTCTGGACTACCACCTATGGTTCCACATTCAACCAGCTCAGGTTACCTGGGATCGTCATTTCCAGCTATGACAGATCAAGACAACCAAGATAACAACCATCTGCCAAATCATCTTCAACTGTGCAGGACACTGAGGCTGTGACTGACCTCAGGAAATTCAGGCTTTCATCTGGAGACTGGTTGGAGTGTGCTGACTCCTATGACCCTGGGGAATGAGGGACAGGAGAGAAGGATTTTTTTGCCTGGTAGAGCCCTGCATTCAAGATATGAAACAGAGACTGGGAAAGCACTCCTGAATCCCTTAGTACAGGCATAACCTGAGCATCTTTATTGCAGTGAGCCCAAGTCCCAGGATGAAAAAAGCCCTTCTGAATCCCAACAGGCTCAGCCTTGTTAACTTAGTTATGAGGCCGGATTTGAATGGGTCCCACACACATGCACTGTGCCTTGGCTTGGAAGTAATTCCTCCAGGAACACAAAGCACGAAGAGGAGGAAAAACCCAGTGTCTACATAGCAGCTTGAGGGGACCTGGGGCCAGCAGAGAACAAAACATAACCTTGAATGTCACCATCCATCCCAGGGCACAGGTGCTCCTGGTGTTTTCCAGAGTATTCCAACGTGACAACACCTTGGATGCTGGAGTAGTGACTATGTGCCCTAGTGACACCCGAGTTAATGAAATGTAATGATTATAACCACACAAATCTCCACTGTTAATTGTAATATAGGCTGAGCAATAAATAGATGCTGCTTCAACCTCACACTTAGCAATTAATGTAATAGATAAAATCTGCTGGAGGACTAGAAGTGTTTTTCTGATACATATACCACCCATTTTACCCTTTCCACTCTCTAGATTAAAAAATTTAGGAAAAATTAATACATTTAGAAGTCTCAAAATGTAAATTTGCAAGGGACTTTTTTTCCCACAGCATTTTTCTAGAGGGCAGGAATTTCGCTAGAGCCACTTTGGTACAGTGAGATGCCCCACAAAGTGATGTTCATTGCAAATACATTGTATTAATTAATTTTCTGCTAAAAACATGCTCATTGTCAGACCTTTACCCACATACCAGCAGCACAGAAGCAAATATTTCTTGTTGAGGCTGTATCAAAAGGTGGGTATCCCCTTTTTTGCTTGTAAGTCACATTGAGGAACAATATAAGTACAGTCACTTTTAGTTTGGACAAAAGACAAGGTCTAGGGAAAACAGACATCTAATTTTCTTATGAAGTTACAGCTGGGCTGCCTGAGGTTTCTCATGCAATTTTGCCATAGTGAAGCTGCATTAAATTCTGGTTTTCCAGGCACTTTTTCTACAGCTCCAGTGAAGTTGATTTATGACCCACCTACTTCTACATGTTATAGCAGCAATATTAGCCAAGCTTCCTCCATATCCAAATATCTTCTTTCAGACTTTCTTACTTAGAAGAAATTTGTTTACTCTATACTTGTACATGGAGCATGGTCTGTATTCACATTTTTTCCCCTTATCATATATAGGTTAGAGAAGGAAGTTAAAGGAATATTTCTTATACAGTGTCCCTCACTTTGATCCTAAAGTAATATTACCACTGTACTTAAAGAAAAAAAAAGGAAAAATCCTTCTTTTCAGGAGTGGAGGTCCAGAGTCCTCATTTTTCCCTCTTCCCAAATTAAAGGCACTTACCTAAGGCACCCTAAGCTATAAAACTAAGAGGCCAACAATCCTACTGTGCTTAGTAGAGCAGCAAGGTTTAATGACTCCTGAACTAACTGTAGAAATGATTGGACTCCCAGCACACCCAAGTGCCCAAATTAGGCAAGATTAATTCGGAACAAGATGCAGATGGAGCACAACACTTCCCGCTCACACCTGCAGCATCTGGCACTTGTATTTGTGTGCTGCTTCCTTCCCTCAGGCCCATGGGGACTCTGACTGGCCAGGCAACACCACTGCCTGTCCCTGCCTGTCCCTGCCTGTCCCTGCCTGTCCCTGCCTGTGTGCTCTGATAGGTCAGTGCTTCTCCAGGCAGGTAACAGGGAGTATAACCTTCATGGAGGGATAGCAGAAGGAAGGGAAAAGGATGGTATCTCATCTCCTCTCTCCTCCTGTGAATTGGATGATGATGAAAGGGGAAAAGAAATGGATTCTCCTTTTTCATTCCCACAGGAAATTAATTCTTGGTCTCTGAAATTAGGGACACCTGGGCAAGATGTCCCTTGTGTGTGGCTCATCCCTTCACTGGGGCTCATGGAGTGAGCAATAGTTGCAGCTCCACTGTGTCCAACTCAAAATACAATTAAAGAAGGGAAGTGGTGTGATATAAATGGAGCTACATGTCACGGAACAGAAATGTCCATAGTCTTAATTTTGAACCATGCAGAAAAGTGTTGTGGGTGTGTTCTAAGCATAAAATATTTTATCCAAAGTGAAGAAAGGAGTCCATTTATTTCCCAGTATGAGCAAAGCTCACTGAAGAAATCATATTTTGGTGTGTTTTTTTTCCTGCAGTGTGTTTGCTACCCTCACTTTTGAGAGCTTGCTGCTCTCTGTGTGGCACCTGACACATCCTGCATGGCTTTCAGATGCATTAATTCTGAAACTGGTAAAAAAGAAATAGACAGTGACAGACAGGAGCGGCAAAAAATAATTGCCAATGTTTTGCACAGAGAAGGGAGAGAACAAGTAATACAAGGAAAGCTGCAGATAGAGATACCTCAATGATTTCTTTCTGGTTTGGTTGATGCCTGCTAATTGACAGAGCTCCACTCTGAAGAGTAAGCAGGGAAAAGAGGAGGGAGAGAGAGCGAGATAAAATCAGATGGAGAGGGTTCAGTTGCTATTCATTTTAATAATTTTCATCTCCCAACATTAAGCTTTTGTATCTTTGTTATTCTAGTGGTGATAGATGGAGAGGTAAGAACACGGAAACCTTAGCTTTATCACCACTTATCATCCTTACAAAAGACAGGCAAAGTAACAACTTCCTTAATAAGACAGGATGATAATGGATAAGGCTGGGATAAGTGGTTTCCAAGGACACCTCCTTCGGGAGGAGGCAGGGCTTGCAGTGCTGGTTTGGCAAAGACAGTGCAGGAAAGAGCAGCTGCTCTTCCCACCCTCCCCTTGGGTCAGCAGCACTGTACGTGTCTGCTGGTCTCCATGGACAGGTGGTGTCACTGGTGCTTGGGAAGCTGATCCCAGTGTGGTTCATGCCTTTGTCTGCCAGTGCTGGAAAACAGGTGGTTACACTCCCAGGTTACACTTCAGGGGCCTGAAGGCAATGGGGTTGGGGTAATCTGTGGAGATTTGTACCCCTGTGCTGCCCATGCCAAGAGGGGTGAGGTATTTCCACCAGTGGCTGAGCCAATTGCTCTTAGGTATCTTGGTTAATTATTTTGAGTGTGGGGAAGGGTTAAATATGAGCCTACACATCTCCTTGATTCAAACTCTAGTTGTGCTTGGGAAAAAAGGCTGAATGAAATTTATCTTGGGACATGAAAAAGTCCTGATTCAGCTACACGTTTAAGCATATATATAATTTTTCAGCAAATGTTTCATAAGCATAAACTATCATAAGTTTAGACAGTGCTGAATTAGGGCCAAGTTTCCCTCTTGATACTAGATTGTGATTTGTTTTTTTTCTGCTACAACCCAGTGGTAAAAAGCAAGACAACATTTTTGTTAATAAACATTAGAGAACCTGAGAATAGATCATAACTATTCTACTTTGATTTTCTCATAAGATTAATTGTGAAAAAAAAAAACAAAAGCCAATGGTGTTTTTTATCAGAAGATGCTTTTTGAGGAAGGGAAAATATTCAAAAGGTTAGATAGTAAAATCCTGTGTTGTCAGGATCGTATTTCAGTGTGTCATCTTCTTAAAGTAAATGGAGATGAAGATGAAGTCTTGGCAAATTTGTGTTGACAATATCACTGACTGCTAGTACAGAAAACAGCCCTAATGTTAGAGGATTTATGTTCTTTAGAAAAAGAAAGAAATCATATTTGAAGTTCAAACTGGAATTAAATTCATCTCTGATACCTTTTTGTTTTCAGAGCTTAAGCCAAAACCCCTGTTTGGGGTCACGTCATTCCCTGGTCAAACATGTTTGTACTGAGAACATATTGTCCATCCAAGGTAATGCCCTGCCCCTTAAAAATGCAATATGCTGCTGAATATTACATGAGATGACAACAACCATCTTTCTAGTTGCATACAAATAATAATAAATTGCAAACATATAATAACATTACATAATAATAATACAGTTGGGGTAAATCATGCATCCCTACAGCCCTGCTGAGATCAGGTACAGGATCAGCTTCATAAACTCTGAGGACTTTTAAATGCTAAATAAAATTTCTGATCTCTTATTTTGTCCTCTCTGGTGTCCTTCATCGTTCCAAACCACAAACAGATACTACTTTTTAGCCCAGAAACTTGTATTTCATCATAGCATTGATTTCAAAAAGCTGTACTGGCTTTAAGGACAAACAAGTGGAAAATCCATCATTTCCTGTGGGAATTTTTTCGGCAGTTACATTGACATTCTAATACAAAAAATGTCTTTTTTTTCAAATTTAGCCTTTTCTTCATATCAGACACTGGTTCTTGTTATACTCTTCTAGGTTAAAGAGCCCTTACAGAAGCAGGACATTTCCTGTATATCAGTACTCCCACAGCAGCAATCCAAGTGGATTCTAATTTCTTTCATTAGCTGGATGGGCGAACCTAAGTGTCCTCATTTAGGACATCTTTCTCGAACACTAAAATGATTTTTGTAGCTTTCATTTGCAAACCTTTTCAAATTAATGCAGTGTGAAATATGGATTAAGAGCTATGGGGAACAAATTCAGTAGATGGGGAATTACCTTTCTGATTTGATGCCTGTCATCACCCTTTTCCTTTCTTTCCCTCTTCAGGAAATATTGCTTTAGTGGAGAAAAATAAATTTGTGCAAAACACTTAGAAACCTTCTAACGTGTGACAGATCAGCCACGCTGCAGCACAGGGACATAGGCTCTGATGTGTGTCAAACATGCTGCACCTACTGCACCATGTACAAGCTGTACATATGTCCAGCATCACCTGGATGGACGTATGGACCCTTGACTACATGGAAGCTGAAGCCCCTGCTTCTCCATTTTGAGTGGGCCCACCTCAGCCCTCTCCAATTCATCACACCTATAGGTGTCTGCACCTATATGTTGGTGCCATAGTAGCTGGTGAGTCAACATGGCAGTTCAGATTTCTGAAGTCATTCTTGCTACTCCAAAGAAGTTGAGCTCACCATTTTCAATCTTCTCTTTCTGGAAGTTCAAAGTTTATTCCCTCAGCTTCTTCACCATGGGAAGAGTTTTAACCGAGTTGACTGAAAAGAAAGAGAATGAAACTTGATGCTGCGTTTATTGCCTTCAAGTGCTTTATTCAGAAGAACTTCAGCAGCAGCATCAGAGGAGAAACACACTGCTCCTACATAGTTGCTTAAGGATTATCTATAATTTAGGCTCCCTGTGTAGACTCTGTGTGAACAGCTAAATGAAAGCCTTTTGTCTTCAATGTGTAAGAAGTAAGACTACCTGACCCCATAGTCTGAAGAAACTTTAAGAAGCAAATAGTAATTCTTGAAAGGATTGAATTTTAGCTCAAGAGATTGTTGCATTTAAAATCCTTCTGACTTCAAAGAAGGTGTAAGATAAGTACTTCATAACTGATTTTATAATCTTACTAATTCCTGCTGCTCCATTGTTACACAGGTTTTATATTCAGAGTCCTCAGCACAGCGTGACACTGTACCAGTGGAGACCTTTAGATGTAGCCTGTATAGTACATTATAAAAGTTCATTCCACAAGTCCTGCTAAGCACCCCATGTATATACAATGAGATCAGGCAGTAAAGTTTTCTTGTCGTGCCTTAATTTATCTGACCTATTACCCACAGAGCTTCCACATCTTCCAAAGACTAACTAAGTGAAGGTTTTATTTTTCAGATGATAATTTACTTGTTATGAAACACTTAACTTTATATCTTAGTGGAGCATAATTATTTTAGGAGACTGTCAGTAATTTTGTGCTTCAGCAGTGTTTAGCTGTACACACCTTTCCTTTCCAATACATGGATTTTGCAGTGCAAAGGAAAATTACTAAATGGATCAATGAACTGGTGAAAGTTCTGAGATCACTTTCCTAGTTCTCCCAGAAAATCACTTCTGGAGATCTCAATCTTTGAATTTTTATGAAGAAGGAAAAAAAAGAGAGAGAGAGAGAATAACTTAACTCGGGAAATACTGGTGAGGCAGCTGGAATGCAGCTGCTAGAGCAGGTTCTGTCAAACCATGTAACCTGTTTCATTACCCTTTAAAGAAAAGAGGCATATAATCCACGGGCCCAGAGTTAAGATTTGGAACAAGGTCTGCAGATAAGGAAAGCTACAGATGTAAAACCAGCATAATTGTTTCATACACACCATCTCCCTGGTCTCCATTCAAGTTAAGAAGTTTAATTATTGGTTTAGTTATTCAGCTGAATGATATTATCAGAAATCACAATGCTTTAAGGAGTCCAAGTGAAGCTTTTGTCAAGTCCTGAAGGCAGAACATCTCCTCCACAGAAGACAGGTAGACCATCAACCTGCTCATCTCTATTTCTGCTGTCTGCTCCCGCATTTTGAAGCTCTTTGGGATTCAAGCCACAGGATTTTTTTCCAAGTGTTTCAGATGTGCCAGCTGGATCCATCTGAAGGACAAATTGCCTGTTATCTGAGCCATCATTTGGCTCTGTCTGTTCGTCTTCTACCTTCTTGCTCTCCCTAATCCCAGATCCCACACGTGGATTTTTCACCGATGTTATCTTTCATAGAGTAGCACCTGCTTTTCAGCCCACACATGGTGGCCCGTGAGAGGGATGGGATCCCTGATACTGTTCCACTTGAGCAGAACCTCTAACATGCTGTGATAGATCACCTTCTATACAGAAGGGCCAGGATAGAACAGAGGTTTGAGCACAGGCTGCAGAGGGGTGAGTCACTCAACAATTTCATATCGATGAAGAATTTCTCTGAGAGATCTTTGAATTTAGTTAACAAATCAGTACATTCTGCTAAACTGTATATATAACCTGTCTAGATCATACAGTCCTTGTAAGGGCACTGTGCTTAGAAAATTAGCTAATCAATCCCATCTGAGTGACTGAGCACTCAATCCTCAATCTGCCTACAGCATTTTACTCCCTTAGCTTTTAGTTTCTTCTGAAAAGGTAAAAAGCTGGCATGCAGCTTAGATAATGCTTAAATTGATTGAAAATAACGTACTCAAATACAGATAAAATGCATGCTACGTTGTTTTGGTTTTTTTAACAGAAGGAATGCCAGCAAGGTTAGAGAACAAGGTAGAGAAAGCTATTAGGAAAAAAACTCTTTTTAGGTAGGTAAAATTGCGCCCCAAAGGAAAAAAATTCATATGTCTTATCAGACTAAATGCACAAGCAAAATGCAAACCAAACCCCACATTTTTTAAATCTTTGAATGCCCTTTCCAGGTCCATCATTTGCAAAACACTTGAGTGCCAACAGATGATCGAGGCATAACAAGAGCTCTGCGAGAAAGTAAGGCCAGATAAGACAGCTGACCT
This sequence comes from Manacus vitellinus, assembly GCF_001715985.3. Lineage (NCBI taxonomy): Eukaryota > Metazoa > Chordata > Aves > Passeriformes > Pipridae > Manacus > Manacus vitellinus. The sequence continues at coordinate 455,859 of NW_021940812.1, read as the reverse complement.
GGTGAAGAATGACAAAAGACATAGACTAGATGGTATTCACCAAAAACTAAAGGCACTGAAGTATAAAATAGGTGAGCTACTGTGTAATACCCAATCTTTTTGTTTAAAACTGTCTTAATACCAAGGACTAAACAGCCATATGATGCCAGTTTAGAGGATGCTGACAGAAGACTCAGAGAATTTCAGCTTTGAGGTAGGATGACATTCATACTGGGCAAACTGGTAGAAGCTGTAGCATAGAAAAAACTAGCAAGCATGTGGACAAACACTATGGATGTATTAGCAAAAGTTGAGACTTTTGTAGAAAAAAAAGATCATGATGCACAAGTCTATTTGAAGTACTTTGAAGAAATCTTGCCTATGGACAAAGAACTCTAGTCTGATGACAAATTTCCTTACATTTTCTAAAGGCCTTTGAGAAACTCTTAAACCAGAAATTCTTAAACAGTTAGTTGTTTTGGAATATTAATGAGAAAATCTTTGCATGGACAATCAGGTAGGAATAAAAGAGAAGGAACATGTAAAGGGGTCTCTAGTGTCAACCTGCAGAGGGTTTCAGTATACGCACTTTTCAAATTATATATAGAGGATGTGGGGAAGAGTCTCATCAGTAAGATGGGGAAGCTTGCTGATATTTTATTATTCAGAGTAGTAAAAGACAAGTGAACTGCAAAGAATTGCAGAAATATTACAGTATTATGTGACTTCAAGATAAAACGGCAAATGAAATTTAACACCAAAGTGTGAAGTAATGAACTTCATTTAAAAATGCCCCAAAACCCCAAGCACAATCATAACTTTGCATATATGATGATGGGCTCTTATTACCACTGAAGAAAAACATCTTGAGGTTAGAAAAGTCACTTTCATGCAACTATTAGCTGGATGCTCACTGACAATCAAAAAGTAAAGAATAAAAAGCAAAAGAATAGAGGACAAAAGAGAAAACATCATTATGCCATTATATGAATCCATTAAATAATCCAACGTTTGAAGTAATGTTTGTACTTTTAATCCTTCCTCTTCAAAAAGATACAGAAAATTGGAGAATGCTCAGTGGAGGTTGCAAAGGTGAACAGAGCCACAAAATTATCTCCATATAAATGACTAGACTGAATAGAGCCACCAGCAAAGATACAAGTTGTGAATGTCACAGTGGAGGTGGCAAGGTGGTGATTGCACTTAATCCTCATCATACAGGAATTAGAGATCACCGGAAAAAAAAAAAAAAAAGAAACCCAAAAAAACCAAACGACTGAGTGGGTACTTTTTGCACAATGAATATTTAAACTGTAGTAGTTTTGTCGGAGGTGTTGTAAATGCTAAAAGTTTGCATAGACTTAAAGAAATTACTTTGCAAGTTCAGCAGAGAAAAATCTATTGAGTCCTGTTCCACAGAGGAGCCACCCCAGTACCAGGGCTGCCCAGCACTGGGCAGAGTGGAAGGCTGGGAAAGTGCAGTGAGGCAGCTGCATCGCCTGTTCACGCCCTCCTCTCTAGTTGTGTGAGTGCAGTACTCAAGAAAGGCATCAACCACATTTTTCTGTATGTCTTAGAGAGGAAAAGAGACATTGGAGACATTGGCTGAGGCACAATTTGTTCTTCATACTACCCAAAATGGAGGAAGGTTGTGCAGTTACTGTTTAACTCAGAGAGAGAGTTTTGTTAAGGAAGCTCAGTAGAATAGACAACTTTCACAGCTCAGCAAAACCAGAGCAGAGGCTCAGCCTTCTCCTCTTCTTGCATGGGCAAACCCACATCCCAGCCCATGGCCCTCTGCGAGCCCTGGGAGATACACACAGTGGTGCTGTCACCATGGGCTGCTCCCACACACAGGGACTGCAACTCCCTACAAAGGATTGTGCTCCCAAGGAGCTTCCAGCCATCCCTTTCATCTACAATATCTCTGAAGTTCACCATGTGGCCTGGCACTGTCATTGAGGATGTCTGGTCACCAGATCTGTCCCCTTCTCCTCAGTCATATGAAAGCTGGCAGTTTGCTGGGAGTAAATGTGAAGAGGTCTGAGCTGCTCCTGCTAACACTCCTTTGCTGTAGCTACAAAGTGCCTGGGTGCCTTTAAACCAATCAAAATCAGACCCTTTGTATTCAAATCAGGATGAAGTTGCTGCATAATTAAAATAATCTAATGGCAGGAAGTCCAGAGGGAATTTGCAGCTTCCTCCATACAAACACTTTAAAAAGCAGTAAGGTATCTGTGTAATGCACAGCTGATTTACAGCCTAAGTGACAAACATCTTGGGCTTTAAAAAATAATCTCTTCTATTTCAATTTTCCCTGTATCCCTCAGCAAATGTATACAACACAGCCTGAGAGACTCTTCCAGCCCTGCTGAAGGATATTCTGATGAAACAGCCACTGCAAACAAGTGTATTACCACAGCAAGTAAAAAAGCATGAGTACAGCGAGGTACGAAATGACACAGTCAGCATTACCATATATATTTACCTAGGCTAGAGCTCTGTGTAAATAATATATAAGGAATGACTCTTTACTGTGTCCTAAGGGAGGAACAGCGGTTTACAACAGATCATCTTAATAGGACATAGTGTCTAGAAGGCCCTGGAAAATTCCTGATGTAAAACTTCAGCTGTAGTGTAGAGATGTGCTTGCCTATGACCTAGCTTTTGCAAATGTTCAGATAACCCATAAAATGCTTTTTTTGGCAATATATATTTACCCATAACTCATCTGAATTTACGTGGAAGTGCCAAAGGCACAGAAAGCTGCTCAACACAAAAGCCCTCCCATGGAATGCTGTTCCTCAGCCACTACCCTGTTTGATTTTTCAGGTGACCACAATTCCTCTGGGATGGCAAGAAACACGGTGGAGACATAACAAAGAAAGTTGATTGCAGAGCTAAACGTAGATGACTGCTGGGACTGTGAAGGGAGAAATGGGGTTGGCACCACTTACAGAACAGAAGTGATAAGAGGAAGGTCTATTAAAAAAGCAAAAAAAAAAAAAAGCCATGGGTACAAGGACAGTTAGAAGAGAGTTGTTACTTTAGGAGACTGTAAGCCATAAAGCATTGAAAAGAAGTGAGAAATAACATTAGAAGAAGCTTAAGTATCAGGGAGGATGGGGAGGGAACAGAGACCTAGAGACACGGCCAATAAGGAGTTGTCAGTGAGAGTTCAGGGAGAAGCTAAAGTTGGATGAAAAGCAATCCAGAAAAATGGTTGGGGGAATATAAAATGGAATTCATGTTTGTTACCAGCATTCCCAGTGAGTTGAGAGGAGAAGGAAACCGGGCAGGTGATAACGTTGTTAGGGAAGCAGGTGAGTACAGGCCTGGTGATGAGCTGGGTGTGGTGAGTAATGGCTTGTAAAGTCAGCTGAGGTATTGCTTTTTCCCTCAGAAATGTTTCAGTATTGAAGGCATGGATCACTTCAGGAAATGAAGCTATAAAAGAAATAAAGGCAGCCAATAGCTGGGAATGCAGGATTTATCAATGGAGAAAAGAAGTAGGAATAAAGAGCAAGCAGAGACCTCAGAGTGAGAAAAAATAAGGGAGAATGAAGGAAGAGAAGACCAGAAGAAGGAAAGATGGATACTGCAGCTGTGAGCCACTTTGTCCATTTGCTAGTATGGGATTCTATCTGGGAAGCTGAAACCATAGCTGAAGGAGCACAGGACAAATGCCTGCAGGAAATTCCTCCAACATCCCTGAACCCTCACTGGGTGCATTTACCATACACCAGCACAGGTTAATCAAAGCTCATATGCAAAATTAAGTTTTGGAGAGAGTTTGAACAAGTGAAGGCAAACAAATGGAAGAGAGAAGTGTACAAAGCATCAAGGACTGAGAGCAGATCCGAGAGGAGAAGACTTCATCACTGAGCTAATATTTTATCCTCCACAGAAGAAAAGTGCCTGAAGCCACTTGTTGCTCATGTTGAAGAGAGCACAGCATGAAAGGGAGGGAGTTATGATCACCATAAAATCATCATAAATGCTGAAACATATCCCTCTCACGATCACATTAGCAGCTGAATCACTCAGCTTCTTCGTTAGTCTGTGCTGAAAAAAAAAAAAAGGGAAATCAAGAATTTTTTTTTATAAGAAGCTATTTTTCTGAACAAGCATGGAAATCACAAGCCAGCATCCCAGAAGAGAGTTCCTGCACAGAACTCATTGCAGGTTAGCTGTACATCATTTTATATTAAGTGTTGGACATATTGTAAAGGGACCGACTTGTTGCCATTTTACATTTCCCAGTGGAATGCTGTTTTCACACTGATTCCTTTCTCTTGACAGCTCTGGTAATACTCTGGATGTGATAGGTAATGGCTTATAAATTCTGTTTAGGAAAAAGAAAATAAAGAAGTTGCCTTTAGTTTTGTGTTATGGAAAAGCTATTTTTCTTCTATTCATGACTACCAGAATCCATCTGCTTTTTCACAGACATGGACAATAATGGGGAAAGGAAACATGGGAGCTCCCTTTCCTTTCCACAAACAACAATCAAAATTTTGAGGCACATCTCTGAGAATAAGGGTTTAGGGAACACAAAGACAGTCATTTGGTTTGGATCCTGCTGAGGCTTTGAGATTAAAATCATGGCTCCTCTTTTTAGTCAATAGTATATTAAGGGTCCTCAGGACAAAAATGTCTCCATTCTCTTTGTGTCATGTAACAGGCAGAGCCAGCATCACTTTCTTTTACATGTATGGCTCATTAAAATCTGTTAGACTATCACTTTTCAGCCATTTAGGACAACATTTTTCATTTTAGGATTAGAGAGATGGAGGAAACCAAGTCTGGAGAAAAGATAGCATCCTGTCTTGCCCTCCTGTTTCATTCCCAAGCCTGAAAGAGAATTTCTGTCCTCATGTAATAGAGAAAGATGCCCATGAGCTCAGCAGTTGGAGCCCACCTGTAACATCAGTAATAGTTCCTAGCACAGTTTCCTAGCTTTTCTTCCCATATCCATCAATCCTTTATCACTGAAGGGCAAAGCTGCTGCTGTGCACCTCTGTGTCTTCCCCAGGGTTATTATTAGTTTTTTTTTAGGTAGCAAAAACTTGTACCCACTAAAGGTAGCAACAGGGATTACAAGTGGTGTAAATTATGATGATTTTGGGTATAGGAAACTTTGCTCTGACTCCTGGTTGCACTCTGCAAAGAGTAAGTCACTAGTTTGTTTATCCAGATCCTGACCAAGAAGATACCTGTAGCACCTGGTAACATTCAATGATTTTAAAGGAAAAAAGAATTTAAGGAATTTAAACATTTTAAACCTGATAAATTTATTATATTTTACATGAAAATGGCAACAAGACAGCTGAGACTAATTCTGCTTTCACACCAAGGGATTGCAGTGGAGAGGTGTTAGAATGGGAAAAAATCAGGGTTTAACTTCCTGTGTATTCCTCTTCTGCCTGAACTACTCCCATTAGTCTCTCCCATCTATTCATACAACACGCTCCCAGGCCTTGCCAACTCCAAGTTTGCACAACTATTTGTTTTATGCTATTAATTGAAAGCTGATTTCCCTGAGGTCAGTTGTGATTTTCCCTTTGCTTTTACAGCTCCCAACGTAATGGACACAGCCCTGAGTAAAGCTTTAAAGATGCAGTATGATGCAAAGTGCATATCAGGAACACAATATCACATTTTAAGTCTCCCTCCTGAAGAATTATTTAGCATGAAAAAAAGGCAGGAATTATGTCTTTAAAACCAGAAGAGACTTCGTGCAAACAACTTGTTAAATTTCTGTATAGCATGAGTGCAGGGTATATGTATCAATTTATGTTCCAGATGCAATAGCTGAAGCTGGATTAGAACTATTTTGGGGCAGAGGAGTTCTTTTTGGTCAAAAGTTGCATCTTAGGGCTGGATCATCCATATGTTTCAGCAAGAATAGACTTAGTCAAAACTCTTCTGCCACACAGAAAGGCAGAAGTACAGAGATTCAGGAACGATGGCAAAACTGTTCCCTAAGCCAACTGATGGCTGAAGAGTACTTCTGCAAGTACTTCTGCTCATGTAAAGGCATGGTTAGTGTGTTTTGTGAGTGAAAATTAGAGGTCAGTGGAAAGATAATCAGTGAAAATATCTAATAACAATATTCAGCTCACACTGATGGTTATGTGTTTGTTCAAGAAGCATCATACATGCAAAATCCCCCATCATGGCCATCTGGACTTTCTCAGGGGGTGCAGTGGATACTTGTGTGCTTCTCCCAAATTCTGCTGCCCCTGTTACAGAAACAGAGATAGCTACAGATGTGTGACCAAACACTTCTGTTGTACTTTATGCATCTTTACTACTGTTTCAGGTAAAACTGCATGCTGGCAACTTTTTTGACAAATAAGCAGCAAATAATGAATGGACATAAATGGAATGAGATTTCAAAAGAAAAGCTGGGTAATCCCCAGGTCATATAACCAGTAGGATAAATAACAGATGGGCGAAGATAATCTTGGATTGAAGGCTGAACAGGGAAAATGCAATAGAGTGACTTAAAATGAACTTGCAATATGAAACAGTCCTCTCCAGAGCAAGGCTCAGATCCCCATGACCCCTGACACAGACTTTCTGTACTCTAGCAAGGATTTAGAGCCAGGAGCTGTAGAATCCAGCTCTCACTGAATTGTAGCAGGAAATTAAAGGGAAAGACGACCAGAAATCAGCCTTTTTAATCCTGATAAAACACCCGGGTCTTCTATTTATAGAAATAAATTGTGATACTAACGTTTAAAATAGAGTGGCAACCAATTATTAAATCTGTTACAAACAGGAATAGAATTCTTTTAGGGTTACCGGAGTCATCAGTGTTTTAAATAAGCATGAAATGAGGATATGAATGAATGTAGTGTTGCTTTCCTTTTATTTAGGATCACAACTGGGATATTCACATCACCAATATGGGAAGCAACCACTGTTTGTGGAAACAAGTCACATTATCAACTGCAGGGAACCTCATTGGAAAGAGGCTGTTTGTAGGAGAAAGCAAATAAGCCATGGGCAGTCTGAGTAGCTGTTTCTTGGCTTTATTGGAAGCTGTGTGTTTGCTTTGCTGCTTTTTTTTCCTTTCACTGTGCAAAACACACTCCATGGAGAAAGCAGGCTTTACCCAGCCACCTAAGGGCTCTCTGCTATTCAAGCTGCCTAATTACAAATTACGTCACATCAACTCATCTGAACCCCCGTGTGGAGGGATTATAGACTGTTAGGGAGTCAGATGAGACTGCTAAGTCTCAATTCACTTTGAACATTTCACAGATAGCTACTAATCCCAGGCACTCTGTTCCATGTGACATATGAAGCAGGGTCATGTCTAATCTGGTGAGTCAGTGCACCCGCTGCCATTATTCTCTGGGTAAACACAGGACATGTGGGTGAAGGCAGGTGACCTGGGCTTCCTTACACATGCAGCTTGTAGATTTTTAAATCAGACTGAGTGGATCATGAGCAGAAACTCTCTGGGAAGCTGGGAATTGAGGGTGATTTCAAGGAGTTATGGGCCATTTGCAGTGTGGCACTGTAAGTCGGATGCTTTGAATTTTATTCATTTAAATTCCCTTTCCAAACTAGAGGAATGAAGCTTGCTACCTGGAATTTTACTGCTGAAGCCAATAATTTACTGTTGATTTTATTTGTTTGCTGAAAGTATGAATCTGTTGACTTCTGAGGATTTAACACTGAAGAATGGCAGCAACTGACTCTGTGAAAGATCCCCAGAAAGGCACAAATTCTCTTCTCAATTGCACTGAAGTACTACTACCCAGACAAATCACAAAGGACCTTCCCTGGAATATTACTTACAGGTTTTTGGCATACCTGTGGCTTCTCTAGAGTCGCCTTTGCTACACCACTAACTCTCCCAGGAAATGAGAACAAGCTGAAAACTGAAATTTCTGACCCAGGAAGCATTCTCAGATTTGAAATTTAATCTGGCATCATGACAAAAACAGAAACTCAGTGTTATTTGTTTGTGGTTGTTTTTTGCTTCCCTTAACACGAAAATAGTTTGAAAAAATGTACCGGTCCTTTCTTGAGAAGATCAAGTCATTTTGTTTAATCAGCAACTGTTGGCTTTCATTTTTTTTTCTTTTAAATTGCTCTGAGCAACCTGATCTCGTTGAAGATGTTCCTGTTCTTTGCCAGAGGTTTGAAATAGATCACCTTTAAAGGTCCCTTCCAACCCAAGTGATTCTGATTCCTGATTTCCGCTCCTGTAGAAACCCATCCAGAGGTTCTCCATGACTGTCTTGTTTAATGTCTGCCCAGACAGAGAGTGAAATCCCTTTTCTTGGAGACATTTCAAAACTCAACTGAACGTGGCCTTGAGGAAGCAGGTCTGAGCTGGCCCTGCCCTGAGATGAGGCCTGGAGAGAACAGAACCCTCCTTGTCTGCTGGTGGCATTCCCATGATGAGCAAGATCACTTGTCACTCAGTGCAATTTTCTCAGGCATTTCTTAGTTATTTGATCACAACCTCCCTGCAGATAGAAACCAGACTCCCTTTGATTTTAGCAGGATGCCTTCACAACTTGAAGCAGTCTGGAGTGAGGGCTACAATAGCAGCATTCTTGCAGCCAGCCCAGGGATTCTCAAAGCTGTCATGAACTGAGAGGAAAGCCTGGCAGGTTTCAAAGAGCCATTTATCAACTGTGCCCCTTTTATCTCATTGTGGAGATAGGGGAGGAAGGTAGTGATGTGTGGAGCCAGGCAGATCCAGATTCTTTCCTATTCTGATGGCTTTCCTCTATCTTCTAAAATGAGTATAAGCAAAGTGGTGATGCAATTTACCTCTTGAATGACACAGAAGCTGCAACAGAAGACCTGTCCTGCAAGGGTGAGTATACTGGAATATCTGGACAAGAATACCCCATCTCTGAGAACTGCAGACACCTTCAAAGTGCTCTGTCCAGCTTCTAGCCAGAGGTACAGGAAAGCTGTACTGTTTGGAGTTCTGACCTCATGGTATATTTTGTGACTATGATTATTCTTTATTTTTTTCCTCAGATTCTCCTATCTTGCCTTTTAATCATATTACTTCCCTTTCTGTCAGTAGAGAAAGAATAAGCCAAGCTGGACAATATGGTTAAATACTATCCTGGAAGTTATGTGTTAAAGGAGAAAACTTCATGGAATGAAGCATCTGTATCATCTTCAGGTCTGAGCTGATGTGGTATGGGGTCTCTGAGGAGTTTAGATCTTGAGGCTTTCATTCAGCAAGTCACTTAATCATTTGCCTTAACATTATGACCCTGAATACTCCTTCTGGACTTCATCAGGAGTTCTCATCTCTCTGACCTTGTTCTTGAACATGTAGCTACATCGTTAGGTTCATCTGCGTTGATTAGAAAAGGACTTAATCTGAAATGTTCATAGCTGAGCTGAGTGCAGGGGGGAAATCAGCCTCTGAAATCAAGTCACTCTGCATGACAGACCTTAGCTTTAGATATCTGTACCAGAAGGTCTTGTCCAGAAGGATGCTGCTCTCTGTCTACCAGCCACGGAGGTGCTTTAGTGTTGCACTGTACGTGATTCAGGACAACTCCAATGTCAAACACAGGGGCTGTGAATGGACTGAGATTTACCAGTTATACAAGTGTCCTGGTAATGATTTGTGTGTTCATAAAATGGGGCCAAACAAACTAAAAAAGTGCAGCACAGAGCGAACACTGACACCACATGATCAAACAAGGTTTCTGTACAAAGCTGTGATAAAGAAAGTTTACATCTGTCATCCCACCTAATTGTAATGGGTCTAAAATTAATGAGCCTTGCCTCTAAACTCTGTTTAAGACAATAGTTAATTGCTTCATTTTAATAAATGTTGGCAGAATGGTGAGTATAACAATGACTGAATGCTCAATTATTACCTAGGCTAGAAAATTAAGATATACAGTATTTATGATATACACAATCTGAAAAGCAATTAGGATCCTGAAGGTGGAATAGGCAACTCACTTAAAAAGAGGGTAATAAATGAACTTTCTTATCAAACACAAAGGAAAACGAGGTCTCAGAAGCAAGAAATCTCATTACCTGGTATTTTAGTTTGATTCATTTCTCATTCCCCTCCTCTGTGTCTGTGACATATTCAAAACCCGTCAACAATAGTGTCATGGGAACACAAGAGAGACAAGCAAAGAGCAATACATTCATGCTGAGCGGCTTGTGCTGTACAGGATGGATGTGTTAAATGCATTAGGGAGCTCAGCTTTACAGCAGCATCAACAGAGGAAAGGGGCACACAGCAGATCTGGAAATTGAGGGTCAGGAAGAAAAAGCAGCACAGTTGCTGAAAATTGAGGGTCAGAAATAAAAAGAAACACAGTTGCTGAAAAAGCCCATGGGAAAACCTTGAACAAAATTAATCTTCACTGCACATATGTTCTACACCTCAGAAACACAGTGGTGTATTTCTAAACCCACAAAATCCTGGGGTGTGGAGATGTTGTTGCTACTCCTACCACCTGTTTAAGCCACTATAACTGTCTTCCTTTCCCTGGTTGAGTTCCCCCTGTGGGCACTGAAAGCTCTCTAGAGCAGAGCACGTCTTTGTAAATGGTGTGTAACAGTAATCACTGGGTCCCCAGGACATCTCTGTCATCTCCACAACAGCACCAAGGACACCTCACAGAGGGGAACCTTCCTCAGCACATGCCTGCTGATTATGTCACTGCCATCTGCCCAGTGAGCAGTGCTGCCCTTGTATGGCAGGGGCACAGCATGGGGTGGAGGAAATTTGGATAAATATTGCTGAAAGTGACTATTTTTTTTTCTCTTTTACACCTACGGGTGTGTAATTTTTCTTAGGAGCAATGTTATTAATCCAATGTGAGAATGTTTATATAAACAGCCTTTTCATCAGGCACTAAAGAACAAATCCAATTTTTATTAAATTTCTACATCACTCAAATCTTTGAGGTGTATAATATTAGACTTTATTTTTCCCAGTTAAGAAAAAATAGATTCTTTCAGAAGCATAATGACAGTTACTATAGAAGGTGTTTAACTAGTATGTTGTACAGGAGCACTGTACTACCTCTCCTGTTGATTTCCCAATTATTATATTCCTCAGCAGTACAAAGTCCTGTTTGCATTCATTACCGAAGTTACTACCTGAACTCAGGATATCTTCTTAACCATTTTCTCTTTCTTTGACAAATCTCTTTTCTTGGCAGTTTGCAGCAGTATATTTCCATTTTCTCAATTGCTGTTTTTGGTTTCTTGTTCCATGACTGATTGTGCTCTGTTTATCTATATTTAATCACATTCACTATTTAATATTACTTCAGAGTCCAATTTCAAAGCTCATTATCATTTGTTGGTCTTTAGCATAATTTATAAACCAGAAAACCTTGATTTCAGTGTCATTATAGCCAGTGTTTATATAAACAATAACAAAGCTCACATCCCACAGCTGGGTTTTGCAGAGTCTCTCATGGTGGTTAAATTTTTTTAAAGAGATGGTTTCTAGAATTAACCTAATTTTAAGCACTGCACTAATATCTCATGCCTATATAACTCTGCCTCTTAGATGTTATTTTAATTGGAAACCAAGGAATTGGGTTAAAAGCTTTATGAATATCCTACCCACTGTAGTGATTGGTTTCATTACAGAATCCTTCACACTGACAGTAAAACTCAACATGTTCTAAGCCAGTCAAGCATAAACCCTTTTTTTATGAAATCACATGGGTTTTCCAAAGTAGAGCCTGTATTTCATTTTCTGTGTCCTTTAGAAACAGATCCCTCCTTTCAACCAGATCCATTCACAGGAGATAGAGCATCATTGTCAGGTGACATGAGGCTTTGGGGATTTTGTGCAGGATCAAATGTGCAGCCTGAGCAGAACATGAAAATCCTGGCGATGGCTGCTACTGCTGCCTCTTTTTTTTTTTATCAGAATGGCTGCTCAATGTAACAACTTTTCTAACAAATGTTTACAAGATGAGCCTGTTTCCCCTGCTTTTCACTTTCTGTTTTCTGTATCCCATCACCAAGGGCTTGCGTATCGTGGCTGGAGCAGGATGCTCACCTGAATTAATCCTTGAAGCAATTCTGGTTCAGACAACTCTGAGACCAGTAGAGCGAGATGGGTTTTGTGTGCTTTGACTTTTCCATGACCTTTTGATTCAGGGACTCTGTCAAGGTATTTCTACTTCTGCACTGCTTGTGCCAGGCACCACTTGAGACTTTTCTTAGCAGCTCTACTACCCTTTCCCCTACTTGAAACCATGGCAGGAGAGTTACTTTTCTGCCAAGGATAACTGTGCCAATCCCTAGAAATTCTGCTGAGCTTGAGTTTTTGAAAGTCAGCTTTTTTTTCCATATCAGTAGAGACTTCTGAAAGCTTGACAGCAAACATCTTCCAGGCTCGGGTTTTCACTGAGGTTTCTCCATCCTTTCAGCTCTTACTCGTCCTGAACTGTCCTTGCATGTAGACAGAGGCTGAATTTGCTATTCACAGCTCCAGGGCAGACCCATATGTTCTCACAACATCCAATATCAGGGGTGGCCAGTTTCTGTCTCTCCTGTGCTTCCCAAAGCTTTGCCTTCTTTGCTTCAAATAAACACACAGTGCAACAGCAGTGAAGGGAATTGCAGGGCCAGATAGAGAGTCTGGTGAAAAAGGTAATTAAATTAGGTAGAGATAAGGGAAGAAAGATTGAAAAAATGCCTGGACAAAGAGAAGAGCACTAGGAGGTGCACTAGAAGCACCAGACGGTAAGGAAAGGGAAGTAAAACTGGGACCAAACAGATGAGAAGGGAAGGGAGAGACACCTGTTGCAGTGGTGCTGAAAGGTCTGACCACAGCAGATGGAAAAGAGGTTCAGACTTTTATCAGACTCTCCTGCCACTGATGGAAAAGCATGAAACCCTCTGGCCAACTAGGTGCCTTGCTTTTCAGTCCCAGTATGCACTGGAAAGAGTGGCCTACTTCTGCTCTCCTTCACTGATCCCAACGACCATGACCAAAGACCGCACTTCCACTCTGCTGGATCTGGCAAATGGATTAATCCATATAACACCATATGATGACATTTATCCTGTATGGTGAGGAGGTTCTGTTTGGGTTTTTAAAAGCTGGAGGAACCTTCATATTAAATAAAACTTTCATGCACTGAGAGACATCTGGAAGCCTTAAATGCCTCAATAGTTTTAACTTCTTGTGCCCTTTCCACAAAAATCTAAAAACAGTGAAAAAATCAGTTCTGTCACCAGTCCTTTTCTTTGTGACTGCAAATGTTTGTAGGATATGGGTCAAGACTGAATTTTAGACATTCTTTTTCTAAAGGAGGATTAAAAATCTTTGACATAGAGAGCGATGAGTAAAAGTTGGACAGCTTTATCTGGAGATGAAGGTAACCCAATCAGTCTCATTAACTGCTTTAACATCTTTGAAGATGAGAATTGATTCTTTAGTCCCCAGAGCTCTCCTGTGTGGAGGGAAGGATGAAATAACAAAATGGAAACTGGCAACTTGGAAAAACATTGCAGTTTACAACTCTGTAAAGGAGCTGTGGCGTATAAAGTGATTTACTTAACAGGAAGGTGTAAAATCTTTAAAAGGGAAAGTAAAAGACACAGTTTTGAGATATATTCTGCCTCTCCTGATACCCCAACTCATACTGATTATTCCCTACAGAATTCAGTTTTACAGGGTCTGTTTTATAGACATAAATGACTAGATGTCCCCAAGATCATGTGGGGACACCAACCAGAACCCCACATCTCTATCCTGAGGAAAGAAGCGATACAAGACAAGACATGGGAGCCACTCAAACCCAAGACTATAAGAAGATGGAAGAAATGTTACTGTGTCTATCTCTAAGCATCTGAGCCAGTCTAACTATAAATTGTGCCTTCTCCCAGGGTGACTCTCTGTCAGTGGTTTTGAACTTCCCAAGGAGAGCTGCTATAGTCAGCACCTGGTCTTAGAGAGGAAGACCTGAAAGCTGTAAAACTGGCTTTTGCAAGGGTTGGGAATTAATAAGAATCAACTTCTCAAAGATTCATGGTATTTTATATTCCTGACAAAAGAACTGGGGCTGCCAAATACATTACTTAAGCCAGTCTAACCTAGCACATATGAAAATATATATGATTCTAAGGAAATAATCATAAACCAGTCTTTGGCCACACATCACTTTTAAACTTTGCTTCAACCACAGTACAAGACAAGATTATGGATTTGTCTAGGGGCAAAAATGAAATTTACTTCGATGTAAATAAATCTTTTTTATTGTGCTGGTTTTGGCTCAGATAGAGTTAATTTTCTTTATAGTAGCTAGCATTTAGCTCTGTTTTGGATTTGTGTTGAAAACAGCACTGATAACACAGGGATGTTTCAGTTAGTGTCAAGCAATGCTTACATAGAGCCAAAATATTTTTTGCTTCTTACCCCACACCTCCAGTGGGGAGGCTGGGAGTGCACAAGGTGTTGTGAGGGGGCATAGCCAGGACAGCTGACCCTGACTGACCAAAGAGATGTTCCCTACTGTTGGTGTCATGCTCAGTGTATAAAGTTTGGGGGAAAAGAAGGAGGAGAGGGATGTTTAAAGCAGTGACGTTTGTCTTCTCAAGTCACCTTCATGTCCGATGGGTTCCTGCTTTCCTGGAGGAACACCTGTCTGCCCATGGGAAGTGGTGAATGGTGGCTTTTGTATTACCTGTCAAACTGCCTTTATCTCAACCCACAAGTTTTATCACTCTTACCTTTCCAGTTGTCTCTCCAATCCCACTGGGAGGAAGAATCTGAGTGCCCATGCAAGCCTTAGTTGCTGTCTGGGATTAAATCAGGACACTTCTTTTCAGTATTTAAACAAACAGTTCAAAATAGATGGAGGCAATCTTCTTTCGAAAGGACATGACTAAGAAGCCTGCACACCAGGTTGTCAGTCCTTCACTCTTCATAATAAAAGATGATTTCTCATGCAAGCAGTCTGAAATACATTTCTGGGGTCTTCATCCTGCCACTTATTTCAGACAGTAGGAAGAATGGTTTCATGAGCAGCCATGAGACAGAAATGAAGAGCAAGGTCAACTACAGCTCAACCTCTCTTGCAAGATTTCCTGATGTCACTGGCAAGTGATCTGACCCTTGGTTTCTGTCTCAACTTCTTCTGTAGACCAGCATTCATCAGTGCTTATAGAGAACTACAGATCTTTAGAGGGTAAGGGCAGAACTGCCTCCAACTGCCTCAGTAGTCATTCTGAGTCTACAGCAACTATGGGAGACAGTCTGTGAATTTATATTTGCATTGAGGACCAAAACAGCAAAGTCATTGTACAATTTTCTAGGTTACTAGCAGTGTGATTCATCTCACCTAGCTTATGAACCAACCTTCGTTCATAGTCACTGGAGAGATCATAGGCACTTTTGGGACACGATTTATCACCTGTATTTACCATCTCCATCTCAGGATGCTCAGCTGTTCCCTACCTGTGGCCTCCATCACCTTGCACAGATATGGATGTCTACACTGCAGATGAATTTCAGCCTCATTGCCTGATTTTCAGAGAAGCTGAACACCCAACTTGTTTAAATGTCAGAGGCCTGTTGAGGTATTTGGGTGTTACTGGGTATTTAGCCTATTTGTGGCATTAATTTCCCCAAACCCTGTGACTTGACAAGATCATGAGATTGGGAGAGCTCATCCAGGCACAGACATCCACGGAAACACCTCCTGCAAAATGGATGGGAAAGCCTCTGCCCTCAGAGTCTTGGCAAATCCAGCTCCTAATTTTTGTTCTTATAGATGAAGGTTCATCTCCTTAGCGAGGGGGGATCCAAACCTCAGCTGGGTTTCTGACCCTCTCTTAACCATTTCAACATCAAAGATGAGGGCTGCAAAGACTGTCAGAAAGTTGGCAGCAGTTAGGGCTGAATGAGCCTCCTTCAGAGAAGCTGTGTTAATCCTGTCGTAAAATTAAACTCATCTTCTCCAGAGCAGATGTGTTGTTCTGATCCATGGAAGTTTTCTGATCCAACAGAAGTTTTAGATATGCTTCAACAAGGCCAGATTTCAGCCCTTGCTCTGTTTTAACCCTTTTCTGTGCATTTTACTAATTGAGGTTCTCTTATCTAGCTCTGCTCAGGGAATCTGGGGAAAAAGAGAGTCTAACAAACTGGTTTTCCTTGGTAAAGAGAAGTGCAGTAGCTACTTGCTCTGTGGAAGTTCAGAAATTTTATTGCAGTGTTTCACAATGGACAGAAGAGGGAAACAGGAAAAAAAATTATTTTTGGAGTTGTTTAGAAACTACAGGTCTCCTGACTTCTGCTGGTATTCAGAACTTCTTGAAAAAGGGTTGAAGAGCAATTAACATGTAGTGTGTTCCAGCATGTTCTTGAAGTTACTTTTTGTTGCAATGGTTTATATTCCTCATCATTTATATTCTGACATTTGAAAAAAATTTCACATTTGAGAGAGCATTTAGAAGAGGTTATATATTTTACTGGCTTCCCTTGACTGCTCTGTAAACAGTTTTGTAGAAAAGTCTTTATGTTTTAAACCTGTTATTTTGTTATTTTAACCCTGTTTCATTGTTATTGAAATGCTACCAATGAACTGTTGGTCTCAGTGCATACTGTACTCCAGCTCTCCAGATCTGAATTATGCAGCCTGAGATGTCTCTTATTTTCCTAGTTTGTTTCTTGCTTGAACTGTCATTCATTTCCTAAGAACTAAGTTAATCAGTCTTTGATCTTTTCTTCTTCCCACATGAAGCATCTTTTCTGATTTCAAAAACTATTTTTCCTACTGGAGCTGATCTTAGCGGGCTACACAAAATATGTGCAGACAGCCCCATGAGAGATGGAGAGAGCAAAGGGACCCTTAAGCCCTCAGACCTATGTTCTTGCCCATCTCCCAAGAGCAGTGGTGGTACCTACCTGGTGAGCAGAAATTTTTCAGTACCCCTGCATACACTCCATACTAGTTATGCAAGATACTGATAGCTTCTGAATACCTACAAGTGCCTCACTGAACTCTGATGTATTTCCTACAGATATTCACAGCCAAGCTAGCAGGAGGAAGGATAGTTTCCTTCAACCAAGACTCACAGTAGTGCCTATATCTCCCTGCTCCACACTGGAATTAACTGCTTGAATGCTCCTGTGCATCTGGAGTCCTACCCAGAAGAATACTGGATAAAGAAGGGCAAGGGATGTGGGGAGCCAAGAGGGATGGTCAGGGGTGGTGAGCACTTGTGGCAATGAGAAATAGTTACAAACCGTGTCCAAACTTGGTGTGAAAGCACGGGAAGGGCAGGTGGGGCTGGAGACAGCTTTGGCTCAGCTCTTGCCAAGGAAACTCCTGTAAAAGATCCCAGCTGGGTTCTGACACTGGCCCTACGGAGATGAGTGGAAGTAACCTCTCCCTGCCGGGATGCACCAACAACACCCAGTTCATCTCCTTTGAAAAATGTAAAGGTTTCTGAGACAGGAAACTGATGGAACATGTGTGAGGAGAGATGCTCGTAAGCCCTGAATTTATTGTCTGTATTATCTCATGATTGTTTGTCTTCAATCTTAATATTCTCCTTAGAAAGATTCAGAGGAGAGAGTGAAGCAGCAGGCATGAGATCCTACATAACTAATCAGGGCTCAGCCAAATCCCCCCAGAAAAGCAACTAATATTAGAAGGATGCTTCCACAGTCCTTCCTGATTCATTTCAATGAGATTTCTGCCCAAAGAAGGGGTGTTGGAATGAAGACTCAAGGTGATATTGTCTGACCTTGAAACTTGCATCACACAGCAACTGAATAAGAATATAGAAAAGAAGGAAAAGTTGCTAATAGATTCTTCAGAGGAAAAAACCACAAACCTAGGACAGAAACACTGCATTGAATCAACACAACCTGTAAGCCAAGTTCTGGTGCAAAGAGTTCTGTTAGCTTCGATGGGTTTATTCTCAAGAGGCAAAGTATACAAGCCCAAAAGCGTGACAGTCTGCAGGAGTTCACCGTATGATAAAGATAATTACAATTGCCCTTATGCACAGCCACTTACCTGTAATTAATTCATAAAATAATTATTGCAAGAGTGCTGCTCTAGTTAGATTTTACATTGAACTTCAATAGAGAATTCTGCTGCTGCTGAATACCGAGAGCTAAAAATAATCAATATGAAATAAGGGCTGCCATAAATACTGGATGGGACTGATTTGCCCTGCGTAAGGGAAAGGCAGGAAACAAGGTAAAAGGAACTGGTTCAGCACTGAGGGAAAATTGATTGAACATGAGGTGAAGGACTGTACTGAAGGTGCCTCCTCCTCCCCTTCATGTGGGGTGATGATTTCTCTGTTTGGGCCTCACATGGTGTGTGCTGTCAAGTGGTCTGATTTTCTCCTCATAGTCTGAACACTGCTTGCAAATCGAGCACAGGGAGACACTTGTTTTTTGTTTAACAGTAAGGGGGGCAGGGGGAAGCCAAGAAAACTTCAGCATTTCTTTCCTAGGAGGATTTATGTGCAGCACCAGCACAGCGAGCCACAGAAAGGGAAGGCCTCCATTCTGCCAAGAACTGGGGTAGATTTAAAAGGACTTACAGTATCAACTTCCATAAATATTCTTTCCAATATGTTCATATCACTGCTATCTTGGTTTATTGAACTTCACTTTTGCCACAGTGACATTGCTTTACCTTTTCCATTTAGTTTGACTTATTTTACTAGTGATGTGTTGTCTGCCTCTGTTTCTCAGTTTGTGTTTATGTGTGGAGCTAAGTGAGCACTGCAAGAAAAAATTAAATTTCAGCAAATTGCCTTTGAAGGGTGTTTGCATTGTCTGTACTGAGTTCCTGCAGGTGCACAAAGCCCATGATCTTATGGTTGCTTTGGGGCATATGGGTATCTCACTCCTGAGTCCAAACATTTTCCTCTGCTCCTTCCCAATGCCTCTGGCATCACTCTGGCATCAGCTGAGGAAACCACATGGCACCATGTGCCTACACATCACACACTGGCCAGAGGTCTGGTGTCAAAGGACAGGACTTTCCAAAGAAATATTTCCTGTGGCTTCAGGAGGCATCTGCATGTCATGTAATGGTTCTTCAGGAAAGACATCACAGCCATCAGACCTCCCCTGTACCACTGATAGAAGGGATAAGGCACATCTGGGTTTTCCACATGACATGCCTCCTGGTGAGACCTGGAACAGAGGTCTGAAATGATTTAAATATATCTTTTTATCTTGAAGCTGCAGAATATCCCTGTCACAGCTCATCAATCAGGCATTGACTTGGTTAGGTATCTTCCCCTTTTCCTGGGTTATTCCTGAAGACACAAGAAACACTAGTCTTAACAGAGATCCTTACAGTAGGACATCACTCTCCAGTGTGAAAGCAAACTGTTCATTTCTACCCAATTAATTAAGCAATTTGTCGTTAATTGCTTTCAGTAATTAATCTGGAGTAGGACTTTCCTTCTTATCCCACGAGAACTTAGTTTCCCTAAGAGTCTTTGGTGAGATATTTAAGGTTTTTTAAATTCCAGCTTCTTTGCACTGACAAACCCTTGTTTATCCTCATGCTCATTGGCTGCTAGGAAGTAATCTTGAGATACGTGAAAGATATATTTTCCTTTTTTATGAAAAGCCTATTAATTGTTCACAAGATATCAGGGTTTCATATCAGTATTTTCTAATTCCTTTCTTTATTGTATCTTACACTTTTTTGTCTGGTGCAAAAGACAGAATTACTAATTTCTGGATTCTTACAGCACTCCTTAGGTTTTTTTAAAGAGTAGTAATATATTTGCCACCCAGATTTTTTGTTTATTGCTCTACATTGCTCAGAGAGGAAGGCTCAGTTAAACAATTCTTAGTGATTCCTCTATTTCATATTTGAGTACCATTTGAACCCTTCAGTTAATATCATCTAGCTTTACAATTTGCACTTCATGTCAAGTATTTTCCAACTCTGCAGCTGCAAAGTGTGGTTTGGATGTGGGAATCTTCTAAAACTGTAGTGAACCATGAAGCAAGAATTTGATTTCACTTCTGTGTAAAACAGCTAGTGCTTCACTCTCTAGTCAAGGGTAGTTTATGAACATAATAAGAGCTTGCAATATTTCAAGGCATTTTCTCAGCTTTTGTTGTCTGTAATAAAATGTTGAAATAAAATTAATAAAATATCACAACGAGCCTTTGTAAATAAATCCTTCCAAAACCCATTAGAAAGTACTATTGAAGGAACAGAACTGCACATTAATTTTTGAATTATACATATGTGACAAACCATGGCAAATCAACTATCTACTGAAAAAAGTGCTGACTAAATGCTCTGTTGCTTTGGACCTGCTGGCTCCTCCCTCCCTCCTAAGGGATATCTCCTCCCTTCAGAGGAGTCTGTTGCTCTAATCATCCCGAAGCATGAAAGCCTGCAGCTCATTATCCCAATCCATGTAACCTGCGGTGAGAGTGGCCTGCCACCTTCTACCAGCCTGTGAAACTCTCAGTGAGAGGTTTTTTGGCAGTTGCTGCTAAAGAGAGGGTGGGTGTGGGGCACATCAGCTTTCCACTGCAGCCAGAGGAACTGCAGCCAGAGGAACTGCAGTTGTGTTTTTGATGCTGTGGTATCCAGACCTTAAAATGACATTCACCCATCTGTGCAAAATGCAAATCCAATCTTAAAGGGTGGGTGCTCTGGGACTCTGCTCCCCCTGCAGAATGTCTTTCCCTGCAGCATCCTCTGGGAGCTGCAAAGCCTGGAGGACACGGGGACTCTACTCACCTGTGGGTAGTTGACCGCAGGCAGGATGTCTAATGGGAAACCACCCCTCCCAGCTCCCTTTGGAGCTGGTGTGCTCATCTGAACACAGCCTGGAGCGAGTCAGATGGCTGGTAATGCAAAAAGCTCTGCAGGTTATCCAGGGACCTCAGGGTAAGCTGCTCCAAAGGTTTTGTCTGCCTTAGGTTCCCTCAGCCTGGTAGCGAGTCCTCTGGGAGCAGCACAAGCAGCCGTGGAACCTGAAGACCCTCAGGCTCCTTGTCTATATTTTTTTTCAGCCTGGTTTTGCCCTTTTCCCTATGAGAGCAGAGGCTGAGGTGGGGGGTGGGGAACTGCAGAGGAGAATTTCCCTGTGTTTCCCTGTGGCAGAGGCTGCCCTCGTCAGCACTGTCACCATATGTCTGAGGGAGAGGGTAGGAGCAGGTTGTCCCCGGGCAGCTGGCCAGGAGGACAGATGGCTGTGCGAAGGCACTAAAGACTGTGAATCAACCCTGGATGTGGAGGGCACAAGTCAAATAAGAACATTTAAAGGTCTGCCCAGCCTGCAGTGTGTTAAAGGAGCCTTCACTGGTGTTAAAGGAGAAGAGACACCATTTGGAAGTAGTGCTGGGGATTAAATAATTCTTACCGCTGGGGTTGAAGGACCCCCAGTTAAGAGGCTGCTCCTTGTATCTGAGAAGCTAATTGTTTCCCATCCTGCACTGCTCAGAAAGAAGAGTCTCTCCTGTTCCCAAAATAGTAGTCCGTAAGGGAAACAGTTTTTATTTCAGCATAGCTATTTATCTGTTTGTTTTCTTTTAACAGCAACCAAATCAAACTAAACTAAATGCCTCTGAAGAACCCTGCTGTGCCATGCTTAATGCTGTTCCAGACACAGGACAGAGCATCCTCCCCTGGAAGAATCAGTCTGAGAAAGGGAAGCACCCTCTGAAGCAAAAAAATCTGTGCAATGAGTCCAGCAGTGCCTCCTGTTAAGATTACACATGACTCATTTCTTATCTAAACAAGAAGCAGTGAGCATCTGGAAAGCAAAGAGCAAGTTTTTGCCTGCTTGGCTGTGCTTTTTGGCCACTGGGTCAGGAAAGTGCTAAAATCTGCTGCAGAGGATATTTACTTCACAGACTCGATAAATCTCTGACCATTCAGATGAGAAATGAGTCCTCCTTGATTAATAAGTTTTGCATGCGTGCTCCTTCCAGTTTTGATTAAACTTTCTTTTAAATTTGTTGTTTAGAGTGAGAAAATCTCTTTAGGTTTCCTTTGAGCAAAGAAAGCTATTTCCCATCTAATAGGGGTTTTACTATTATCCTAATCCTAACTCTGCCCTAGTCACGCACTGACTGCTTTAAGGAAACAAAATAACAAATATTTCACCACATATTTTCTCTTGTCTTCTTGGAGTCATTTTTGGAGCCAATATTTTAGCATGTAAAAAAAGATAAATATTTTTTTTAATATGCACAGTCAAAAGTAACACTTACTGTAATTAAAGTTTCAGAAGAGTTTCTGTAATAAAGCCGCCTAATTCCCAAATATAAAGCACCAGATTCTGTTTAGATTCCTTCACTAACGTTGCTCACTGACGAATAATATTCATGTACAGATCTCATGGGAACAGTAGTTTAAAATGGCTGAAGGAAGATGATTAAAGGGGTGATAAGAATCGTTTATCGAGTGTTAGAAGCTCTGGTACATAAACACATCATTAAGTGTCTGGAGACGATTATTACAGATTTATTGCCAGACGGGTGGTACAGAGGAGTGGCAAAGGTCCTGGCTGGGCTCCTGCTGCGACACAGCCTCTCTCTGTGTCCTCGCCACCTTCACTTGGTGATGAGCTCCATGGGGGTGCTGAGGCACCTGCTACCTGCAGCTCTGAACCAGTGGACACTGTCCTTACACTGCTGCAGGTGTGGGCATTTGATTCTCAGGGACACATTCCTGTGGTGCTGCTCCTCCTGTGGCTCCTTCTCTAGTTTGATGGGTAACAAGTTGACAATTTCCCAGCTGCAAAGCAGGTCTCCAGCAGAACTAAACCTCTGGATGAGCCCACATCTGGTAGCAAGGCTTCTTGTTTCTTGATTAATTTTTTTTTTGCAGGAAAGCAAATGTCTCCATCAAGGCATGGAGATATTCCCTATGCCTACCCAGAGGGACAGATGGAAGTGAAATACTTCTCAGATTCATGAGAATCTCTGAGAAATGAAGTGACTGGCACTGGCACATTCCTCACCACCTCAGTGATGGGCTGAGCTGTCCACAGGGTTCTTTTTTCACAGTGCATCAGGCAGCCAGCATCCACACCTGCCTGATAGGGAGCTAGAAATTCACAAAGTAAGCAAGAAGCAGGCCCTTTTTGCCTTCCAGCACAGCTGTTCTGGAGTTGATGGGTCTGGGAAGCAGCACCTGCATGTGAGACCTGGAATCCTCTGTTTCCCATGGACTTTGATGTCTGGGCCCTGGGGAGGGAGGCTAGAAGAACAAAATGAACAAACAGTGCAAAATTAAATGTCTCTATTTAAACGGAATCTGCACTAGGGGTTGCTCCAGGCACTGGAGGTGACAGTGACTGAGACTCAATAGTATCAGGGACTACTGTTCAATCCATGCCATGTTTTCCTCCTCATTTTGGCTGTCCAAGCAGCACCAGGTGGCTTTGTGCTGCTCAGCCTTGGCCTCAGACACAGGAAAGGAGCAGAGATGGCTTTGAGCCTTGGCCAAGAGGGGTGAGCACCTTTTGCAGGATACTGGCTCCTGCAAGTCCCTCCAAGCCGTGCATCCTCCACAGAGTTGTCCAAAGACGCCAGCCTGTGGCTGTAATGGAGAGATATTGTCATGCAGCAAAGTTGGACATAAAGCCCTCAGTATATTTGCATTCTGCTGGGAGAAAATAAATCAGGGAATGAACAAAAGGCTTTTATTCCACTGCCAGTTTTTTCCTTGCCATTTTACAGCAATGTGGAATGAAGGAGGGGCACGGGGCTAATGAATTTCGACCTGTTTAGTCATAAAGATTTATCCCTGTGACTTAGAGCTAATATTGACCAATCAAATGGCTCCCCAAATCCTACCCATTTTATAAAAGTTAATCATATCCTCATGGCAGGCCAGGTACAAAATAAATTTTGATTTACAACTGTACTAAAATGATTGGTATTTTATGCTAGTCATTAACAGTATTTCACAATGGAGAGTTGTTATATTAAAAAACAGTAAAATGGTTTGTATCACATAATGATCTCATATTTGGGCACCACACAGAATACCACACAGAATACCAGGCTTATTGAGTTCATGTCTGAATGAGACATTTGTTAAAAATGTGACCATTGCAAGTGCCAAAAATGTGTATTATTTTCAGAGGTTTGTTCTGCTAACATGCAGCTCTTGCTATGTGACCTCTCTGACTTTGGTGCTATAAGTGATGCTGATCCATATATTACTTTGCAATGACCATGTAAGAGGACAGAATGTTCAGACGTGATTCCTCTTCGGCCCACGGAGTTTATAATTATAAAATGATAGAACATTTTGGGTTGGAGGAACCTTAATCATCTCCAACCCTCCTGTCACAGGCAGGGACACCTTCCACTAGACCAGGCTGGTCAAAGCCCCATCCAACCTGGCCTTGAACAGTTCCAGGGATGAGGCATCTACAGCTTCTCTGGATAACCTTTTCCAGTGCTTCAGCATGCCTATAGTAAAGAATTTATTCCTAATATCCAATCTAAGCCTTCCCTCTCCCAGTTTAAAGCCATTCCATCTTGTACGGTCACTAAACACCCTTGTAAACAGTCACAGAGGATATTGGTGGGGGAAGGTTTAGATGTAATTTTATTCTTGCAGCAGAGCTAGGGTTGTAAAAATATATAATTGATAGATTTTTTCTTTTTTTATTCACCTTGTTTCAAAAATTGTTTCCCTTGTTAGAGTTTAAAAACAAGCAAGTTTAACATTGGGAATATCTACAGTAGATATTCTCAATATGTTGATATGGCCTCTGACTTGATAAGCAAGACGTGAGCCCACAGTATGATTGTCCCAGAGAATAAATATGTTAGTCATAATCCTGACACCTGCGTGTTCAAAGAGGAGCTGCTTCCTAAAATATACATGTGCATGCACTGCATGTGTGCTTGTACAATGCCCAGGTTCTGGGGAGTTCTGATGAGGATATTCAAAGAAGAAATCTGACAGTGCATGGTCCAGCAAGAACATTTCTCAATCAGCCTCTAGAAGCAATTGTAAATAAATGTCCAACTACCATCACAGCAGCCTAATTGCCCTTTCATTACAGAGAATTTAAAATAATGCATTAAAATGTGCAGGAGAGCAGGATTGAACAAAATGTTCAAGCACTTTGTAGGTAGTGTGATTTCCCTGCCCTGTTGTTGTCTTAATAAGTAACACCCGAAAGCTTCAACATTTTCAACATTGTATGCACAGGAACAAAGCAGCTGGCTTTTAAGAGCTGGCCACTTACAGTGGTGCCTGAGTGAAAGCTGAGTTTTGGGCAGTCTCCTTGTAACTGCTTGTATGGTGACACCTCTGGAAATACCACCTGGGGTGTGTCTGGTTTGTGTTATTGCTTTAGGTGTCTGAAGTTTCATCCAAGAAATGGTGGTTCAACACAGAAAGGGGACATGTAAAAAGCTCTACATCCCAGCTCACTATTTATTTTAATTTGTTAGGCCCAAGGTAGCTGCTGTTAAAAGATAGGACTTTTTCATACAACTTTCACTCACTGTTATCGTAGGAATTGCATTAACTTCCTGAAGATATAGGAATTGTCAATGCAGCAGATCACAAATAAGGTTCATTTCTATTGTATGTGAGCTCCTAGGAACCAGAAATGAGTCAAGAATTCTCCCAGTTCAATCCTCTCCCCTACTGTTATGTGTGACTGTACAAGCACTGAAAGAGAATGCAATTTCAGTCTGTAAATTCAAGCAAATTTTAGGCCAGAACCACTAAAAGAAGTCAATCTGTGGCAAGACAAGTTTAATCGGAACAGGAGGAAAAAATCCAAAAAAAAGCAAAAAAACCCAGAAAGGATGTAAACATCCAAAGTGATATGGATCTGCTGAGAAGGTGACAATTATGCTCATGGATGAACCAGGGTTAAACCGTCCAGACTTTCCAATGCCTTTCTTTAACCTGCTTATTTGCTTATCACTCCTATGTTTCAGGTTTGTCTCCATCACAGCACCTTGAGCTCTACTTCTCCCATCATATGAATATTTTCACCTATCATGTAATCATGTGATATTTTCACCTATCTGTTTTCAACAGCTACTTGGAGAGAAACAAGAAAACACAGAAAATCTACCAATTATTGGCTGGTTATTTTACAGAGCTGGCATGAAGAAAAGACATGGTCATCCGAATGCATTATTTGTCTTATTCTAATCAAAATTGTTATTGAGTTTTAATTCCTTGGATGAAAGGGAAAAAAAACAGTCTTGAATTAATAGTGAAGCGTTGAAATGGAGAGAGTTGACAAAGCACTTTAACAGCCTGCAGCTCCCTGAATGGCACCTGATAATGAGCTCACAAACTTGTGACTTGTGAGAGCTCATCCGTGAAGGGGGAATGTAAAAATTGCTTTTATGAGGTTTAAAACACTCATAACTTTATTAGGCTCCCCTTTTCACTAGTAAAATAAGTTTAATTGCCCTTCATGGCTGAGGAATTATGTTTATTCTAAAGTGATTCATTTTCGTCTCCTGTTGAAGGGATTCTTTTCTTTTGCCTTTTCTTGTGCATCTCTCAGCTGTTCACACGGCAGTGAAAAGAGGGGAGGAGAAGGCTGTCACCAAAGCTCTGGCAAACCACTGATGTTTAATTTTTTGTTTCCACTTGATGGGTTTATAACTGTGCCAGTTTCTCCAGTGGCATGAAGGGACTAAGTTCTCCTCTTCCCTTTGACAGTCACTGAAAGCTGGGAGCCTCATAAACATTTTACCATGACAAGCTCTATAATTAAAAATAACGATAACAATGAGCACTCAACTCAGCAGCAACCAGTCTTCAACCTATTTGTGAATGTTTGGAGTTTAGAAACAGTATCTTGTGACAGTCACAGTCCTTGCTATGCTAGCTGGATGCTCAGAAGATGATGTTTGGTTGATATTCAGTCACCCTGGAAGGCTTTGGTCCATGATTATGTGCATGCATGTTGTGTAGTACAGAAATCATATTGACTGAGGGACTCCTATACCATCCTACTTTGGAGGAGTTCCTGAGGTCTGTGCTTGCCAATGTTAAGCCTTGACTTCATGAAATGGGGCTTGAAGGACTCTTCTTCCTGAAGGTGGTCTTCAAGGAGGGAGAGAAAATATCGGAACAATAATTCTAAATTGAACGTTGTCCTCACGATTAAGATGACTTAATCTCATTAGGAGTGGTTTGTTTCTCCATTTTCTCTCTTTGCCACTGCTCCACTGGAGTCAACATCTTATAATAAATTGGGGTGACTGTGAGAAGAAACAGGACCTGTGTGGGGAAAGACTTAGGAATCTATCACGGATCTTTGGGCTGTTTCCTGGAAAAACACTTGGAAGAGGAAGTTCTTGCCATTCCTAAATTTGTGCAATAGTTTGTTGGAGACTTTGGCACCTACATATAGCACAGCACAAAACGTAATAATTCTGAGAAAACTGGAATTCAGAACTGAAAAGCAGAACTGAAGTGGAAAGCTTTATTCCAGGACAAGAAAATGAATAGACAGAAGGTGGAGAGCAAAACATTGAAGCAAAGGGAGCCTTTATTAAGAACCTGGCAGCCAAAAATGAGGATATTTTATGATTGCAGTGTTACTGTCTCCTGGCTGCTTGGCTCCCTCTCTAGCTATCCAGCTTGTTTTGTCCCAGAGATTTAATTTCCTGTACACACAGTTTGCCTCAACACTTTCACTTTTTTATCAGAGGTGATGGAAAAGCCCAGTTCTTCTTTTTATTTTTGCATTTTGGCAAGATTCAAAAATCTCTTCAGCAAATTAACAGGCTGGTCATTGGCTGAACCATTGTTTTTTAAGTGAGCTTGACTGTTGGAGCAAGACTGATTCAAAGTCATGGATTTCATGTTTAGTACAAAATACCTTTGTTTTGGCAGCAGCAGTGATTGAGGAGAGGCAGGGAAGTTTTAATTCACTGTCTGTAAGGACCATATGTACCTATAACATTATAATCCAGTTACTTACTCCAGCAGAAGTTACAACTGAGCAGACGGGACTTGCTGAGCAAAGTCTGTCATAAAAATGGGCACAGCTCATCAGTTCTCAAAAGCAGCCATTTCCAGAAGGTCAGGCTGGTCCCTAGCTCCCATCAGCTAACAAAGATTCAGAGGTTTTCCAATTTCTCCTGCATTTTTTTGAAGCTATGCTGTTCCTAGCATCCTGAAAACGAACATGACATTTCCCCTCCCCATAGTCCTACACTGTGAGCCAAGACCAAGGTCTTATAAGACATACCTGATATAGGGATTTGTTCCCACTCTCATTCCCAGGGGTTTCTTTGGGAATTTCATGGGCTCATGGTGCTGTGACCCCTCTCTTCAGAACCAGACCAACAAGAAGAGCAGCCAGTTTTGTACTCAGAGATTCAGGCAGGATGTTCAAGTGCTTCTATGGCTTCTCCTTTGTAAAGGGGTAGTGTGGGCTCCAGCAAAGCTGACATTGCATTTCTACAGTCTGTGAGTGAGCAAGTCTGTCAAGGTGTTTTCTTCAGTCTGTGGAAAGGAACATTTTAATATCAGGATTTAGATGTCTTTAGGATGAGATAAAATGCATCTTACCTTCTCTGAAAATTCCCTGGCTGAGTTTCCAATGGCCACACAGGGAGCCCAGGATAACTAGCAACTCCTACACAGAAGCCTACATTTAGTGTGTCTAAAGTTTGTTATATTAATTTCACAGTAATGATCACAGTGAGTCAATATTCTAGTCAACAAGGAGCCCTCAAATTAAGTCTTTTGATTTTTCTCTCCATAATCCATGGTGAAAAGAATTTCCTTTTGTTTTAATGTTGTGATTTTAACATGGAAATTCAGACAAATCCTGACAGTTGTGACCATGCAGTACAGTTGTAATGATGAAAACAGCAATGCTGTTTGGAAGATTAATAAAGAAACTGGCATTTTACTTTAAATTACGCATCCTTTCTGATTCTTTTGAGTGCTTATTTTACATGGTAAGGTGTGTTAGGTTAACTGCATTAAAAAAAAGGAGATTTGCGTTTGCAGGATCTGCCTAAATATCATCTCACCCTTGATGTTCTAGTCTAATGGAATTTGAATAATGTACTGGTATCTAACCTCTGTAAACAGATTGAATCTAAATTATTTGTATGAAGGATTCAAGGACATCACTTTTGTCCTTGCTGCTATTCCCTCTTGACTGGTTGGTCTACAGCTCATGAAGAAAACATTCCTACTTCTGAGACTGATGCAGAAGGTGTTTCCTAGAGGAGGGTGGGATACTATAAGCAGAACTCTGAGATGATAGAGGAAAATTTTCAACAGCAAAGCACTGTGTCTTGCAGTCCTGATTAATTTTTCCAAATATTCTATGACATATCTGTTTTCTTGATTAGATGATTTAGTATAGTAGTAATTTTTTTGTGTGTTCAGATATGAATAAGTCTCATCTTCCATCATCTAACTGTTACATCAACAGAATGTTTGATAAAATCTTGGAATTTTTGCAATAGGCAATGCTTTCATGGGAAATCAAAACTTGGGAACAGTGTCTGGTTGCTTCCTGAATGGTGATGGGAGCCTGAGTTGCAAGCAGCCCTGTAAGGGCATCTCCACCTGGATTTCATGATAATCCCACAAGTGCAATTCTTAAATCCAGCTCCTGCATGACCACTATAGCAAACAGACCATGCACAGTTCTTGCTTGTCTTAAACTATGGACAAACATTTCCTGTCTTAGTAAAAGAGTACGACAATACAAAATAACAAAAAACTGTCCTTTGTGATCCTTTCTGTGCCTGCAAGAGAATCTACTGTCTATCATGTATGTACAATTTGATCGACTTTGCAGTGAGAACTATCTCAGCGAGTTCAGATTCTTCATCCAGGGCATTAATCAACATGTCAAAATGAAACAAAATTGCTCTGAAGCATAAAGATTGGTCTAGGAACCGCAGACACTGCCTGGAGAAGGCATCAGGACAGTCCAAAATTCCCATTTGGAGTTACACTGAATAATGAAATGATTTATGTGAAAGGTGGCAAGAAGTGAAGTCAGTCCCCTTGTTTGAGGTTGGTCCATTGCTTGGACTTCAACCACTGTCCCATCTGTGCAGCTGAGGAGTCCCTGACCATGTAAGTGCTCAGTGTGCACTCACAGGAGCAGCCCTGATTCCTCAGTGCACCACAGCTGCAGGACAAATTGATTCACTTGATAGCTCTCACTCAAACAGGTGTCTGCCCAGGCCTCCTGACCAGTGAACAAACCAAAATACTCCACTGGATCCTAATCCCTGTTTAGTAGAGCCACTTCTTTCCAGTGACCAAGTAGTAAGTTTGCTTCCAACCTGGGTGCTCTGAGTGGATGCTAAAGCTAGTTTGGGTAAATCCAGGTTTCAGTTCCTTCGTTGCCTGTCAATGGTCTCTCACCACTTGGCATGGCAGCTCCTGAAGAAGCAGACACACAGTAGATATCAGGTAAGGCATTCTGCCAGCCTGCAGACTCTTTCTGGCTCTCACTGCCATGCTGGGTGGTGATACAGTTGAACCAAAGCACACCCTGTAATAGAAAGAATAGAGGTCAGGGTAGAAATACCCAGAAAAAAAAAAATCTGCTTAACATTCAGTTGTATCTTGAGTCAGCCAGGAATACTAAATAATTACACGGAAAATCCTCTCACACCTCCAGGAGTTTTGAAGCAGGAGTGAAAGGTCATCTCTGAGGCCACATTTCCAGCTGCTTTTGGTAATGTTGGCAAACACGAGGTCAAAAAACAGGAGACAGTCCATGCAGAGGCTGTATGGACCTTTTCACAGCTTACAAATCAGCAAGAAGTATCAGGAGAAAAATAAGAGGGTAAGTCAGTCCTGCAGGTTCACGCAGAGTCATGTCACCACTCCAGATGGAGCAAACAGGAGCATATGGGTATATGGAGGAACTCGTGACTCCTGGCTGCATTGAACAACCCAAGATGCACATATCCTGTCCTCCCTCCATAAATCTGGGCTTGTTGTATTGCTGCTTCCTGTGGGCTCCAAAAACTGAGATACAAAGTTTAAAGCCCAGAGTTTTGGTAAAAGTACTGGGAGATTTCATTAATATCCCAAAACCAGTCTCAAAAATAACATTGTGACATTCTAGAAAATTTCTTCACCTTATGTGTGCATTATGTTTTAGAGCAAGGAGACCGTTCCAGGCATAGATACAGAAAGAAAACTCAAATCAAGGTGTAACAGAGGCAAAAGATAATTTTACCACTCACTATACCTTTACTTCATTTCATTTAGCAGTTCTTGTTTTCTCTGTCCTTCCCAACTGTTTTGCTTCCAGATATGAAGTGTTTGCACATCACTGCTGCACTGGGCTGGACTGTTCATACTAACAGCTTATTGGCATTATTGGTTCAGAGTATTAACAGCTCCCTTAGACCATGAAATTTTAATAAAGTGAAATGTATTCAATTCTTGTGAAAAAGCAGATGTAGGGAAAATGAATTGATCAGGAATGTCTGATAATCAATTTCCTCTGGTAAGCACACAAAATAATTATTCATTCAGACCCTGTTGTTTAATTAGCCTCCTCTGCGTCTTACAGACAATCCATCAACATTTCCCTGCATCCACCAGAAGTAAAATGATATCTTAACACAGCTTTTAGATAGGGACTGTTCAAGTATTAAGTGTAAAGTATATCATCAAAACAATCCCCTCCTGAAAAATATTCTTCAAAATCTCTAACAAGGTCTACAAAATAAAAATTTGTCAGACTGAGAGCATTCATTGCAAACAGAGATTTAAAAATGACAGCATCATTCAAACCAAGCAGTAGCTGTTTTAAATGATGTCATGGTCTCATCTGTAATGGGCTGTTTAAATCTATTTAAGATTTAGTGGTGGCACCAGCAAATGGAGATCAACAGTGTCTCTGATCTGACCTCTGGTGGGTTTGCTACTGCCTTGGGAATTGCTTGATGGAAAACAAGTTGATAGACATAGCATCTTTATTATTGACCACAGGTTTATAGCAACAGCATGTTAAGTATTCAGCCTTTGGACTAGGTTTGTGTCAGAACTGGTGGTCTCTGTAAAGAACATAGTTCCTTACGTTGCTAGACATTGTATAATGAGCAGAAACACAGTCCTGTCCTCAGAGACCTTCTACATGTGGCACAAGTCCACAGATGGGGCTGATTCTGATATGGGTGTCTGGAGCCTTGGAGAGGTCATGACATCCATTATAGTCATTGGTGAAATATGGGTTTTTGGAGTGATCATCAAAAAGAAAGGTCTAACTTGGACTAGGTGAGTTACATCTTGCCTGTGCCTACCCATCCTCGCTGACCATAAGGGTGACTGGTTCAAACTTTCAGTCTGCAGACATCTCATGATAATTAAGGTGATCCCACCACAGAGACCAGCCCAAGGGAATACATGAGATTAATTCTCATCAACTGCAATCCCAGCTCAGCAGAGATGAGCAGTAGAATCATAGGATTGTAGAATATCCTGAATTGGAAGGGACCCACAAGGATCATAAAAGTCCAGCTCCTGGCCCCACACAGAACAGCCCCAAGAATCACACCATGTGCCTGAGAGCATTGTCCAGATGCTTCTTGAACTCTGACAGGACATGACCACCTCTCTGGGGAGCCTGTTCCAGTGCTCAACCACCCCCTGGGTGAGAAACCTCTTCCTAACATTTAAGCTAAATCTCCCCTGACACAGTTTCATGCCATTCCCTTGGATCCTATCACTGGTCACCACAGAGAAGAGACCAGTGCCTGCCCCTCTGCTTTCCCTAGTGAGGAAGCTGTAAACTGGGATGGGGCCTCCTCTTGTGCACAGTTCCCTGGTTCACAAGTGTAAAGAAAGCAGTGGCTACAGTTGTACATAATCCTTATCTCTGCTGTGCTGTACTAGAAGATTAAGATATTTCTTGACTGTCCCACAACAGATCCAGGGGTATGAGGGAGACAAGTCTCAAAATTTACACTCAGCCATCAGTGCTGGTTCAGGTTCTTCTTGGCTGTAGCTTAGAAACCCTTCACCACACTCAGCAGTGCCCCTGGGACAAACTCCAAAGTGAGGGGATACCAGGCTCAGAGCTATAGTTGGCACCCCCACCAAATGTGTGCCAAATTCATCTTCAGTTGAGAAAAACATACTGGTGTACATCAGCCATCCTGGCTGGGGAAAGGGATGTGTGTGGCTCCTCAACACCGCTGTTCTCAACAAGCAATGCAACAATTACTCAAATCACACTTTTAGGTTTTCTGCCCTCCAGGAGCACTTTTAAGCTGTGAAAATAGAGTACAGAAAGAAAGCTGTGGAAAGTGCCTCGAACTAATAAATTTCTCCTGGGGAGAAGGAGTAGGGTGTTTGTCTCTGGGCATGCTGGGCTGCGTGTTCAAGATGGACTGCTCAGCTGAGCCCCATACTGGGGAGCTTTCTCATTTCCCTTCTGGCAAACATTAAATTCCTTTGCTTTCCTGTTACATTCGCTAATCCTAGAGGGAAATAGTTTGCTGAGTACAACAGTATTTTTCATGCTAAATTATTCCACTTTTGTTCAAATCTGGCCCTGTGAGGTGCTCAGTCCTCTCTGCTCTCCAGAAATGAGTGAGGAAGCAGAGAAACTCATGGTTTGTAAAAGGATCATAAGACCTTCCAGGTTCACGTTCATTGCAAACAAAACAAGGAAAATTTAGCATCCACTTGGCAAACCTGCTAAGCAAACATCAATGCTCATAAGAAAAGTAGAGCTGGGCTACATGAGGGCTGTGATATAGCTGTTCTCCTGTGCTAGAATAATTAGGGACTGAATACATTATTTAGCAACTACTCAATGAGCTTGTGAATGTTGCACATACTGGCCTAAGGAAGTAATATATAATTTTACAAGGACACTCTACTCTTCAGGTAGCACTGTTGACTGTAGAAATATGTTTTGTTAGAGGTATCTGTTAATAGCTTATTTCACAGCCTTCCACCAGAGAGAAAACTCACTCATTTCTTGTCTTGTAGCATTGCTGTCTGCTCTCTAAGTACAGACAAACTCATCAGATCAGTGATGCCAAGTTAAAGATGGATTATGATACTATGAGACTGCTAGAAAAAGCTTTAAAGCAGAATAAAGCATCACTCTAATCAAATCTAAATCTTATCATTTCTTCATAGGAAGAATGATTCAGGACCCGGCCTGAGCACCCTGTTTTGCTAGTTACTTTCTGTATGGGAAAATCAACAAGAAATGAACATTCTAAGACAATCATAAACTTGAGCTTGCAGAAAATGCTTTGAATGGGATTTTCAAATGTTTACTTGCACATTAAACTAGCTGAAGTGGAACTAAGTAGAAGTAAGGCATGGGCTTGTCTCTGTCCAGCCAGCTTCAAAACTGTTGTGGATAAATAGGAAATATGACTTCATACAATTCTTTTTTGTTCTCTAAATATTTTACTTTGAAACACAAAAACGGAGGGGAAAAGATAAAAAGCCGATGACCAGGATAAAATAAAGTGTCTTGAAGAACTCTCAAGGCAGTCGGCTGAAATTTTGTTTTAAATGTTTGGGCGTTTAATGAGAATTTCTTTTTAAGTTTGACCCCTGTTTGAAGAAAAAATTCAGTTTTACCAAGCCATTATTTGAGGCAAAGCAAGTGATCTAGCTTCCAAAAATGTACCCATTGCCTTTTACCTCACTGATGATCACATAGGGTTTGGCAAGGAAAAGTGAATGGAGGACTCTGATGTTCAGAGAGAAAAAAGAAATTCCCCTCACGTACACCCCCGGGTACCACTGAGAAAGACAGCAATGTGCTGCCAAGGACTTTTGAGCATTGCTGCTTTTGAAAGCCTATAGGCATCAGCTGTGAGCTTCCTAAATTATGTATGGGCACTACATGAACCACTGGCTTCCCACTCACAGGAGATGAGACCTGCAGAGATCAACTCTGCTCAGAACCATCGACGTACCATTGCTGAAAGATGCCTGAACAGCTTTTCTGTAACGACCCATGAAGGTCAAAATGCTGGACCCTCCTAGAGCTTCAGTAACCTTAACCAGTTTTTCCTAATGCTTAACAAAAGTCTCTGTTGCTGCTGTCTAATGCTAGTTCTTTCCCTCCTACCCACAAGGAACAGGGTGAGCAGCATATCCCTTGCTGCTTATAATATTTTTTGCATCTCTGAAGGCTGTTACTGTCCCTCATCTTTGACTAAAGGTCTCGAGTTAACTCTTCCAAATTTCCATAGGTGGTCTGCATTATTACTGGTGTGCTCTGGACTGAATGCTGTGGTTGAGCAGAATCTGTACTTTTCCTGCAAGGAAGGGAAGATCACCCATGCCACCATTTTTAGGCATTCCAACATGATGCCTAAATCCGTGACCCCATTGACCCATTTGCAGTAGCATCCAAGCATATCTCCAAATTATTTTCTGCACTCCCTAGCCAGTGGTTTTGTGCATTTGATTGCCTCCACACAACTGGAACCAGGGACTTGTCTTTACTGAGCTGCTGCATCTAATATATTTTTATAAATTTATAAATAATTTTATAAATTTTTATAAATGCATAATCCCCAATAGCACCCCCTTTGTAGCTTATACAGGAACAAGTTCTACCATAAACAACTGTCAAAGACACATTTGTAGTTTTTAGGATTTTTCTTTATCTGATGCTGTTATATGCCAAAATTAGATTAGAAATTTACCATCATCAAAGAACCGTCAATTTTTGAGAACTTAAATTTCCCCCAGGTGTTTTCTGCAGTTTGGGAGTATGCAGGTGACTTTGAGTCTGCCAGAGGGTCACACATATGAAGTCTGTGGTGGATTCATTTAATACTGAAGAAAGCTGAATGTGTTATTAGGCAGGTTTGCAACAACACAGGTAGCTTGCACCTAACCCAGAGGGAGGCCTGAGAATGTATTATCCTAAACTGAAAAGTCACTCATGGTACATTTCAGTAAAAATTGCCATCCCACCTGTTTCAGTTCACCCAGAGAAATGATTCCCTGGAATCTCAGTCCCTGAGAGTTTCCCTAGAGCATTCCTATACACAGAATTATTAGGGACAGTAATTATAAGCAGTACAGAAACAATTTAGAGTCTGATGGGTTTTTACTGACTGAAAGAAAATAAGTTGTTAAAAAAACCCAAAACAGATAAAATATAATCATAGAACCATATAGAATGATAAGAGTAATTCAGGAGAAGTCACTTAGCCAGTTTAAATTTCAAAGGCAGTATAAATGAGGTGCCTGCATTCAAGTGTTCATGCCTTTTGGCTACTATTTTGCTATCAAACTACTTTCCTGAACAGCAGCAGGAACATTTCTGCACTTGCATCATGTGCTGTGCTCAATGGGAGAAAGGGCAAAACCTTCCCAGTTTCAAAGATGCTGCTCACCATGATGCATTAGACTATGTAAATCACTTGGAGCCTTTCCATCTATGATCAGCTGCTGTGGGGAGCTCAGCACTCCTGCGATTGATGTAACTCGTGCTTCAAAAAGATCTTTTGCCCAGCCCTGCCTGCATTCCCCACACGGAGCAGCATACCTGGCACCCCATCAGTTTTAAGTTCAAGACACCACTCCACAGGAATGGCAAGATTGGGCCCTGCAAGGAGCTTCCTCATCGGTAAAGCCTTGGGGAACAAGTCATGCGTCAGAGTCTCATTGAGGTAGGTGATACACGAACACAGATCTTGCAGCTTAACACAGACATGCTGCTTTAAAAGCCTGATATTTCACATGTAGGTGCTCAGGCAGTTGAACATGCATTACAAAATGAACAGGAATAAAGAACTTTGTTTCTGCAGTAAACCGTCCATGCTGATGAAGAGACAAATTTATACACATAAATCTACACGCAGTTTTTAAAGATTAAGTCAGTCAGTTCAAGACAATTCCTATTAAGACAGGCACTATTAGCCCACTAGAACTCCCACCCAGTTTAAAAAAATAAAAAAACAAAACAAAAACCAAACAAACAGACAAACAAACAAAACCATGATAAAAATATTAAAAATTTCAAGTTGAGCCATGAAAATCAAGTCTGGACAATATTTATGCAACAAAGAAGATATGGGAGTTTTGATTTTGGTTTTTTTTTCAGCATTTATATGTTAGGCAAGGTTTGTAGGGAGGAGAAAGCATCTTTTGTTACACTGACTGATTTACTTTGAAACAACAGACAGATTTCAGGCTTAAAAGCCCTTTTTTTGGACCAGGAATGAGTACACCAATATTCAAAGATGAGTATGAGCCAAGAACAAAGGATACAATTTAACTAGGTTCTCTTAACCAGATGTCCGGAGGGGAAAGAGAAAAAATTTGATACCTGTAGTATAGAAGAAAGGATATTGCAAAGGGAAACGTGACATAATGGTATCTATAATCTCTTTCCACTGGAAAGAGATACATAGAGCAAGAAAAAGGAGAGAGTGAGAATTGATATCTCATGGCACACAGGCAATTTCATTAGGGAGCATTTGGAGTGGTGCTGAAAGGGGAGAACCATAACATGCCATAAATGCTTGTCTCAATGCTGTGACTTTTTCTTATCATGAGTAATGTCTTTTGATTGTCACCATAGAAAACGTTCTGCAGCTTTCTCTTGAGGATCAAGACTGAGAGAGCGGAAACTGAGCGTCTGTGTGGTAAAAGTTTGTTGTCTGCTAATAACTGGGTGGTTTTGCCCTTTTACTTTGCCTGTGCAGGTTTCTCTGACTCATAGGGGTTGTTTCATCCATAAAAATTGTATAAGGACATTACGTAGTGGGTGAAGTACACTATGTTTTTGTGAGGAGGCCTAGGCATAGGACTCCAGAATATTTTTAAGACTGGGGATATACTGACAATTTTCATACATATTATTCAAGGATAGATAGGATTCTACTTTGTACATGCTGTTCTGTGATATTTTCCTTTTAATGTTGAGCTTAGTGATGTGTAGTGCAGCTTAAGTTTTGGGAAGCAGGTTTCTCAGAAAATATAAAAGTTGCACCATATTGAACTGTCTTTGTGGAAAATATTTACTGGGCAAGCAGCTTCTTTATACTGTCAAGGTGGTGGTGAAAACCTGACAGCATATTGTATCTTTTTTTAATATGTTTTGGATGACTGATGGGTTTGTGTAGGTGGGGGTGTGACATGCACAGTTTATATAGCAGTTCTTTGGATACTACTTTTTTGCTGACCGTGGTTTGCTGGACTTTGATACTACTGGTACAGTGTTCAAGAGAAAGCTTGATGGTAGAATGAAATGTTTTAAATTTGTCATAGAAACCAGCAAGGGAATCCAAACTTTCAGCCCAGACAACAAAAGATACCATCTGTGTTTCTCAGGCAGAACACTGACCAAAATTGACTTCAAACTATGGTATTTTTAAACCCCCTAAGCATTGAACAATGAAGCTGTTGTAGTGTGGAGACACTTTGGTGCCTGCTTCTGTTCATAAATTCAGGAGAAACAGTGTGGGCGAGGGCTATGAAAAAAGATGAACTTGGCAGTGTATTTAGGCTGGCCTATAGGTTTGCCTTATTCTGACAGATCCTCAGTGCAGGCTGTAGGCACCAGCACAGTCTGCACTGCCACCGAGGGTGAGATACCAGCGTACGTTCTTCATTACTAAGAAGCAGCAAGGTAGTTTAAGCTGCAACATCAACTTAGTTTAGCTTTGAAGGTGAGAGATTTTACTTTGGGCTGGAAGAAGGGCTTGTTCACCTAACAGTTTCCCTATTTAGGCCAGTGATGACAATCAATCCAGAAATCTATTTTGCTTCTCTCCACAAAACTTGCTTCGCTTACAACCTCAACTCATCAAGCTTCAAAGCTTACTAATTATTTCCGTGACTTTTCAAAGCAGTGCCATCTGCTCTGGCTGCAACCTGGACCAAGATGTCTGAGCCCTACCTGGCCAACGTAATATAAGAGAAAATTGCCAGGCAGTGGTCTGCTCCCACCACTCGTGGTTCAGTCACTGCTGGTGTTGCATCTCCTCTGATCATGCTCAGGAGCAGTTGTTTCTCCTTCTGCTCACTTTGTCTCTCCATCCAAACACCCCCAAGGCCCTGCAGTGACTGCATTGGAAAATGTATACGCTGTTAAAAAACAATAGCATTTTAATCTAAAGCCCACTGCATATTACTGCATGGAAGCCAAGGACACTGATTGAATATATCAAGAGCAGTGACGGCTTGGATTTCTGACAGCCACGTAATGAATTGAGATTAACTATGCAGTCACCATTCATGGAAGAATTATAGTCCAGAGAAGGAAAAGAAAATGGAACATTTGACAGCAAAATAATTATTTAGAGCCCACTATTCAAAGTGCTTAGGTAGACACATTGTAGCTCAATGAGGCAGGCAGGGGAGGCAAAGACAGAAAGGGAAAAACAGGCTGATGGGGGAATAAAATTGTAGCTGAGAGGCAGTTCTCAGTTATCAGGTTCTCGTGGGAAAGGAAATGGAGGTTTAGATTGTAAATTAGGAAAAATTTCTTCACTGGAAGGGTGCTCTGGGAAGCAGTGGAATCACCATCCCTGGAAGGGTTCAAAAAATGTGTAGATGAGGTTAAGAGGGACAAAGTTTAGTGATGGATCTGGCAGTGTTAGGTTAATGGTGGGACTTGATGATCTTAGAGGTCTTTTCCAGCCTTAGTGATTCTGCAATTCTGCAATGTATTTGTGAAATGCAAAAGGCTCATGCAGGTGGTGCCCTGGCAGGAACAGAGCGGTGGAGATTTGTGTCTCCTGCCCACCAATAAGTGTAGTGCCCACAGGGAGTTCTATGGCACACAGTGGGCTGGGACTGCACCAGTTTGCAAACAGAGCCAGGTTCTTCCCCATGCAAACTTCTGCAGCTTTGCTGACTGCCTCTGAGGAAGGGTGAGCTCATATGCACCATTTCCTCACAGGCAGGAAAAGCACTTTATATATGAGATCATCCCCCTGCACCAGCCCCATTAGCCCCCAGGGCTCAACAACAGCTGCTCTGAAGCACCCAAGTGGGCATTAAAATCCCAGTCCTGCCACTGGTGGTGTTGGTATTTCAGCCACAGACAGATGTGGGCTCAGAGTCTGTCCCTGAGCACTGGATTCACTGGTCTCAGTACACGATCACCAGCACCTGCCACACTGCAGAGCAGACCAGCAGGACATGAAGCCAAAGAGGAAAAAAACCTACTTTAGAAACAGTGGGAACCTGGAGTTGTAATAGTGTTACAGCATCGGAAATTGTTTTAGAGACTGGGAAAAATATAAGTAAATCAAGAATACAGTACGAGAAAAAGAACAGAAACTTGGAAGTAGTGAAATATGCCCCAGTTTAAAAAGGCACAGGCAGAAAGTAATAGAATAAAACCACTGAAAAGAGTCCATTATATTAAATAAGATCACTATTAATACAATAGTGGAAATGAGAAGAAAAATAAAGGATTGCTGAACCTGGAATTGAACAGAATGTAGGAAAACAGAATCTGATTAACACAGTGTTGCAACTTTCCTTTGAAATGGGAAAGGAATACACACAATTGCAAAAGATAAAAATTGTAGAGAGGGAAAACGACACTACGTGAAAGAAGTCTGTGGAGGCTGAATCACAGACAACAACAAAACTGGCCTAGGGAGGGAAAAAAAGCAAAAATTATAGGAGAGGACAATAGAATTTTGTGCTAACTACTAAGCAGGAACTTACAAGAAAAGAATGCAACTCTAGGAAAAATAGCAGCTGTACAACACAATACAGTGATGAAACAAAGCTTGTACCAATGAAAAGTCACTTATGAAGAGAAATTGTATCCATGAAAACAACAATGACAATAAAATGATTAACAATATGGGAACAACCGAAGATGCAAATATTTGGGTTAGAGAAAGGGTAATGATGGCACATAAATCAGTGACAAATCACAAGCATGGCTTTCACAAGTGCTTCCTTGCATCTTCTATGAAAGAACTGCTTGGAGCAGATGTCTTTCTCTGTACCTCTAGGAAGGCACAGATTTCCTTCAAGCTTCTTGTTATTATTATTACTGCTGCCATTATAGGAGTTTAATGACTTCAGCCATGGGTCACAGCTCCATCTGTGCTATGCATGGTACAAACAGTCAGGGCAGCTTTATGATTTATGACCCACAGAAGGAACCTAAGCTGATA
This sequence comes from Manacus vitellinus, assembly GCF_001715985.3. Classification (NCBI taxonomy): domain Eukaryota; kingdom Metazoa; phylum Chordata; class Aves; order Passeriformes; family Pipridae; genus Manacus; species Manacus vitellinus. The sequence goes on along the minus strand of NW_021940812.1, from coordinate 414,779 downwards.
AGCAGGAGAGACAAGAGTTTGGTAAATTTGCAGGTCAGTCAGTACTGAGTTTCTTGGAAGTGCCACTGGGGAGAAAAATGTGCTCCAGTGCAGCAAACTATGATCTGGACACCCCATAAGGTCCAAGTTTGGCACCATCACTGGTCTACTGGATAAGTTATTTGTCTATTTTTTTCTTGCACAGACTGACACCCTTTGATGAGCGGAGGTCACATACAACTGCTGATTTCAAAAGATTTAAGATTGTTACTGAAGTGAAGCACCAGATACCAATTTTGTTATTTGGAGCATTATGTTCAATCAATGATGTCTGCAAAGCAAAGCTGGTATGAAGCCAGGGAAAATGCATAGCCTTTAATGTGTTTTATAACGTGAGATTTAAGTTCTTACCAAAACATCTCCAGAAGATTTCACCCAGTTTGCAGACAAGAAGCTAAACTACCTGAGACTAGAAATGCACCAAATGAATTTTGCAGCAGAAACATTACAACAGAACCTGGACCAGGATGAGGAGGGAAGATAAACAAGACAGTGGGCTGTACTCACAAAACATTGCAGTGTCACCAGAAAGAAGACGTTAAGATTCTTTAGCAGTGAGTGAGAAAAATGAAGGTGTAGGGGCAGAGGGGAAGAAGACCTTAGCACTTGCACTGAGCTGTAGCTCTCCTTGGGACACATGAGAGAAGCACAGAATCAAAACCAGCCCTTTTAGTCAAAAAGACTAAGTAGACAGCTTAGAGGGAGAGATGTAAGATGATGAAGAAGCCAAGCAGAGTATCAGTAACATTTTTTTATTTTGAAGTTTAATCTTTCAAAGTTTTAATCTTTGAATCTTTTTGAGCAACTTTGCTTCAAAATTGCAATTTTTTTTTTTTTAAATAAGTAGTACTTATGTTCCTATACCTTGTAGAGAGAGACTACGAGGCTTTCATTACCAAAGAGTAGCAAATCTCCAACACTGGGATGCTATCTCATCAAATACACCCTGTCAATGACTTACAAAAATGCACAGCTCCCCACATGCCTGTATCCAGGCGGTTCTGTGGCAAGACCTTCCATAGGAGCTACACTTGTAGTGAGTGTGTTCACTTGACTGCTTGGGAGTGGCATGGAGAGAATCCAGGGAGTTGCATTAGACAGTGATAGCCAAAAATCTTTCTATCACAAAACAGCAAGGGAGGGCACAGGCAAGTTCACAGGGATTACAGGTTATGGTAAAACTGCTGTGGTGAAGTCTCACACGGGACCAATAACAGACAATGCTTTTGGCCTGGAAACTGAGGAACTCCTGGAGACATTTCTGTTGCAGTCAGTCTTGCATGCCAGTGCCCTGTAACCTAAAATCCAAAGACCAGGCTGCAAATGGATTTACAAAATCTTTGACTGCAGACAGGTTGTCTCGCAGATGCTCTTCTCCACGGGGCATGGAGCACATGTCTGCAGAGCATCAGCAATCATCAGAGGGCAACATCAGAGCTGAGGGGGTTACTCTGCTCCTCACAGATGTAGTTCCAGACTGCAGTTAGTTGTCCCTGGGATTGATGTGCTTTGTGTGACCCCTCAAGCTGTTACTGGCCTTCAGGAAAATGTAGCACTTCAACAAAAATGAAGAACGGAGTCATGTCACATTGTGCTGGGGTTGGATGTTGTCTTAGTATTGCATTTCATGCTAGTAAGGATTTTCCCTGACATCTTCCTTCACATTGCTGGCTCCTCATTTTTCATAAATTACTGGAAAAGGTCTTGACCTTCACTACCAGACAGAGCTTTCACTGACAGAAATACAGTAGTCTGCTACTAGTGCCGGAGCAATGCACTTGCTACATTTCCATCTCAGACAGTGGCACCTCCTTTCCATCCCTCCCAAAACAGCAGTGAGATGTGCAGATAAATCACTGTTTGTAGACTTCAAACAATGCTCTGCACTCAGCACCCAGCCCAAGAAGAGAAAGAAGCCCATATGCTCTGCTTTGTGCATATTATCAATTAGGAGACTTGCACAGGCACTGAGTACCTTTAATTTTCCTGTGCAAGTGGCTCTTTCTGCCTCACATCTCCCAGGGATTGCAGAGGTGACTGGAAGGATCATCAGTGTCAGTGAACGAAGCACAGGAAATAATCTCAACTGGTAAAATTCAGAGTCCTTTGGATTTGTTTAATTAGATTTGCGACTTTCTTTAAATATCCCAAATGCCCTCCCCTCACCAAATAAAAAGGAAAGTGAATTAGTGTTTTCACCTAATTCTGGTGACAGTACAGCATTGCTTAGGAAAAAGTAACTTTTGTAAAAAAAATAACCAACTCTTGAGGCTGAAGTCATGATATTCAGAGAAAATACTGTGAGTTCAAAGGCTAATTCCAAGGGGAAAAGTGAAACATGAAGGAGAACCTTTAAGTGAATAACAATCCAAGTTAAGTACATTTTAATGAATGAGAAGAAATAGCCGTGTACTGCTGCTACTGCACCAGCTTTTCACCCAATTGAAGAGTTTCATTAATGTGTCTGTTCATTTCTTTATTGGTTTTGCACTTGACATTTCTGACCCAGATTCTCTGTATCAGTCTGTGGATTTAGCTGACTAAATAGAGATGGTTGTAGCTGAGCCAGTTACTGCAGTCTGCCTTTATAGTCAGTGGAGGTCCAGTGAAAGGGGACAGAGGTGGAGGAAAACCATCGTACTGACAGAGACATCTAAAATAGGTCAGATGACCTACACCCTTAAACTACCTTTTTATCTCCATTGACAACAAAGAGTCCCATAAAGGCAGATCATCCTGATGTATCTGAAGGGGGAAAGCTATTTTGATTCCTCTCTAATCATATTTCAGTCTTACAAAATCCTTTTTACTCAAACATCCTCTTTTTCTGGAACCATCTTAAGCCATTAATTAAAATAATAAACAAAAGGGAGATGGTGCAGTTCCTGACAGAGACTCCCATAGGAAAGCCATCTCCCTGAGGCATCTTATCGTAGCCCAGGAATAGACTGTGATCTTTAGAAGTAATCTCCTGAAGATGTAGGAACCATAGGGCGAAATTTTGCTTTCAGGTCAGACAAACCCTTTCCTGCATTTGTAGACTCCAGACAGTGATGTCCTGGAGGCTGAGGAAAGAAACCCGTGCATAACAACAGCATCAGTCTGTCTCCATAGGACCACTGAGCATCTGTATGTGTTAGTAAGCATAAAAACCTAACACCAGCTTTTCAAAAGTTGGCATAATACACATGATTTCTATGCTTGACATCACCTTGTACATTCAGGTACATTTCTGTCTTGTAGAGTGCTAAACTGAGCTTTGTCTTATCATTTGCCACTCCAGGTCCTGTAGGTCAGATGCCATTCTTGCCCAGGCCTCACATCGTGGACACAAACCCACACTCAGCTGCAGAGTCTGGGTCATGGTGGGTTAAGCACCATGACCCATGTATATTCATGCAGTCTGCACAAATGCAGCTGCATTCAGAAGATTTAATTTTACTGGAGTTGATCAGTGTTTACAGATACATATATATGGTTTATTTTAGAACAATTTGGTTGCAAAGGAAAACAGGTATGTAGCTGTTCAGTTTGTTATTATCTATAATAATGTGGCAGCATAAAAGCATAAATATATCACCCAAGAAAATGTGTAAGGGAAAAGAGAAAGTGAAAGAGAAAGAGGAGAGGGAGAATAAGAGTTAAAAGAGAGAAAGAAAGAGAAAAAGAATAAAAGTTCATAGTCACCACCCAGAGTTCTCCAACGGACTTGGTTGTCGTCACTGTCATCGCTGGTGTCTTGGTTCATCAGGGAGTGGTGGGGAAAATAAGCCCATGAAACATAACATCAGATGGTCTTATATACCCTCAGAAACCCTCCTCCACCCCCCATGCCTCCACACCTGTGTGTGTGGAGGGATGTTTTTGCACAGTCAGGATGTTTTCCAGAAGCTGGAGGCACTGGTTTTTGCAAAGCCATTCAGGCTTGGTGTGGGGGGCTGCTTTTGGGGGCAGTCCTGCTAAAAGCAAGGCATTCTCCAGGGTAATGATGGGTGTGTGCACAAAATACCCCTTTTGACACAGCCAGGCTCATAGGAGATAAGCATCACACACCCAGAGAGTCCTTGCTGGTCTTCAGATTTGCATCACACACTTAGAGAACCATCATACACCAAAAGAGTCGCCTCTACAAAGCTAGGAGTTTGTGGGCTATGGCCTCGTCCCCTCAGCCTTGTCTTCCTTGTCCTGGCTTCTTTGCACAGCTCGCTATAGTAGCAATGTTTTAAGGCAATTAAACAAGTCCAGTTCCTCACAACTCCCACCCTTCATCGTTCTCAGCTCACTCTGTTTCCAGCTGTCTCCACTGAGGTTTCACTGCAGGGCTCTTGTAACTCGAGACCTTATTACTTTATAATTTGAGTTACAGGGGGAACTTGTGTCTTTCTGTATTACTTTCACAACAAGGTCGTGCATCTCTCTGTGTCCTGGATGAAGGCAGTCACACAGGTCCTGGCAGATGGTCTTCACCACAACGTAACACAGCCTGTCCACATCACAAGGGAAATACTTGCTTCCCCAATCAAGAGCATGAGAAGAGTGATTACAGCATCTGTGCTGTTTAACATGGGCTGTGGGAGGCTATAAGCAGCACAACTACACTGTAGTCGCTGCTGTTGCCCTTTATGGTCCTGTTTTTCTTTTTATTTTGTTCATTTTATACTTCAGTGCACATGATGGTTTTTGCTTTTCCTCCAGATTGCACAGAGCCAGCGATTGTTTTTGCAGAGATTTGTGCACCTTTCCCATTGGCCAGCTTTATGCTTCCAGTTGCCAAATCCCTGCTTGTCAGCGAGCCAGGCAGGCCACTTCAACACTAACCATGGCAGCTGAAAAATAAGTGCATACTTTTAAGCAATGTACACAGGGTCGATTTGTTCCTTTGCCCATGCCTCTGGTTGACATTCCCTAATAGACAGTCCCCAAATGGCTGCTTGGACTTTACTCACAAGCCTCTGGTAATGAGAGTCTGGACACAAACCTAGAGCAGATGTTCCCAGTGCAAATGTTGGGTTTGACCCAGTGGTTTTGCCCAGCACCTAATGCTAGGTTCACCAAGCCTTTTTGGCAGCTGCTCTGTACTTAAAAGTAATCTCCATAGCCATCTCTTCTCTTCCACTTTGGGAATGCTGAGACCCATAAGTTATCTGGGTTTCTCAAAGTGAGGTGTAACTTTTCTACCCCTTACTTAATACACAAAGCAGACCTCTCCTCCAAAACATCTTCTCCCCTTCGCCTTACAATTTTCTCATTTATACAGCCAAAAATGAACAAGAGTCCCAAAGGTTTTAGAGTATTACCAAATGTGGATGTTAACATAATTTTCTCTTGAGACTTTGGAGATTATTTGGCACAGTTCCAGTTAGCAAGTGCTGACACATAACTACAGTAAAAAGCAATTAAATCAAAACTCATCTGTTTTATGTAAACTTATTTCCCATTTTACAACAGCAGTGTATTAGGGCCATGGTGCCCCACATGAGAATAAAAGGAGAAATAGCAACTGGGATCACAAGTCAGAAAAGTAAAGTTTCCACCTAACAAGATGAAGGAGACCATGGCAAGATGTGCTTAAGAAACTCTAATGGAACTGTTTCTAAAATACTTTCCATCCAATAGATGCCTTTGTGCTCATGGTGTGCCAAGCAGAGCATGGCAACTGGTTAGCAAGGCAAACAGAGCTGGAACTCAAGCTGTGTGGAAGCTTCTATTTTTTGGTGCTTGTAGCCTGAAACTCTTTATCTGAACATCTGCTTCATTAAGAGATATTGTGATGTTATTCACAACAGCAACAAAGAGCTACAGAAAGCACTTTTCTATCTCTTTTCCCTACCCATGTTCCATACCCCCCCTTCAAAACTTTTCCACAGCAGATGTATGTCACAACATTTACTATTGGCTTTCACTGTGCTTCCCCACAAAAATGGTAATGTTGTGCTTCAAGGGAACATCGTGGAAAGCAGGCCAGTGATTTCTGAGTGTTTCTGAAGTAACAATCTATGCAATTTTATTGTTGTTTCTGCTGTTGAGAGAGACCTTAAACTGGGGACAAGGGAGTATCTGCAAGTAATCTGCAATTACCAAGATATTGTCAGCACCCTCCTTAGAATTAAGTTGAAAAGGCTGAATTGTATGCATGGTTTTGGAGTCCTGTGCTCCACTGATGAGCAGCTGCATGAGGGAGCAGAATTTTAAGTTGTCTCTCAAGTAGGATTGAAAACAGTACTTTTCCAATACTTTTTCTTTTATCAACCTCTTTAATACCTCATAGGAAATAATGAAGGTTACTAGAAAAATCTGTATTGCACATCCCCTTTTAACAGGAAATCAGCTTTATGCTGTTTACTTGTTATTCAATTCATTCTTCTTGTTAATCCTGTTTACCACTGATTTTGCCTTTGATTTTCTAATTGATGACCTCCTGCTCCATCCTCACTTAGAAAGGCTGGCCAATGATCACAGCATTTTTGGGACAATACCAAGGATCCCCTGTCTCTACACACTGATAGACTACTAATATTTTAATACAATATCAAAAACAGCCAGAATGGATTGCAATCAAGGTTATCCTCCAAAGAAATAACAGCAATTTCTTAGGAAAGTGCTAAGATTATCCAAAAGGTGGGTGAACAGGGATGCAGGACCTCGCAGATCCGAGAAAACATTAGCGATTCCCCAAAATTCCTTTTCCTGCCATAGTACAGCATCCAGAACATTGAGAAACTGGATTTATGTCTGCAGATTCCAGGTGGAAGAGCTGTACAAGGAACAATCTGGAAAAAAATGTAGGTTTCAAGGAATTTATTCCCAGATATTTGCTTATCTTTAAGCAGACTTGACTTGCCAGAGTAGGATGAGTGGGTGTTGCACCTTGCAGGTTGTTCCTTAAAATTAAAGCAAATCATATCTTTAGCCAACATGTGCTGAACAAAACAAAGTATTGGATATACTTTGGATGACAGTCCTGCAATAGTAATGGGACGAATTAAATGACCCAATAAGTCTTCTCTATCTCTGATCTCTGTGATTACATGAGATATGAGACACAGGGTTTTTAGAGCCAATAATATTCATAAACTAAATATCTTTTATCCAGGAGAGAACGACAAAAAATGAAAAGTGTGCTAAAAACCAATCACTAGTGTTCATAAATCAATTCATTCAGAAGATTTTTTTTCTTTTCCCAGGCATTTGGGTAGAAGTAGCTCATGAGAAAAGGCTTTAAGAAATGCCTTGGGCAATGGAGAAATCCAAAAAGCACTTTGCTGCTTCACTGACATGTTTAACATAAAAGAAATTTAAACGTGATCATTTTTCAGCTCAACAGTTTTTGACTTTGTAATGAATAAAAATTTGAGCAAAGAAGAAGAGGAAGGAGAAGAAGAAAGAAACACTACACCAAAAAGTACCCCAGTCAGAAGTCTTGTGTACTGATGGAATAGCCAAGGACATTCACAAGGTATATTTTTTGAAGACTATGGCTAGATTTAACATTAATGTGAAGTTTTTAGTTTTGGGTTGTGTGAGGTTTTTTTTAAATTAAAGTAATTCTCAGCAGATAAAGATGAATACAAGTTATGACAAAAATCATTTCTCCCTGCATATGATGCTCTCCACATTAGACACCCAGCTGTGTCTGCTTTGCTGAAACTATGTGTTGTGTTTGCTGGTGAAACTTGAATACTGAACCATGCATGTGAGACACTGGCTATTGCATTTTCTCATAATAAATAATTTTAAAATTAATAATCATTTCTTGTTTAGTTTAAACCTCCCAAAGTTAATAATTTTTGGTTACCTCACACTGGGCCTTTTCTTTTTGGAGATGATTCCTCCAGTTCTGTGGTGAAGACAGACTGGAGCTCTCAGGCTCTACCCCTCTCTTCTTCCCAGTTCTCCTTTTCTTCTGTCAGAAGCATCCTGGTGATGAGACCTACCCCACCCCAAGCCCAGCATGGAGAGTGGCACAAAAAACATTACTTTGACCATGAGAAGGCTTTAGTAACCTACTGGCTTACAGACTTGGCTTACCATCAAATGGCTCACAAAAGTCTAAAACTAGGCACTGTAACAAATGCCAGCTTAGGCATGTTTCATTTCTTCTCTTAAACAGTCCTGATCATTATTTTTTCTTAGAGTGAGGTAATTAAGTGTATCTGTCATGTATTTGACTTTTAAGGTTACAGCCATTTGGTGAAACATTAAATGAAAACTGCAGTGATTCAGAGTTGTTGAATTTCTAACATAACATTAATCCTCACTCAGCCTTTTATGCATCATTCACACGCACAGGTGCTCTCACTCCCCCTGCTTGATTTTTCAAAACCTTTCCTTTATGTCAGTCATTATTTTAATGGGCCAACAGCAGAATGCTTCTGTCTCTCTGCAAAACACACGGGCAGCCATTCCTCATCTCCAGCAGGCTACGAAGAGATTTCAGATTTTCCCAGAAAAAATCTGGACTTTTCAGTCAAGGCACTCTTTCTTTACACTATAGGTACGAGGCATAAGGAAAGGCCTTATGAAAACTACCTGTGATGTCTCTTCTCCACCATTCGAGGCTGTAACTGGAGACATAATTCCCAAATATAGAGTCAAGCTGTGTCTAAGGGCAGCAAAACTGTTCACAAGGACTGGGACATCTGCAATGCTTTTAGTGCCAGAGGGACTCATCTTGGTGATGGAAAACAATAGTAGACATTTAGGCTGCCTTAACTCTGCTGTCACGAAGGTCGAAACCTGACTCACTGGGGAGGAGAATTAGACCAGCAGCAACTGCTTTGATCAAACTCACCAAGAGTGCTGCCACGTGTTTTCCACACTCCTATCAGTGCAGGGAGAGCACAATTTTATTCCTTATTCTGGATAATTTGTTATTATTTTTTCTGGAAGTGCCTCACTGGTTCATAAATCACAAGCCACCAGCAGAGGTCACGAAGGTTATTTTCATAGCTTCGTTCACAACACACTTTCTAAAACTCAGTGGTTTATGCTCTGTTATCCATAGAGCTTGACAAGTGAGAGGACTATTTCTACAGAGTCAGAGAAAGGTAAATAAAAAAAAAACAATCTTATTTTCAGTAGATTTAAATTTGCTAAGCATGCATCCTCCTGCCAGGGAATGGTTGCAGATAAAAAGTTGGAATATATACATTTAGAGTATAGAAAGCTTCTAGTAAATAGAAGGAAAACACCTTTTACCCACTAAGAATGCATTCAGTTGGCTAAATGTAACTTTCTTTATTTAAATATTCCATTCTAGGCTGGTCTCACAAGGATCCCATCAGAGTAAGTGAATATCCAGGCAAGAGAGTGAGCAGAGTCTGGGGGTGGGCACCTCCTCTGAAAACAGGCATCTGTAACTCTGGTGTAGGTGTCCATTTCTCTTACTGATTGTAAAGGAAGCCCAGGATGATACTGTAGATGTCTAAAGCTATGTGACAATAAATCCATCTGATTTATTAAACCCAAGCAGCTGAGGATGGCAGGGCTCAAGAGCCAGCTCTTCCCTCTCACCCTGAGCAGTGTGTGATCCCCCAGCACCAAGCTGAATTAAAGTCAGCATTCTGGGGCTGAGAAGTGCTCCTTGCCAGTCCAGTGTGTTCATTGCTCATTCTTAGAGCCTTCATCTGCACAGTGCAAGCTGCCCCCGGCATAAATAAACAGGCTTGTCTCATCAGAGAACAAAGGGAAAGACAAACACACACAAAGCTGAACCATCATTCTGTCACCAGGCCTTCTGTAATACTATCAATATTTTAAACAGCCACCTTGGTTGCCTTCTTTGTTTTCTCAAAATAAACACAATATTTTTCTTTTTAATTTTAAAAAAATACCCTGTGGGTTCAGATATGTCTACTGACTGTGTACAAACTGAAAGAAAGAAGAGAACACTATAAAAAGGAGTTTGATACCCACAGAAAAGGTTCTACACAGCTCCAGAAGCCATTGACAGGCTGAGCTCAAAAGATGGCTGGAGTAAAAAGAGGAGCAAGGAGGAGTTTGCAAAGTGTGGACTTTCAGCTGAAATTTTCTTTAAACCCACATTGCCATGGAGACATTTGGGCACAGAAGGGATCAGCCAAGGCTGTTGATCTTCTCTCACCTTGTATATCACTGCCAAATCCACACTTTGGGGTAGTTGTTAGCTACTAATAGTTACTAATGACGAAGAGCTCAGCTGCAGGATGCAGCAGACCATGCAAAGTGTGAATGTCTTGCAGCTCTGTCCTCCAGCGTATGGGACCGCTGATTCACCAAGGGCAGGAATGGCTGAGTTGGCCCACAGGGATGTGTTCTGCCAACTGCTCATTTTTCTCTCAGCTCTGTCTCCCCTTTTAGGCAAAGGATCCCAAATACAACATGATTGACTGGATGCCTGCTTGTTAATGACATCGCAGAACAACTTCTCAGAAATTTTGATCAGCCCTGGAGGCGCTGAACAACTTTTGAAAGGCTGCGACGTCCTTTCCTTTCCTTCTCAGCAACCTCCTCTGGGTTCTGATCTAGACCAGCTGGAGGTCAATGCACAAGTCTTTAGCCAGTGTTCTCCATTGCTCAGAAGGAACCAGATTGAAGACAGGAATCAGTTTCTGCAAAAGAACCTGACAGGCAGGCAGCAAAATCCTTCCTATTCCCATCCTCTTATGCACAGTCATCAACTGGCCAGTGATGATGTGTTACAGTAAATAAATGCTGGGTGCTTGCCTGGAGAAAGACATGGGAGCAATTGCAATGCATTTAATCAACCCACAGAACAAAATCCTTTGTTCTAGCTAATGTGCAGATTAAGCACCTTCCTCCTCCAAGCACATTATTCTAAAAAGTGGAGAGCACTCATTTAATAACTTAATAAGCAGTATTGCAGACATTTCTGGTAGCCTTGGTCCTTACTGTAATCTGCACACAACTTGGAAGCATCCATGCCCCCACTTTTCTGGTGTCCATGTCCTAAGAAGTGCAGGTCCCACACTCTCTCTCCCCTTGTAGTAGATGATTAGGAAAAAAAACCCAAAACAATGTTCCCAGTGGGAGCAAAGCAGGTGACTAGACCCAGGCTGGTGCTGCTGCCCAGGTAAGGTTCAAGCAGCCCTACTCCAGGCAGAGAGGGAGGCAGGCTTAGGAGAGCTGCCCTCAGAGGAAACAGAGCAATTATTGAGATGGAAAAATAAGACATAGCCTACTTCTACCCATCCATATGCAGCTTCCACAGCCTACCCTCTAGTTCTTTTATATCTGCAATAACAATGCAGCTTTGTAGGAAAACACAGTTTCTGGCACATCTTATGAGTTGGAAGAATTAAGAGTCATCTTACACAACAAGATGTGGGGCAGGTAGATCTACAGCACTGTGACTGGTCCTGATGGCAGATAAAAGAACATGATGACTTTTTAGGAGCAGGCAAGTCTGCCTGTGACCCACATAGCAGGGAGAGAAAAGACACAAACATTATTGCAAAGACTTATGAGAAGTACCAAAAAAAAAAAATGGAAAAAATTCCATCTCTGGTGCACCTGTTTCTGATTTCGTCCATTTAGAGTTTGGATGATTTGTTATAGAAGTTATAGTGAAATCAGAAGTTCTAATAAGGGTCAAATTCCCTTCTTTTGGCTTCCTCTCCCATCCCTAACGTCACAGAGTTAGGACTTTATCAGAGGCAATTCTGGTTATTACATACCTCAATGTAAGCCTGTCCCAGCACCTCTCCAGTCCTGCTCAGTGGAACACTGTAGTGCACCACAGCTCTGCTACCTGATCCCATTATGCAGCTGTATTTGCACCTGTATTTGGATGCAAAATATAGCAGTATTCATCTAGACACAGGACTTAAGAACAAAAAGCTACTGTCTGCCATTGGCCATGGTTGTTTGCCAAACCAGAGATAATAAACATGGAGGTTAAAATTAGCTATGCTTAGATATTTTTGTGATTCAGCTGTATTACAGCAGCACTAGAGGTTGTGATTATTCTATGCTATTCAGGTGCCAATCTACTTTTCTATCTCTTTTCATATCCCCTTGCACAACACACCTGCCCCTCTCTTCTCCCTAGTGTGGCAAGGCTGTCCCTAAATGGCCTTTTTCCCATTTAGGCAAAAAGGACATTATTGCATTATTGCATTATTTAGTTGATCAGTGACATAACCAGAACTGCTGGATGGGCTTGGGTCAGCCTTGGATCCTGGAGACATCACTCCCTGTTTTGGTGGGTGGAGGAAAGTGCACAACACCCCTGCCAGCACCAACCAGGAAACATGAATGGCAGCTCAAAATAAGCTGCAGCAGGTATGAACTGTAACACCACTAGCATGGGGTGATTTGGGCACAGTCCAGAGTTCCTCCTCTGGCTCTAGCCTTGCCAGCAAACCTCCCAATGACAGAAAATGCATCTGTTATCATTCCTATAACAAGCTTAATTCTCTGAACAGTCAGGTGTAACCGATGGAGATTGCCTTTCTCATTTGCTCAGTCTTGAGGCTTTCCCTGGAAGATCTCCAGGAAAATTCTTTAATGATAATTTTTCTTCCACTTCAGCGGCTCTTTATGAACTAAGACAATGAGTGGGCCCTCCCTTTTTAAGTCTCCCTGGAAGAGCACATATTTGACACTGAAGAGAATAGTGCATAATAAAAAAGAGCCATTACCAAAGACTCCATTCCTGTCAAAATTTTGAAGATGCAGTGTGATAAAAAGCTCTGCAAGGGTCTTCACTACTTTTAAGCTAAATACACAGTATTATCTAGGACTAAAACAAGAAATAGATGCATTTAAAAGAACAACTTTCTGTTGAAAGTAGAAGAAATGAAAGACAGACCTTCTATAATCTCACCCTTAAACTCTGTGGATTTAATAACAAAATTGTACAAAGATTATAAGAGGGGGGCTCATCCATTCAGGAAATGAAACATACATGAAACATTAAATCTTTGAATTTGCTGGTCCCTTTAAATTATGTTTAACTGCAGCTTAAAAAAAAAAAACAGCAAAAGAAAAAGAACAATGGCAACAAAAAAGCAGTAAATAAACAAAAAAACCCCTACACTCCCAACACCTAAAGTATTAAGCAAGGTACCAGATCCAAGGGAAGGTAGAAAATTTTTAGAACAGCTTTGATACTGATAAAAATGAATGAAGAAACTTCTGTTTGAAAAGGTGTTTCCGCAGGAATTGGCAGTTCACATAAATTAGTGTCTTAGAAATATTAATTAAAGGTAAGACTAGTGCAGGTCTTTGCACACATTTTGTTTACTGCACAAAAAGTAACTAAAATGGCATAATTCATGGTCATAGCCACATAGTGTTAATGACATCACTGTAACCTAACTGTGCCCATACCAACAGATTGTTTACAACTTACTCCTTTAAAGACATTTACTTACAGAGCTACCAAGATTTTATTCACTGCCTTCTCTGTCTGTGGAGACAGTTGAATAGATGTGAGTGTAGTATTTTCTTCTTCACAGAGTTTGATACACGTTATTTTTCCAGAAAACTGCTCTATAGTCTTATATGAGACATAAAATATTCATTCAGAATTATGATAATAATGGAGAAAGACAGAAAGATGGTGACATAGAGGAAAGCTGGAAAAAATTAGCAACAAGTTTATGTTCTTTCCTAACTTGAGCACTGCTATGAGAAAAAAAATCTTACCAGTGATTTTGGCCTGATTCCATTACAAATGCTGTTTCCTGGGCATATGAATAAATGCCTCATGTCACAGGTCATCATGATTTTTCATTACTTTTGTGTTCAGAAACCTAAAAAAAGGTGGAAAATACCCCATCACTACAGTCACCAAATCCAGAGAAGTGGCAAATGTAAAGAACCTGCATTTGTTTTTGTACATGGCACTGCTCTGCCTGTGGTGGTGTAGGATGTTAAACCAAGTTTAGGCATGACTTTTTTCTAGTCTCTCACTAAAAGTAATAATTTGACAGGGCTTTTGGCAATAGTCCATTTAATCCCCTAGAGACTGAAAGCTGCTGGAGGCATCATCTTCTATTTAGCATTAGTAAACAAAGCTGAGACTCTGAACACTGCTCTTAGAAAAGTTAAATTACCTATGTGTATCATAGTAATGCTAAACAATCATTGTCTGTGTTCAGGATCCTGCCATGGTGGACCTCAAATGAACACATCCCCCCACACACACCCCATTAAACCATAAATTTCCTTTCCATGTTATTCATAACTGCCAGTCTGAAATTTGCTTTTTGTTTGTGTTTCTTTTCAACTTATAATTATTTGCATATTACTCTGCTAATTTTAAGCCAAATGCTTTGGGATTATTACTGTTTATCCACTGAGCTTTAAGTTGTGAATAATGACATTTCCAGGCTCTTCTCATTAATCATAAAGCCGTTAATGTGTTTGCATTTAATCAGAGGTAGAGAAGAGCTGTGCGTGATCACACAGGACTAAACATTAGTGTTTGAAGGAAAATGCTGAGTATTTTGAGCTTTGTGAAGAAAATTGGGATTGACAGCTGGTGCTTTATAGAGCTAAACCCTGTCACACTGTTACAGGTAAGATAACCACTTGCCCCCAGCTGGTAAAGTCTATGTGTAAAAATAAGCTGCGTAGATGGTCTTCTGGTGTTGTCTATTCACCAAACACCCTGCAATAAATTTGCTGTCACCAGGGTTTATATAGAAACTTCTAAGTGAAATGCAAAAAAATTTAATTGATTCAACGGAGAAAAAACCCATGTGTCAGCCTAAGCCATATTGCAGCATTCTTACATTTAATGTGTTTGAAATTAGCCATAGAGTATAAAACATACAGTGCAGCTAGAAACTTCAAGTCTCATCATACCTATGAGCTTTCTTGGAAAAGTCATTACTTGATGTGGAAGAACTGAGAGTTTAATTCAGTAAAAATTCCAACTTAAATACCTTAGGGTTAGTACTTGGCAATGTCATTAGTGGGCTTTTTTCCTTCCTTTTCAGTGTAGGAAGCCAGTTCTGCCTTCTCTAGTCGATGCAGGTAGTGCTCAAAGCAGGGTGGATGAGCATTAACTATCTCATTGTGGCTGTCTAACTCAATACATATTGATTTGTGGGCCCTGTGACCTAAAAAAAGACAAACTATATTAAACTTTGAAACAATGTTAAATAAGGATGGGCTTCACCGAATTAGATAATAGAAAGCACATCCCAGTAGCACTTTTGTGGTAGAAATGTTAAAAGGCATTGGCATCTGGAAACCGTAACCTATTGATAGTGATATTCTTTGGCTAGTTTGATCTCCAGCCAAGCTGGATGTACTTCTTCTGGTGTAGAAGTCATCACAGCCACATCAATCCTGCCCAGTTTAGACAGAGCTAGGTTCAGTGGTAAATGCTAAAGACATCTCAAGAGCCTGTGACTGAGACTATTGGCTGGTCTCTAAGAGAATTATCCCCAGCACTGCAGCAGAGTTTACAAATGGCATTTTACAAATCCGTGCATTCCTTTGCTGTGTCTCTACTTGAGGGGTAAAGGCCAGGTAGACATCTACCACACCATGTTGTGCTCCCTTCTGGCATACAGACCTAGGTTTCTGTGAGGCAGAAAAGGCCAGTATCTACATCTTCTCCTGGTCCTGCGTCATGATGTAACAAAGGCATGTATCTGGACCTGGAAGATGAGAAGTTCCCTAGTTCTTCTGGGCTAGTAATGTCAAATTAAGTGCCCCCAAGCCACCTCCACTGAGCTGGTTGAAAATTTCACTCAGTGAAATTATTGAACCATGCAGGTGAGGGCAGCAAAAAGAGGAGTGACTCCTTTTCAGTGGCAGTCTTTGTTTAAACCAACTGAGAAACCACATTATACCTTTGCCATCCACATTTCTCAAGGATTCACTTTGTTCCATGCACTGGTTTCCCCAAAGCACACAGTTCTTCCCAGATTACCATATGCACTGTCCCACTTTTTAACCAGAACATGATGGAAATGTTCAGAGCCAGTCCTCTTGTTGCAAGTTACACTGGTGGCACCAAGGACCTTTGCTGTGACATTGCCAGTGAGGCAATCAGCAAGAGCCTGGCTCTGTTCATTTGTTCTGATTTTTGCAGGTGACACTGTGCTTCTTCACATCTTTGTTTGGATGCTAAATGATTTATGTTAATGTGACACATTCAGGTGAAAAATACCAACTAATAATGCATTAAAATAATCATTTAAACTTCAGTAAAAATAGATGTGCTGTTAGGTGCAGTATTTACTGGCAAGACATAACTGACCTAGTCTACTAGGTAAAGAATCTTATCTTTTGAAGTCAGGTATATTTAGAGTTTCTGATGGAAACAGAGCACTGATAATTGCATAAGAGTTTATTGCAGATATTTTATTACAGCATTAAAATAAATGTCCTGTTGAACTCTGCTCCCAGCACAAGGCAATGAAGATTCATCTCAGAAGTCACATGCATAAGAACTGGTTTCCCCTGTGTGAAACAGTAAGATGCTCCTCTGCTGGCATTTGTACCCACCCTTCAAGTTTGTGAAAATCTACACTTTTTATGCTGAGATGTGTTTCTATTGCTTTAGAGTCTATTGGACTGACTCTACCTGCTTCAGAAGAAAAATGCAAACATGCCTGAACTACTCTGGGCTCAAAGAAGAAGTGTTACTCACTCTATTCCATAGCCGCTGTACCACAGTGCCCACTTCAGGGTTAGCAGAGAGTTTACTGAGGTCTATTAATGCAAAAAAATGAAGACATTATCCCTAGATGGTGGGGAGGGCCAGTTGTCTAGTAGCTGAGGTTATGATTTGCTTGTGGAGCACTGTTATATCAGTCCTATTTTCCTCTCCATCTCATAATTATTTCTAGAATACTTCTGACTGTGCAATGAAGTCTTTGGAACAAGACTATATTTCTGTTGCATTACTTCAGTTCCTAAACCTGCAGGACCATGGTCCCTCACACTTCAGCTAGACCAAGCAGGACTTGGGCACAAGCCCATGCTTGCCAGTGCTGGTGGAATCCTGAAACAGTTTTCATTTGAAGCATCTCCCAGCCTACATCCACAGGGCAGTATAGCAGCTGTATCAGTCCCCTGAGGGATCGTACAGGTCAGTGAGTGGTCCCAAAAGACAGTATGGAGGAAGCCACCCTCTCGAGGGAAATGGTTGTGTAGGCAAAAGCACCAGCTGGCTTCAGGGACAGAGCATGTGCCCTGGCATGATTACTTAATTATGTGGGTAAACTCCTGAGATCACAGGATAATAACTCCAGGCTGTTTAAAATGGCTCAGATAGTGGAGCACCTACTGCTCTCCTTGGGAATTTATTACCACCAGAGGAAGCACACTCAAGGTCCACCCCCTGTCCATCATCAGTTGGCCAACCCCAACTGTGGAAAAGAAGGGAAGAACTCCTTCAATCCCTCCACTTGCCCACTTCTGGCTTTATATTCCCCACATGTGAGTTTCTTGCCGTCTCACCCTTCCTTCCACATCCTGTTCCTGTGCTGTTGCCAGAGAGAATGTCTTCCACAGCTGGGGAGCCTTGAACCATTCCTGGGAAGGAACAATCCTCAGTTCTGACTTAGGAAGAACCACACAGTTCCCTGTGTTCATTGGTTCCAACTGGAGACCTCAGTGGTAGTCTGCTTTCAGAAATGCATGGCCAGAATTTCATTGAATTCCACATCTTGAGCCATGTCTGTGGTTCATTTTTCCACTCATCCTCTTTAATTCTCTGGTTTACTTCTATTTTGCTTCAGTGTTCCCACACGGACATGTACAAGTCACAATTATTGCTCATGACTTGTACACAGGAATGTCCAAGGACAGAAAATCAGGAGATCTCTGAAAGATTTGTCAGGAGTTATGAACAATCTTTTTCTTTCTTATTTTTTCCTTTTTTTTTTCCTCTTTTTCCTTTCCAATTTTTTTGTCCAAAACAGCTAGAATGGTAGGAACAACTTTATATTGATGTACAGTGTTTGGTGCATGTTCAGTGAAAGTTTAGTGGTGTTCTTTGAAAAGTTTTAACCTCAAGAGGATCTGTGAAAAGTCGTGCTGAAGGGAACAACTATCAAAGACCAATCCATGAGCTGGCAGTGCAGAAGCATAAAAAGAGCAAAATATTTCCACTTTTGTACTGAGGCATTCAGCTTGCAACGTTATGGCTCCTGACAATAGACGACAGGAATTTAAAAGAAAGCAAAGCATTCACCCTCTTCCAGTCTACTTTCACCAGTTTTACAAACTAGAACATCAAACAAGAAAAAAACCACTACACTATCAAGGAAACACTCCTTGACACATTCAAGGGCATGTGAATGTTAATAATGCCTGACACCAACCTTTTGATGTACCAGCTGGCAGTGGCTAAGTGTAATAGTTTGGTAAAAAGATAAAAAGGAGCAAGAGTTTGAGATGGATGATTTTTTTTTTTCGAGTGACATTAAATGAATCCTCTTCACTGGAGATGAGTTCCTCTCAAAAATATTTTCTAAAAAGAACTTTCAGTCCTCCACAGGATACTTCCTATCTTTTGATAGAGCAGTGATATTTTCTATCACTCTTGCCAAAAAACTGTAACAGCAAAGGAAAGAATCCCCTAGGCTTAAAGAACTCAAGGAGCGTTTTTAATCTGAGTTCCCAAATTCCCCAATGTCCAAGAACTCTCAAACTTTAATTTTCTAAGAGAGTCTCAAAAAGCAGAACAGAATTGGACATGGAAAAACCCTACCCCTACCTCTGCAGCAGAATGTGATCATAATGTGGTGGCAGTCTTTAGAGTATCTGAACATCTTCAAATGATGTGTTAGAAACCATTTGATACCTTGGAAATCCAAATGCAAATAAATATATGGTCTGAATTTTAACAGAGTGTTTGAGGCAAGAACAGGGCAGGCCAGGTAAAATAGCTCCTCCCACAGTGTTTTCTCCTCCAGAAAAAACTTAGATTGTCTCTGCTTATTTCCATTCCTGGTTTAAGTGACTCAGGTGATGCCAAGACCTGTCCCTTGTGGGGGGGAGTTACCTCTACCATGTTAGGAGGCTCCTCCTGGTAGTCAGAAAAGACTGTCCTCTCCCTTTGAGCAGTTCCACTCCCTTACTCATGCATATAGCATGAATTAACTTCAGAAAGTCCTGTCCTTCTCATGGTCACCATGGAAGGAGGCACTTTATTGTGGAGTGGAGCCAGATAATCAGTGTGGATCACTTACCATCCACAAAGCATCCAAATTGCAACTGTGTTGTGTGCTTTTGTCTGGGTCATGCAGGTCAGAGATTTCTAAGATATTTGTAGAAAGGTAAAACAGTACTTATCATCATTCTCTAAATCACCTGGCACTCACTGAAATGAACAAAAAGTAGCCACAGAGTGCTTTGCAAAGCCAATTCTATACCAACGTGCAAAAATGCTTTTTAATATCTAGCCTGCACGTTGTCTTAGACACAGACAAATACATATAGTTATTTTAAATGAGAAAGGCACAGCTTAGTGGAAAATTATTCCCCCTGTTTTTAAAAGCAGTAGAACCTCTCATTTCTGAACAGCTCTGTAGGTCAGGAGGAGACAAATGAACTGGTGTACAACACTCCCCTTTTCCCACCCAAATCTGTGAATTCAGGTCAAATTTGACAAAAGACAAAAGGTGGATGAAAAAGAGGCAAACCACATTCTCTGTGTGACATATTCTGATTTTTTTCTTTAGGTGACTCAGAGAGCATCTCTCCTCATCCTGAAGACCTTCCTCCCAACACCCTGCACTGATCAAGGACATGGAGTGGGAAACCCACACCCACACAAGTAATGTGCCACATCAGTAATGTGCAGTGGAGTGTGGTTGCTGCCTCCCTGCTTTAAATGTTTCCTCTAGCAGAGAATTTGTTAAGTACCTTTTCTCCTTTGCTACATACTTTGTCCCAGATACAACAGGAAAGCAACTGCAGCCCATGCTACAGAGAAAACCTACCCACTTTCCTACCCTCAGACAAAAACCTAGGAGAAAAATCCCTTCTGGAATCTCATTGCAGACAAAACACAACAATACAGGGTGAAAAGATTGATGTCATTTTACTGCCTTTATTTTGCATTGTCACCCAGTGCATCCACCCCATTACATCTCTAACCATGACCATTCTCCATTCTTTTTCCCTCCCAGCAGCCAAACTGCAGCTTAAAAACGGGGAACGTAAATCTTTTCTGATCCCTGAGGTAGCCAGGAGAAGTCCCAAAGCAAGGGGTTAATATGGCATAAGCATAACATTCATGGACAGCAAATAAATAAGGTTTTTAGTTTGATTTTCTAAGTGGAGCTCTTGGATCAAAACTACCTCTGTTCATCTAAAATGTAATGATTACAAAATTCCTCTGAAAACAAAATGGACCATCTTATTTGGAGAATTGAATCATTTGCACCACTAAAACTGTTAAGGAAAAAAGTATTTGATTTTCAGCAGCCTGATGAGATCTGCCCTCCTCATGCTCACCCTAACCATCACAACCACCACTGGCCAGTGTGACTGCAAAGACCAGGGTACCAATTTATTGCCAGAAAGTGGTCTGAGCTATCTCCCTTCTCCTGGTTCCTTGACTGATGTGAACAAGGGTATACTGTTGTTCTGCATCATGACAACAACGTGGGAGATCTCTCCTTTGTATGTATTCTGAGGAAAGCTCACTGGGAAAGGTCCTCCCTCACCTTCATTCCTCCTCCTGCCTTGTAATAAGTTCTTATTCGGAAAAAAAAAATGCACACTATTTAAAGTAGGATCCTTGTACAATAAAATGTACTTTGGTACCACCAGAAAAAATTCCTAAACAATACAATACATTTACTAGAACTAGTGGTCAATGGGCTGGAAGAACATCCTTTGTTTTATGCACATGTTTAAGTGATGATTTAAACAACGAGGGATTTAAAGAATTGCATAAATGTGCTTAAGTCAGGTCTTCATCCTGCAAAATTATTTTTTATAAAGTTTGACAAATCTTCAGTTTTTCTCTTTTGCAAAGTGAACACTATGTGTATTTTATGTAATAATATGTTAAAAGAAACCAAAACAAACAAACGGGAAAAAATCCCCCAAAGATTCAACCAAGCTTGCAGTGCTGTTCCAGATAAATAAGCTCAGATGTACCATTATGCAGATCAGTTTGGCTGAGATCAGTTTTCAGATGTTATAGTGGTGAGCAATGGGATATTTTACAATGGGATAAAATCCTAGAAGCCTGTGTAGGGCAGGGAAGGATGTAAGAGAAGCAGAATGTGTGTTGGATTCCTGTTCAGGGCTTCACTTCACCTCTGACTTTGCCAGATCTCCCTCTGACACCACCAAAAGCTCTGGGTATGCAAAGAGCAAAGCATGCAGTCAAATGCATTATGTATTACTTGTTGGCAGTCTTTAAAGATGACTTAGTTTCTCTTGCCTAACATTTTCTGATTACTTTTCTGCTTCTTTAAGGGTGACTGTGTTCTGCTTGTCTACACCTTGTTTCCAGACTGCACACACTTTAGCTTTTCAGGCTGATATTTATCATTCTGTGTTTACATTTGAAAAAAGAATCTGTTTCCAGTATTTGTAGTTATTAATTCTTTCATCTCCTTCTCCATTTGTTTCATTTGCAGTGCACTGCTACATAGTTTATATTCATTATTGTGCTATTATTTGCCTCAAATACATTTTGCACTGTTGCATGAATTATTTTTGACAGCTGAACAAAGGCAAGATGTTAATCCGAGGAAGCAATCTGCAGAAAGTGCCATTAAACAAGAGTGGGAATGTCTGTGCAATGTACCCTATCCAAAGAGGAACAGTAAAAATTGGGAATCATCAGTCTGTGGATATCATCACATTGATGAAGCCAACAACACTGGGAAGTCATGGACTAGTACTGTGGTTTAAGTCCAGGTGGAAATTAAGCACCACGCTCACTCAACCCCCCTCTCTTCTGCCCCCACCCTGGTAGAATGCAGAGGAGAATCAAAAGTAAAACTTGTAGATTGAGATAAGAACAGTAAATTACAATGATAATAAAAAAGGGAAAGAAAAAAAACCAAAACCAAATGATGCACAATACAATTGCTCACCACTTGCTGATTGATGCCAGGGTCCCCCTTACTGAACCCAGATTAACCCCTTCCAGGTAACTCCCTCAGTTTATATACTGGGAATGACATTCTTGGTGTGGAGTATCCCTTTGGTCAGTTCAGATCACCTGTACCAACTATACTCCCCCCAGTTTCTTTTATGTACATTCTCACTGGTAGAGAACAAGACACACACACCAAAAAAAAAAAAAAAAAAGTCTTTGACTTAGAATAAACATGATTTAGCAAAACCAAAACATCAGTATGTTGACAACATTATTCTCATTCTGAATCCAAAACACAGAACTGTAACAGCTACTGCGAAGAAATTAATTCTATCCCAGCTGAAACCAGGGCAACTAGATTGATTTGTCTGCTTATCAGTGCCTTGGAAACCTTTATATTATTTCTACTTTAAGCTCTGAAAATGCTGTGGGTCCTTCTGCAAAAAATGAAGAGAGGATATTCCTGTTAGCCAGCCAGCAGCCTTGTGCCAGTGAGCTCTCTCATCCAGGCATGACATTGCAGCGACAAAACCAACATGCTCCTGCTTCCCACCACTCAGGTATTTATAAATACTGATAAAATCACATTGAGTCTCCTCCAGGCAGAGCAGCCCCAGCTCTCACAACCTTTCCTCATATCAGTTACTCCAGTCTTTTAATCTTTGTAGTCCTGTACTGGACTTTCTCGATCCTTGGGAGACCAGACCTGGACCCAGAACTGCAGATGTGTCCTGAGGATTGTCTCCATCATCTGGCTGACAACATTCCTCCTAGTGTAACTCACACGTCTGTTGACTCTCGTTGTTGCAAGGGCACGTTTCTGGCTCATGGTAAGCTTGTTGTCTACCAGAATGCTCCAACGTTTTTTTGGAAACTGCTTCCAGTGTGTTGGCCTTCAACCTGCATTGGTGTGTGGTGCTCTTCTCCCCCAGGTCCAGAATTTGTCACCTGAGGAAGAATAATCATTCTCCAATGGAATAATCTGAAACTTAGCCTTTGATTAACCTCATGAAGTTCCTGTTTGCCCATTTTCCAGTCTGCTAAATTTCAACTGAATGGCAGTGCAACCATCTGCCATATCAATCACTTCTTCTGTTCTTTTATCACCTGCAAACTCACTGAGAGTCTACTCTATGCAGGTCATTGACAAGGATGAACATTCATCCCCAAAACAACCCTAGGGGCCCACCAAGGATGAATGGCCTCTGGACAGACAGACTTCATGATTCCAATCACAACCCTTCGAGCCTGGCTTTCAGTCAGCCCCCAGTCTACCTCACTGTCCACTTGTCTAGTCCATATTTTACAAGTTTACCTGTGAAGATGTTACTGGAGATAGTGTCACAACACTTCCTAAAGTGGAGATAAAAACCAATCACTTCTTCCACAGGGTGCAACATGCTGCCTCCCATCCACTGCCACCCCACTGTGATGACTCTTTTCCATACTGAAGTGGACACGATTAACTAAACTTTGGAGGTATCTCTCTCCATCCATTGAATATAGGAGGAACTTTGCATGATTTACTTAACTTAGACATGTTTGGATTAAGTGAAGTTAGTCTCATCCCTAGGGTTCATATTCCAGGTGCTATTTTCTGTAATTTACACAGGCATATAACTGCAAACCTCTTCCAAATACCTCCTGCCACAGCCCTTTTGATACATAGTTCCTCACACAAGGCAAGCAGGTGGGTAGTACAGCCTCTTATTCCTAAAAAGTGCAGTAACTGAGTGAAACTGGTCATGCTGAGGCTGGTAGAAGCTTTGCCACAGCCTTCAGAAGAAGGATTTCAGTCTCCTCTTTCTGCCTGCACACCCATGCCAGGAGACCTGGGAAAGGTGGTGGCCACATGAGGTAGTTGTGTGCCTGATTCATTTGGCTTTAATATGTTCTCAGTTTTTCATAGAGGAAAATTCTTTGGAAACACTAACAAATCTTCACCACTTCTACTAAAACTTGCAGCAAATTTCCTTTCCAGAGACATGCTCGTATGTTTTGGATGCTAATTATATGCCATACATGACTCATCCTTGATAACAGACCTACTCTTGGTTTATGTTTCATTCTCAAGTCCCTGATGTATCACTCAATAGGTTTCTGTTCTGGAACTGTAATCTTAAAACCCCACTTGCTCATGGGGCATGTAATAACATTCAAAAACCTCCATCATGCCAAAAAAGTTATCCTTTCTACCTCAGTGAACACAAAACTGCACTCTCTTTTCAGGTTGCTTAACTTTCAGCTGTTAAAACTGAAGTAGTCACTTACAAAAAGCACTTACATATATCACAGAAGTAATAAAAAGCTAATGTCTCTTCATTTATTTATCTTCTGAAAGATGGCCTGAGTGCTAGCTCACTCAGCACTGGGAGGTGTGAGTCACTCCCAAGTACAGAAATAGATAAATTCACATATTATTCCTTATTACAGATGATCTTACATGAATGCAGTAGGGGCATTAGGGCTCACTGTGCAAATGGGAAAGGGTCAGGACTTTAGTCCTGCTGAAGAAAAGTCACAGTGTTCAAAAAGGCTGGAGGCAGCAGAGCAAGAACATCCTGATCCCACTTACAGATGAAGAAAGCATCATCCTGTCACACACCTTCCACAGATCTGCAGCTGCCTATGCACCCTCTTCTCACATACTGTCAACAGATAATGAATTACAGCTCCTCAGTGTTGGCTCCTGTTCAGAGTTCATTCAGATTTTTATGGGTAATCCTGTTTTCCCATGTCATAATGTTAACAAATAATGACAGTGCTCAGACACCCATATGATGTTAAGAAACTGTGTGAAGATTTCACAGCAGTGACTACAGAACAGCCAAAATGTTCACTGTATGTTGGTGACGTGTTTCTTCTCTTTGGTTTGGGAAAGCAACAAAGCAGGAGTTGGCCATGGATTCACTGTTGTCTGAGAGAGGGGAATGCTGTAGGACAACCAGAGATACCAAGCTCCTCTTTGTGAAGTAAATGTTAACAATAGATTTGAGTAGTTGTTTTTCTAATAGTTCAATCTATCTATTTATTTGTTTCTTTAAGATGTCATACAGACTAGTGTAATATTTCAACCATCTCTCAGCTGTAGTTACAGGAAGTCTAGAAAACAAGGCCTGTTGGTGTTGCATTTTTCATTTTTTAGTGATGAAATCCAGCTCACTGACTATTTTTCCAGTGGGCAATCATTTTGCCCTTGAGATTAAAGACTTTTTCTTAATTACTCTGCAAGAAGTCACAATGCATCCTGAAGTTCCCTGGCCACTGTATGCCAATCCAGAGAGCTGCTCAGCAGCTGCAGGCTGATTAAATAGCCAGTGACACAAATCCTTTTCTGATTTACTCTCTGTGGAAGCTGGCTGAAATTTTGGAGTTGTGAAAGATGTAAATCGGGGCAGGGATTGTCAAAGTCTTTCCCATGTAATTTTCAGAGGCCTTAAAAGAACAGCTTGCCTGCCCTTGCACAGACCTGAAGCACACTCTGGGGTGCTGAGAGTGCTGCTAAGCTAGTGGGTAGTATTTTTCTTGTGGAGCTGTTCCTTAGCTCCAACAGAAATGACTCTTCACATCCTTACTCTTAAAGAAATGTTTGGAAGCAATAAAATGCTAATAATGGTCTCCTGAGCTGAAATCTCACACCAAGATGCTGGCTGTCCTCACATTTCCCATGAATTTTAATTTCCTCTTTCCACCCCAGTGCCATTTTCCATCCCAATTTACCCTTCTTGGCCTACACAGAGTGATTGGAATGTCTGAGTTTAGTCACAGTTGCTTGGTGAGTTTTCTTGCATCTTTAGCACCGACTCAGGAGACTCTGGACAAGACGAACACCTTTTTAATTTGATGCTAGCCGAGAAAAAACATTTCCTTCATCACTGTTCTAAAACTACTTTGCCATTCTCCGTCCTTTCTTCAGTGGGATTATCCATCACAGTCCCATCTTGGTGAATTCCCCTTTAGCTCTCCAATCACAGGGCTGTGTCTGTCCTATCTCAAATATTATTAGAAGGTCTATAAACAGTCACCTCCACATCACCTCTGCAGAGGCACAACACCACCAGGCTTATTTCACAGGAAGGATTGTTGTGTTATTTTTTTCTGTATGAAAGGATCAGCTCTTTGAGAACAAGACCCGGTCTGGATCTTCCAACTATACTCTCAAGTGTGACTAGGAAATAGATTATATTATTCTGTCACCAGAACACATCATAACATCTGTGATCATATTAGGTGGTTTCATGAAAAGAGGGCAAATAAAATGAAACAAGTGGTCTTTTCATACACAGCAATCTACTGTTTGATTTTGAGACTACAGAAGCCTTTAATTTCAGCAGTGCCAAAATGTTTTGCAGAAATAAGGAAATAATATATCAATTTATGTGATGACACTGCTACATTTTAAAATATATATTGGCATGTGATGCAGTCTAGGCAAAATGAATCTGGACATTATAGTCAGAATAAAGCAATCTTTTCCTATTAGAGCAAAATGAGGGAACAAAAGTCACTTCACTTTTTACCTGTCACATTTTGTGAAAACACATTTTTATATACATTTTTATTTAAATAACTGTGATTTTTTTTTTTTGGTGGAAACCAGTTGGATCCAAACTTTTTGATAAATCCTACTGATGACAATCTCTTATCTCATGGATCAGATAAAATAAAGTAATCTTTTGATTAACTGTGCTCTACCTGTGAAACATAAGGACTGGAACATGAATTAAACCTATTATCTAATGGAAAACAATCAGGGAAATATGAGGAACCCAAGAGCAATACATTCCCTGGGATTCTTCTGCTGAGAAGACAGATTTCTGGGTGAAGGAAAAGCTGCAGTTTCTATTTGCCCATAGATGAAGCACTTCAAGAACTGGATAATTACCTAAAGTGGTCAGCTATCGAATTTTTCTGTTTCCCATTGGTACAAAAAGCAAGCACATACTTTTTGCCAGGCAGAACAGTAATCAATAAGTAATGGAGAAGTAATTTGTCTGATGACATCAACTGGATGCCAGTCCTTCAGCACCTCTATTAATAAATGTCATGTATCCATGCCAGAAGACTGGAGATGACATTGAGCTTTGAAGTCATGGTATTGACTATGAAATATTTCTAAATAATGTCTCAATCTATATTGCCAATTTCCTCATGAGATTCTAGATTAGATGTGCCTCTCATTTCCATTAGCTGTTGTTCAGAGCAACTCCACTGGCTAACTCCAGTCTGAAATTAATGTTGCTGAAGGCAAGAATTTGGTTCACTATGTAAGATCAGATGCAAGTTTAATGCTTTGCAAATTTCTAGCAGGGCTCTCAGGGTGAATGAACATCTCTGCTGAAATCAAATATCTCACCCTGGAGAACTACATGTCTAGGTCAATGTTCTCCAGAATGGATTGATCCAGTGACAGCTTTCACTTCCCTAAAGTAGATAATTCACTTTTTAAATGCAATTTAGGAGTGCAATTTTCAGCCCGAATTCTGTTGTACCCAGAGAGCAAAGATTTCTCAGGGCACTGGAAAGGGGTGCAGTAGCATCAAATAGTTAACAGCCTTAAGGTCAGAGAAGACCTTTCCATACCTGGCAAACTAGAGTCCTGTGATCCTTTCCTGCCATCTTTCTCCTCACTGCATCACTCCTTGCCTGAGACCTTGGAGGCAACTTTGCCACTTGCAGGAGCAGTTGCAGTGGCTGCAATAGCTGTGGGCCATCTGCCTTCTCTCTTTTCCTCTGGAATAGACTGAACTTCACCTAAAGTCTCTTGTATCTTCAATCCAGCACTATGTGCCCAAATTTTCCTGTTTCTTCCTCTCAGTTTTACTCCACACTCACTGTTCTAGCCTTTTTTGTTCACTGAGATTTCTTCTGAAGCCTCTTGCGTC
This sequence comes from Manacus vitellinus, assembly GCF_001715985.3. Classification (NCBI taxonomy): domain Eukaryota; kingdom Metazoa; phylum Chordata; class Aves; order Passeriformes; family Pipridae; genus Manacus; species Manacus vitellinus. The sequence continues at coordinate 386,816 of NW_021940812.1, read as the reverse complement.
TCACTACTTCGTTTTGGTTGTTCTTACACACTGTGATCACAAACATGATTGTGCTGTCTATCAGTGGTCCTGTCTTTGAATTTAGGGGTGCAAATTGGGTCTTTCACTACCACTCAGGGATCTGCAGTTGTGAATGAATGGATTCACATACCATCGACCTTGGCTCTTTGGGACAGGCCCTGGATGCTGAAAAAAAGGTCTTGTCCAATGACATCTATGCAATAGTGTATTCTCAGAAAGCTCTTCCAAGGTGCATAGGCATTGATTTAAAAAAAGGCCCTTGTAGGCAACTAAAACTCTTCTCATGGGTCCGGTGGGGACAAATTCAGGGCTGCAAATTCAGAATGTAGAGATATGATTACATCAAACCGTGTATGACAACAGCCACCAACAGTCTTACACTCTAAAATCTGATGCAATTCAAAGTGAAGTGAGCAGATGTAACACAACATGCTCCCAGCACACTCCCAGAGTCTCAGAGGAGCCCTGCCTCTATTCATTTTGATTTGCAAAGCAATTAGCTAATACAAATTGAGGAAAACAAGAGATAACTGTTAAATCTGGCTGTTAAAAGAACATTCTAACACGACTACCATAGTGTCAAATTTCTACAAGTAGTTGCCTTGATAGTCCTGAGTCCAACAAGAGCTGCACACATGTAGTATGTAGTATTTTTTTAGTATGTGTGAAAATATCATATTCTTTTCTGAGACACTGCCCACTTTTCCAAAATATACTTGCATGACTGTTTATAGATAAGATACTGGGTATTAGTAAACTAAAATTGTGCCTCATAGATAAAGTAACCTGAGTGTTAGATGGCTGAATATCTACACTAAAATGTCCCTTCTTTCAGTTTAGTGAAGTTTTGCTGCAGTTAGTAAAAGTAGCAGGCGCTGGGTATTTTTCAAAATCAGGCTGCTTTTATACCAAGGATATCTCTGGCACTCTCAGCCCTCTGGCTAAAATCCCATTGGCGAAGTCCCATGAGAAATGGAAAAAGACTGGCAGTTCTGGCACTTCCTAAGTCCCTGGCCCAGCTTGCAAATGACACTGCTGTCATTCCCTTCTGCTTGTTTCCTTAAACAGGGAGAGGGGTATTTTTTCTTTTTTTTTAATCACCAAACTGAATGAAAAAAGGAGTTTCAGTGGGCATGAAATGCAGCTTTAGGAAAGTGAAACTTCCTGCAGATTCATATCTAATAGATTTGGGGGGGTTGGGTTTTTTTGTTTCTACTGAAAAAAAAAGGGAGTATTTTAGAAATATTGAAGTTTTGTTTTCAAGTTTCACAAAGAAATACCTTCTAACATGAGGGAACATTTCATTTAAACAACTTCCAAAATGAAGCTCTTGAGTTTGTCATTTTGAAGTCACATTTTCAGTTTCAAAAGCAGAGGAAAAACAAGGCTTTAAAAGCCCACCCAAACGAAACTAAACCTTTCAAAACAAGTACTATGATTACAGTGTAAATAGAAGCCCACAAAAACAGATCCATCACAACAGAAGAAGGGGCTGGAGAAGGAGGTCTGCCAAGCCTGACAGCCTTCTCTATGTGTCTGAGGTGGGGCCCAGGACAATGGAGTCATGAGGATGAACTTAAAGGTGGTCCATCTTCTACTAGCCTGTCTTCTACTTGGCCATCTCCACTTCCTGGAGAAAAAATCTCCACTTTCTCCATGTCCACTTTCTCCATTAAATCTCTGCCTATGCCCGTGACCTTGCCACACAACGCTCAAAACAGCCAAGTGTACCTCAGCTGCTGTCCTCTCCTGGACAGAAGGATAGGCTGTCTGCTGGGAAACTCAAGGTTCTCTGCCCAAATATTTCACTTTTTCAACATCAAATCCACAAAGAAAACATTGTTCCTGTTGTGGCTGGAATTTAACTGTGGGTCATAGTTTACTGTTTTGAGTTCTGGCCACACCTCAAGGTATGGCTGGAGCAGAAGGTCGCTGGTTGCTGACGATTTGCTGGAGTATTTGGTCTGGAATGTGGCTCTCACTCCTTGTTTCATATAGACAAATTATTTAAATAAAAAGGAAGTTGATACCAGAGTTTAGTTGACTGGAAAAAAATTACTCTTTCATCAGCTAAAAAGCCTGGCAGAATCTCTGCTTGGATACAGAAGGTTCTCAGTGTGAAAGCACAGGAGCTACTCTGCCCAAGTCTAATGAGAACCAATTCATATCTAAGGTGTTGTGTATAGTTTGAAATCTGCCTAACATTTGTAGAAGATCCCAAGGATGCAAAAAGAGCTTCTGAAAAAGCTCTTTAGCTTCTTTATTTGCTTTAAGGCTGAGACAAATAATTTCGATGCCTTATGGAAGCTAAAAAGTATGAGGTTACATATTTGTAAAGAATTATGCCAAGACTATCTTGGCATATCTTACAAACTGTAACCTGATTCTTCAGGTGACAAAAAATGGCCAGTGCTAGTTGTGTAATTTACTGTGTGCCATTGCTTCAGGAACTGGTATGAGTCACCATGTGCTAAGCCAGAGAAAATTACTTCTTGTTAATAAAACAAACAAACAAACAAAATTTAAAAACCCAAACACACACAAAAACCAAAACAAAACCCCAAACAAACAAACTAACTAATGTGGATTTCTTAGTTTCTGTTTTAACCATAGACCTGCAAGCTAGTAACCACAATTTGTTTTCATGATGCCTTTCTCTTCAATGACAAAGAAATACTTGCATTTCTTTGCTAGGTGTATATAAAGATTAAGGCTTGAAAGACATTGTGGTTTTGACAGGTGCTGATTCCACTTGGCCACAGAATATCCTGGCACA